>NC_043704.1:107025662-107212141 GCF_006229205.1 Suricata suricatta | reverse complement strand
TATGTTTGCACTCATAGGTCTAACAGGAAATATTCAGAATGATCTAGCTTCAAGAAAAGCAAGCAGTTAGTAGTGCTTAAGAAAAATTGATTCAGTATATATAGTAGCAGAATATTTACTATTGAAGCTTGAAAAGATGTGAGTTCTTTGTGTGCAATCTTTCATTTATGCATGTGAGAGGGTTTTCTTTTCTTAATATTTTTACATTGTAGTACTTGTTTTCCTTGTTGGGGTGTTTGCTTATTTAATACATTCCATCAAGGGCAGAAATTACACGCTGGTTTTTTTTCCCATAGGAAGTGTGTCTTGGGTTTTTCCCTTATTATCTTTTTTACTTTTTTCCCCCCCCTCTTCTTCTTTTGGTGGTGGAGGTGGTTATGTTTAAATGAAGTTGCTTTTACAACACCAAAGACTTAATCATCCATTTCCTACATGAAAGGTAGCTACTTTTTTGCATGGACCTCAAGCATATTGTAGTATAGAGGTGGAATTTAAGGAAAGGTATTAAGCAGGCTATGTTGTAGCTTATGAACAAGTAATGTATCATTTATCTTGAATGTATCATAGATAAGCTGCTATATAACAATTGTCACTTCAGATAGCTGTGAAATTAGGTGATTAACTAGTTGTTACTTAACCTTCTAATTTCTGTATAAGTCTAATTACATGAAACAGAAGTTGGTGTTTTGATTTTTTACTTTGCTTTTCTGTTTGGAGTGTCATTG
Organism: Suricata suricatta; assembly: GCF_006229205.1. NCBI lineage: Eukaryota > Metazoa > Chordata > Mammalia > Carnivora > Herpestidae > Suricata > Suricata suricatta. The sequence goes on along the minus strand of NC_043704.1, from coordinate 107,211,416 downwards.
TAACTACTGTATTGTAAATGATGGAAAATAATTGCATATGTTAAAAAATATGAAACTATAAAGTAAAAAAATAAAATAAAATAAAATTTCAAAAAAAAAAGAGTAATAAGGAAAAATGGCATTATGTGCCTCCTGATTTGATGTGCTGAGAAGGTGTAATAGTTAATTTTAGAAGTCAACTTGAGAGGGCCATGAGGTGCCCAGATATTTGGCTAAACATTATTTAGGGTGTATTTGGGAGGGTGTTTCTGTATGAAATTAACACTTGAATTGGTAGACTGAGTAAACCAAATTATCCTCCCTAATGTGAGTGGGCCTCAACCAATCTGTAGAAGGCATGAGTAGAATAAACTGGCTTAGTAAGAAAGAATTCTCTCTCTCTGCCATACTGTCTTTAAGCAGGGACAACAGCCTTCTCTCATCTTTGGGCTCAGACTTGGCCTGGGATTATACCATTGACTCTCCTGGGTTGGAGTACTCAGTCAGCCTCCATAATTGCATGGGCCAATTTTACACACACACACACACACACACACACACACACACACACACACACACACTATTGATTCTGTTTCTCTGCAGAATCCAAAAAGGTATTTTAGTTCTGAGAATGGCTTTAGAGGAACAGAATTTTAAGGATGAGTTTTCTGATTTTATTCTGGACTGTCTGGAATTGGTTCCCTAATCTGATTAGATTTAAAAATACTAATGGCTCCATATCAGGCAGTAAAGGGAAACACTGATAGTCCATGGCATAATCTGGAAATAGAGATATAATATATTTGCATTGAATAATCCTAATCAACCACTTATAAGAAGTAGCCGGATGACAGGTGTATATGATACTTTCAAGTATTTTTGGAAATCTAACAAATTGAATGAGGTTTGATGGTTCCTCTTAAAGTTGCTAAACAAAGCAGTGGGGAAAAAGGGATGAGCTCGTGGATTCAAATTCCCAGTTGCACCATATAAATGGCCCCAAACTGCTATATGTGCCCTGAAGGAAGCTTATCTCCTGTAGCTGCAGGACTGAAATTACTGAAAATCAAAAGCAGAATCTCATCTTGTGATTAACTGAATTAGAACACAAGTTGAATTCCCAGACTTACAGAGCCTCTACTATTAAAGTAAGGGCATTGGCTGGAAAAGGATGGTATCCTGTAATCTAGCATGGGGCTATGTAGCAATGGAGCTGGGGACACTTTGTTCCTAAAATGCATCTCCTTTGACAGTGGAAAGATCTCCCCATACCCAGTGGAAGACAGACAAAGGCTAAGGAAACTTCCCAGACTGAGGGCGACCAAGACTACATATAATATGGGATCCTGGATTGGAATCAGGTCCAGAAAAAGATCATTAATGGGATCATTGATAACATTTAGATAAGCCTGAGATTAGTTAATAGAACTATACGGATATTAACTTCCTATTTCTGATCACTGTGTTGCAGTTATACAAGCTGTTAACATTGGGCAAGCTGAGAGGAGGGTATACAGGAATTCTTTGTGTTATTTTTGCCACTGTTTTGTAAGTCTTAAATGATCTCAGACCCAAAAGTTCAAAAATAGAAAACGAAGTTCAAGACATTAAAGTAAATTACACAAACATGCACGGAAATAGCAACTGGAGAAAGAAGATAACACTGGGCAAATAAATGTGAAACACGTCTCGGATATTGCTTAGGCCCTCTGAAATCATACTGTGTTCAAAGCAAGCTGTGATCTCACCATGAAAAGCAAAATGGAAATAAGAAACCAGATGTAAAAAAAAATCACAAAGCAGCACAAAGAACAATGCAAAATGACCACTTATTTAGTGCATAAATGTCAAAGACTTCAGGAAAAAGAACCAATTGAAGAATGATTTGGCCGTATTAAGACAAATGTTACCAGAAGCAAGGGAAGGACTTTGACATATGTGAGTGATTTGTTCCCTCTATTCATTTCTGGTAATTATAAAAATGTAATCTCTGTAGGTGAATATAGACACTGTCTTTTTCTAATAAGTATGTATGTGTCTATATATTAGAAATTTCTTTATATTGCTGTAAGTAGGAAAGGACGGGTATGGGGAATTGTCCATAAGTTAGAAAATCTTATGAAAACATTGGAATTGTGTTTCAAAGAGAAAGAAACAGATCAGTCCAGTGGTTATACATCAAAATAAAGACAGTATATAGAATTATGCCATAAGATAATGATATAGTATAGCAGCAAAAATTTGAACATTTAGTATCTGCCGACCACTATTAATCAACAACTTTACATGTTAATTCATATAATCCTTACAACATAGATGATGGATGTACTATTTTTTCCATTTTATAGATGATGGTAAAAAGTAAACGGCAGGATTCCTGGGTGACTCAGTGGGCTAAGAGTCTTACTACAGCTCAGATCATAATCTCACGATTATGAGTTTGAGATCTGCATCAGGTTCTCTGCTGTCAGCTCAGAGCCCCTTTGGATTCTCTCCTCCACTCTCGTGTGCACACACGCTCTCTCAAAAATAAACATTAAAAAAGCAAAAAAAAAAAAAGCATAAAAAAATGGCAAAAATGGGATTTGATTGTAAGCAGTTTGGCCCAGAGGTAAAGCTTTTATGGGATTGCACAGCTTTGGATTTGCAAGAAAAGCCTTGACTAAAGAGACGAGTTTCCCCTTCTCCTGGGAGATGCAGTTTCTAATTTACAATACTGTTAGGCCTTAATATGATCAGTACCCAGAAATAGGGCCTTCCTGTCACCAGGAGAGGATGGACTAGGGCACGATGGCAAGGTGAGGAGTTGAAGGAAGGGAAGCGGTGGTGGAGGCTCAGCCCACACCCTGCCAATGAGGCTGGTTGTAGCCCTGCTGGTGACAGGGGCTCTCAAGGGACCAAAGGGAACGATTCCTGCCCTATGGACACTGCCTTTTCCCCACGATGGTCTCTTGAATGTGCAGTGATTAGAAAATGGACTTTTGGGTAGAATTTGATTTGAACTGGTGACATCAGGCCTTGTCATTGATACCACTGGGCTGCAAATTGGCATCGGGGAGGGAAATCAGTGGTGAATAGTGGACAAATTCTCCTAAGTGTGAATTTAGATTTGAGAAACATCCTCAATCACTTGATATATCCTGTGTTCAGAAACTACGGACACCGGGGCACGTGGGTGGCTCAGTCGGTTCAGCATCCAACTTCAGCTCGGGTCATGATCTCATGGTTCACGAGTTCTGTGCTGACAGCGTGGAGCCTGGAGCCTGCCTCAGATTCTGTGTCACCCTCTCTCTCTCTGCCTCTCCCCTGCTCATGCTCTGTCTCTCAAAAATGAATAAACGTTAAAAAAAAAAAAAAGAAAGAGAAAAGAAAATATAGACACCAACAGTCGGGACTCACTAAGGTTAATTGAATAGGGAAAGTGACATGATGAAAATATTTGACTAATATTTGTTCTGGAAGCAGAATTTGAAAATGAATTTAGAGGAGAGTCAACTTAAAAGCCTACAGAAGCCAAGGAGGTAATGGCTTATAATCAAGTGAAACAGGCAGAAATCCTTCTTTTGAAGAGGCTTTTGTTTCCTTATTAAACACATAGATTATTCATTACTTCCACAAAGAAATATGCTCTCTCCAATTTTGCTTTTAAACACACAGCTCTTTTGAGCTGTCTTTTGTTTTTCTGACTTTGATGGAGAGACTTATACACAGAGAAATAGTTCTGTCTTGCGGGACAATCAACAATGTAAGCATGATGACAAATGAGGACTGACGAGCCCTAATAATCAGAGAGTGGACAGGGAGCGAGGGAGAATGGGAAGCTAGAGAGTGCATGCCACCTGATGGGCACAGGCTCTGTGTGCCTCCAAGGGGGTTTTTTGCCATGTAGAATGTGGGTCCAACTGTTGTCAGACCTGCTGATTATTCAAGAGAGGCTGAAAAATCTACACTTTAATATGAAATATCATGATCTCCCCATATTTACTTATAACCTCTCAAACTATGTGTACACCCCCTTTTCAAACACTTATTTTTCTTCCATGTTACTTGATTAGCTTCTTCATCCTCCTTTTCTGCTCATCATCTAAAATGAGGGTACTCTGGGGCCCCTGGGTGGCTCCGTTGGTTAAGTGTGTGACTTTGGCTCAGGTCATGATCTCACAGTTCATGAGTTCAAGCTCTGGGTCGGGCTCTGTGCTGACAGCTGAGAGCCTGGAGCTGCTTCAGATTCTGTGTCTCTCTCCCTGCCCCTCCCCCACTCATGCTCTGCCTCTCTCTCTCTCAAAAATAATAAACATTAATAAAACTTCTTTTTAAATGAGGGTATCCTTGTTCCCCTTCCCTGTTCTATCTCCCCTCCTCCTGGGCAACCCCACCTAATCCCACAGCTTGAAGTCACTTATGTCAGAGATTTCCAGACCTATATCCAGCCCTGTCCTCTGCCCAACACTATAGACTCTGTCAACTTTCTATCTCCAAATCAATGTCTAATTGAAATATCAAATTATCATGACCAAAAGAGAACACTCGCCTGACCTATCCATACCTTCTCTTCCTCATATCAGGAAATGGAATCCACCAAGTTGTCCAAGACACAAGTACAAAAGCATTTTCTGTATATATGGTGTAATTTTATTCTTCCATCTGTTCATGTTTTCCCTCTCCCCGGGAGATCCTTTCAGCTCCTTATCCTTCCCTTTTCATCATGAAAATTCCTAATTAGCCTTCAAGAGTCAGTTCCAGTGTATTCACCTCCAGGCAGGACTGACCAATAATTTTCTGGGCCCAGTACAAAATGAGAATGTGGGTGAGGTCAATCTACCTGCCACACAGCTGGGCGGCCCAACAGAAAGGATTGTAGCCTCTGCAAGGGACACACGTGGTACCTCAACTGAGGTTGGGAGAGAGGCTCCACCAAGTTCCCTGCCAAACATGGCTGTTGGGCCACCTTGCCCCACCCCAAGACACTGCAGGACCCAAGCCTGACCTTGACCCTCCTTGCTCCTGTCCCTTGTGTCTTCTGGGGTTGAAGCGTGATGGTGGTATGTGGGCTTCTCCTGCCCAGTTCACTGATGCTTCCTGGCATTAGTTGGCTGAGAATGGGCTGCTGGGAACTCCTTCAGAGGAGACAAGAAAGCAGCAGAAGGTAGGACTGCTGAGCTGAGGCTCTAACTCCTCAGCACATGCTTCATTGTACCATTGGACTTCACTTTAAAACTATTAAGTATTTCAGTGATGCCTGGGTGGCTCAGTCAGTTAAGCGTCCAGCATTTGATTCCAGCTTAGGTCAAGATCTCATGGTTCATAAGATTAAGCCCCACCTCGGGCTCTGTGCTCACAGCACAGAGACTGTGTTGGATTCTTCTCTTCCTCTCTCTCTAAATAAATAAACTTAAAAAAAATAAAACGACTAAGGATTACCAAAAGGGGACACAAAGCATTAAACCCCTAGCATGGGCACTTCTGAGCATGGAGCCCTAAACTACTGGTCACATGCCCATGAAGGTGGTCCTACTTACAAAAAATTGTCCCTGTCCAGGTCCAAAAATTGAGTTAACTATCTCTTTCTGTGCTCCCTGCTTACTCCATGTTTGTATTTCTCACTGCATTTAGTATATTATGTTAATACTATCTATTTATATGTATGCTTTAAAAAATACCTTGTAAATTTCATATGGCAAAGTAATTTGGTTATATATATATATACGTATATATATATATTTAATTTCTAGGTCTCATTATTGAAGCTGCTTCTCAATAGGCCTTTGATATATGTTTAAATGGCCTGACAATACACTAAGTGACTGAGCTGGACCCAGTTATGCACCTTCCGTCCTTGGCCCTGCCAACACCACCACTGCCACAGCCACCCGCCTCGCATCCCAGCCAGAACAGCCCAGCAGTGAATCCCACCTGATCCAGTTTTACATCCCAACCGCTGTGGCCATTGCCACCACCACTGATTGGGGAGTTTCCAGGCAGCTCTTACTGACAAGGAGAGATCACCATGTCTGAACATTTGCCAGATGGCATCCGTCTTCCCCAGGGCAGTGGGGAAAGGCTGAGTAACACAGCTGGAAAGGTGGGAAACTTAACACTCTAAGCAGAAAGATTTCAGCAGTGAAAAGCAAAAGGTAGAAAAGAGTCAGCGAAATATGTCTCTCATTCCTTCGCTAATCATCTGTTCTGAAACATGGTCATTTTATTTGGCCTCTTGCCCACAAGACTGGGCAATCAGCTGTTTGTTCTGAAGCCATGGCCAGCTTGGCAATATTCCTCCTTGTGGTTTCTTTCCTTCTTTCTTTGCCTCTCTTCCCTTTTCCTCCTAAATTTTGCTTCCCTGTGACTGTACCTCAGTAAAACATTAGCACAAAAGCTGTCCCCTCAGACTGTCTTTGAGAAACCCAGCCTGAAATAATGGAAATAAAAGTGGGGCATGAATAATGGATGGCATGCTATGGCATCAGAATTACTAATGTGCTCACTTGTGGTTGACTGGGGTAAGGTGGAGGTTTACAGGGAGTCTTGGGATATCAAGTTGCCACTGCAATTGATTATATGGCAGTGGGATAATTATAGAATGTTTGTGGTGGTTGACTACTTATGAGGCATTGAAATCCTTGACAGGTTCAGGGGAGCTAATAGTCATTTTGAGGCATTCTTTGAAAGCCATCAATGGCTCTAAGGCAGGTGGTAAGAGCAGATCATGAATACATCCAGCAAGACCAGAGAAACATTCATGCAGGTAGATCTTAAGGGTGTTAGACCGGGAGAGTGAATATAAGACTAAACAGGAGAGAATATGTTGAAATGAATAACTTGCTCATAACTTGGAATTTAATGTCTAGCAAACTTTAATTATGTCCTAATAAACTGTAATGTCTATCAGACCTAACAGCTGGGATGACACCTTAAAGCTTGGATTCACAATGGCTTAACTTGAGGGGGAATTGTTGGAACTTACTTGGAAGAGTAATCAGGAAGGGCTTAGAAGTCTCAGGGGGAAAAAGGAGAATTTTAGAATAAAGATGTGCAAACCCACTACTTGAGTACATTCTCCAGGAGGGCCCAGGGGACACTCCCTTCACCAAGAAGTGTACCAATGATGGGGGTGCCAACATCACTGAGAATTGCACTGTTGGCTGCCTTCTTAAGGCAAAAGTTGATGATGTAAGATCTTGGAGATACTGAGATTCTGGAAAGACAGAAGCCAGGTGGCTATAATCACCATAGTAATCAGTATGGCCAGAATGGCAATCAAGGTGACTTGGCAAAGTGAACTAATATTACAGCTAATTGATGATGGCTTTCCAAAAGAAACACAGACAAACATCTAAAGCAATGGTTGTTGAAATGTAGGACACCACTTCATGTAGTACAGTGTAGGACTACAGATTAAGCAGCTGAGCATCACCCAGAAACTTGTTTGAAATGAAAATTCTCAAGCCCCACTCCAGATCTACTAGTACAGAAATTCTGGTGATGTGGCCCAACAATCTATATTTTAACTAGTCCTTTAAGTGATTGGGATGCTTGCTAAAGTTTGAAAAACCATTGCACTAGGGTTTTGCTTCATTTATATAACCAGAAGGAACTGAAACCTGATGAGCATAAGAGGCTGATGTTAGACACTATGACGGACAGTGTGATTTCTAGTTATTAGATCTAACTCAGTTCACAGATTGAGAGCCCACTGAAGGGAAAGCTGGGTTATCACAATGCAACCAAAATCATGGCAAATATATCTCTAGGCTTTCCTTAAATTTGCCAGATAACTGTGCACTGAAAGAAAAGGAATGTCCAGACTTTTTGAGGATACTTAAAATGAAGTCACAGCTAACACTGATATTAGGGAACCCACCCTACCAACATCATCTTCCAATAAAAATGCCACCTAATAGATTCCAGAGTGTAAATAGTGCTTGGGCCCAAATACATCTCATTGTGAATCCAATAGGTCCAGGGATGCACTGTTGGCATTTCTCTAGTCTCCGAATTCCTAATAGGACTATATACACTTAGAATTTGGACCTTGGTTTCCTGACCTGTGACTTAAGGGACATCATGATAAAAAAAAAAAAATTGTAATGCATCTTTCCATCCAGCCAAGATAGTAAATCAGAAGCAATATCATCTCCCAGGAGGAACTGCAGAAATAATTACCACCAACAAAGCGATTCAGGAATAGTGATTCTCATAAAAGATCTAGTCATTTCACTTATCTAACCTCTGCAAAAAAAATCATTTCACCTCTGGCACTTCATTTGTAGCTATTATTTTGAATGCTTTTTTTCCTTTCTTTTATTTTTTTATAATGGTTTATTGTCAAATTAGTTTCCATATAACACCCAGTGCTTCTCCCCACAAGTGCCCCCCACCATGACCATCCCCCCTCCCCCCACCCCCCTCCCCCTTCAGTCCATGGTTCGTCTCCAGTATTCAGTAGTCTCCCTTGATCTGTGTCCCTCGCTCTTCCCCGCTCTCTTTCCCCCTTCCTCTCCCCATGGCCCCCTGCCAGGTCTCTCCTGTTAGACCTATGAATGCAAACATATGGTATCTATCCTTCTCTGCCTGACTTATTTCACTTAGCATGACACCCTCAAGGTCCATCCACTTTCCTACAAATGGCCATATATCATTCTTTCTCATTGCCATGTAGTACTCCATTGTGTATATATACCACATCTTCTTAATCCATTCATCAGTTGATGGACATTTAGGTTCTTTCTATGATTTGGCTATTGTAGAAAGTGCCACTATGAACATTGAGGTACATGTGCTCCTATGCCTCAGCACTTCTTTATCCCTTATTTTGAGAGAGTAAGAAGGGGAGGGCAGAGAGAGACATAGAGCCCAGTGTGGGTCTTAATCCCATGAACCATGAGATCATGACCTGAACTGAAATAAAGAGTTGGACACTCTTTTATTTTATGGACTGGGTCATCCATGTGCCCCTTGAATGCTTTATTCCTGATTCTCATCAATAGAGAGGATTGAAAGCAGCTCACCTTTACATTGCAAGGAAATAGTAAATCTTCATGGTCTTGCTCTAGGTCTGTGTTAAGTTTCCTACTATTGTGGTCTATTGTGTAGTGATCTCAATAATCTTGGTATTCCACAGCACATCATTCTAGACCACTGTATAGATTGACATTTTACTCATTGAACCAAATAAGGTGAATGGGTCAAGTAATTTGAATGACCTAATAAAACACATATGTCAGAGACCAGGATGTAAGTCCTAATGATTGAGGGCCTGCAACATCAGTGAAATTTTTAGGAGTCCAGTGATGTGGAACATGAAGGGACATACTCTTTGAAGTAAAGCCTAAGAGCCTGACTGTAGTACAGCAAGGAGCTGTCCATCATGAGCTTGGTATTAACAGAACCCCCCCCCCCAAAAGGCTGAGAGGCATAGAAATAAACTACTGTATAAAGCAAATAGATTTAGGAAAAGACTTAAGTAATCAAGAAGATGAAAAAAATAGGACTTGCTGGGCTAGACTGTATCACCTTCATTGCACTAGTTCCACTCCCTCAGTTCACATCTGTAGCCTCATAGGAAATTCCCTATAACCAACTGAGGAGAAAGAAAGACCTTGAATCCAATTCAAAAACAGTTGGGTAAGCCATCGTGAGGTTCTATAGAAATCTATAAAATCTCACTTAGGAGTGACTGAAAGGATAGCCATAGCCACAAGGAGGCTCCAACTCAGTAGACAGGATGACCTGTTTTCTGGGTGTTAGTGAGCTTTTCTCCTTGGTCGATCCAATTGCACAATGGGCTAATGAACAAAGTGGCTATCATGTCAGGCTCCGATCCTATATAGACATGCAAAAGAAGGGCTCCAGGAACCAAGGTGTAGAACTAGGATCAGTCTCTCTCAGTTGCAGAATTTGTACTTTTTGTTGTTGTTCTTCCTACAAACGTATATCTGCTGAATTAGAGATCCTGATTCTAAGAGGAGCATTGCTTCCTAGGAAACATATTAAATGTTTCACTGAACTGGAAATCCAACCACTCTGAATGCCTTATGCTAATGAATAAGCAAGAAAAGAATTACTGTATGGACTGATTTAATTGAACCTTGATTGTTATAAGAAGCTAGGGCTGTTGCTATAAAATAGGGCAAATACAAGTGTATCTGGACTACAGGACTCACTGGGGCATTACCTCTTAATGATTCTGTGCCCAGTGACAGTTGTAAATGGACACTCACAGCAACTATTGTCTGATCAAAGGAAAACCACCAAGGGTTCAACCTATCAGACAAGCAACTTAGAGTAGCTGAAATGCTAACTGAAGGTGAGAGAAACTATAATGGTTGACAAGGGAGGGAGGGAGTTTATCAATATCAGCTATGACCCTGGGACCAATTGCAACAGTGAGGACTACAGTTTGGTTTGCTAACCCTGTCTGAATCTTGTTTAAGGGATTGAAAATGACTACTGCTTAGAAGGACTAGCCTTGCATCTCACTTCTGTTCTTTAAATTTTTTTTAAGTTTTTTTGAGAGGCAGAGAGACAGCATGAGCAGGTGAGGGTCAGAGAGAGAGGGAGATACAGAATCTGAAGCAGACTCTAGGCTCTGAGCTAGCTGTCAGCACAGAGCCCGATGCGGGGCTTGAACCCACAAACTGAGATCATGACCTGAGCCAAAGTTGGACGCTTAACCAACTGAGCCACCCAGGCACCCCTCTCACTTCTCTTCTTAAAGAAGTAGAGAAAGTATCTTCTCCTCACACAAGGTCTACAATATTATAACAGGATACAAGTAAATCTGATTGGTGCAAGGGATGTGATGTAAGAGACACAGTTGATGTATCACCCTAGATCCACCCATTCTATTCAGGCATCAACAATTTGCAGATATTCAAAATATTTCCAGAGTGGTTAAGTTCCAGCCACTGCTGTTGCCATGATACACTGAGGATCTCCACGTGTAGCCCCAACTGGCACAGAGAGACTTCTGCCCTGCTGCATCAGTGGCTGCATACACAACTTGGACACACAAGAAGTTAATGCCGTGTAAGGTAAACTTCACCACAGGAAAAAAGGAGATGTAAAAGGTCATCAGATTTATTTTCCACCCTTCCTTCTCTTCAACAGATTGCTCTGAAATGCAGTCTTTCCATATGGCTTCTCTGGAGACATTCTGCAAATCTAAGCAACTGCCTGATTGTGTTGTGAAGTTGTGGCCTTACCAGTAACCCATCTCCTTGAATTTTCACTCCTTCCTTTTCTCCCTCAATTCCCTTTTATTACCCTCATTCTTTCTTCTCTGAGAATGTACCCTCCCCCCAGTAAAATGTTAGTGTGTTAGATATTGCCATACGTAATTTTTCTGTGATCCTGAGCTAAGGTGTTAGCTATTTTAGTTTAAAAAAAACAATAGGTGATTCAGGACTCTCAGTTTCCAGTCCAACAGGTAAAGAGCTTACAAGTCACCTACTGCATTTCAACAGCAAGTAAAAATCTGAATAAACTGAAAAATCAACACATCTTCTTAGATCTACCAGAGAAGTGAAGTCATAAGGCAAACTGCTAACCTCAAAAACTGGAAGAACATGCAGGTGAATACAGAAAATCCCAACTTACCAGAACAGAAACCCATCAGCAGATACTTCCTTGGAAACCGGTGCCAGGGTAGGAAACCCGAGCTATGCTTGATGAATTACCAGATGCTCAATGAGGACAAACCAGAAAGTTAAAAACTCTAAGGAAACCCAGTCATAGGAAGGTCCCCACATTTTTGTGAGTTTTATCTCCAGGAGCTCTACCAAATCCTAGCCGTGAATAGAGAAAAATCCCCTCAAGCTTCCAGCAGTGGAAGGGAAAACAACCTTGTTGACATTTTCCAGAGGGTTCTGTTCTTAACAAGTCTGTCCCTAGGAGAAACTATTTTACCTGAACTTAACCTGCTGGAGTTTTATTAGAGCCTAACCAACCACAGGAAAGGAAAATACTCAGTTAAAGAGCCACCTAACCCATCCTGTCCCACCTAAGAGGGGAAATATTGAGAAACACTGGTGAAGTTCACAGACCAGGGGCATAGACTCACCAAAAACCAGAGACATAATCATAGGACTACAGACTACTTCCCCTAGTCACACACACATTACTGTCATATGACTAAAGACCTAGATACTGTAGTTCCTTTTACCCAGTACATCATGTACACCTTTCAATCAAAAATTACAAGGCATACTAGAAGGCAAAAAATACTGTCTGAAGAATCATAAATAAACATCAAAACTGGAGTCAGATATGACAGGAATGTTGGAATTATTAGAAAAGGAATTTGAAAAAAACTATAAGTAATATGCTAACAGCTTTAATGTGAAAAGTAGGCAACATGCAAAAACAGAACAAGAACATATAGGCAGCAAGATGAAAATTGTAAGAATCAAAAAGAAATACTAGAGATCAAGAAACACCTTTGATGGGTTCATCAAAGCCCATCTTTTGAGCTTGAAAATGTGACAAGAGAAACTTCCAAAACTGAAAAGAGAACAAAGGTTGAAACACAAAAAAGAAAAAACTGCACAGACTATCCAAAAACTGCAGGGCAACTAGAAAAGGTACCATAATACACATAATGAAAATACTAGAAGGAAAAGAGAGAAAAGAACAAAAGAAATATTTGAATTATTAATGACAGAATTTCCTCAGACTAAATGTCAGATACCACAGATTCAGGAAGCACAGAGGACACCAAGCAGGATAAATGCCAAATAAACAAACTACACCCTGGCATTCTAACTGTGGAAAATCAAATATAAAAGAAAAATCTTGAAAGAAGCCAGAGAGGGGAAAAACACCTTACTTATAAAGGAACAAATATAAGAATTACATTCAATTTCTTCCAAGAAGACATACAAGCAAAAAGAGAGTAGAATAAAATATTTAAGTGTTAAGTGAGAAAACCTATCAACCTAGAATTCTATAGTTTGTAAAACTGTCCTTCAAAAGTGAAGAAATAAAGATTTTCTCAGACAAACAAAAATTAGAGAATTTCTTGCCAGTAGACCCACCTTGAAATAAACATTAAATTCTTCAGACTGAAGAAAAATAATATAGGTCAGAAACTGAGATCTACATGAAAAAAAGGGGAGTACCAAAGAATAACTGAAGATAAAGTAAAACCTTGCTCATATAACAATTAAATTTGTTCAAAATAATAATGCAACAATGTTTTCAATTATGTGTACTTGTATGTATATGTGTGCATGTGTGTATGTGTGTGTGTGTGTGTGTGTACTTATGCATGCTTATATATAAGTGAAGTGAATGACAACAATGATACAAGGGACAAGAGAGAAGAATTAGAATTATTTGTGCTATTATAATATACTCACACTACCTGTGAAGTGTAGTGTTACCTGAAAGTGGATTAGGTGTACATGTACATTGCTACCACTAGGGCAACCATTAGAAAAAATAAATAAAGGGGCTCCTGGGTGGCTCAGTCAGTTAGGCGTCTGGCTTCAGCTCAGGTCATAATCTCACGGTTTGTGGGTTTGAGCCCCGTGTCAGGCTCTGTGCTGACAGCTAGCTCAGAGCCTGGAGCTTGCTTCAGATTCTGTGTCTCCCTCTCTGACCCTCCCCTGCTCACACTATCTCTCTCTGTCTCTCAAAAATAAATTAAAAAACATTAAAAAAATAAGATAGAGAGAATGGAATTATATAAAATGCTCAACTAAAACCACAAAAGGCAAAAAAAAATGTGGAAGACAAAAATAGGAACAAAAAACATGGGCAACAAATAGAAAACAGTAACAAAGATGGTAGATATTAATGCAACTGTATCAATAATTACTTTAAATGTCAATAAGCTAAGTAAGCTAATGAAAAGACATTGTCAGAGTGTACCCAAAAAAAGACCCACCTACATGTTGTCTGTAAGAAAATACATTATAAATATAAAAACATATATAAATAAACAAAAGAATCGAAAAAGATATACCATGATAACATTAAGTTTTATTTATTTTTAAATGTTTATTTTTGAGATAGAGAGCGCCAGCAGGGGAGAGGCAGAAAGAAAGGGAGACAGAGGTCTGAAGTACGCTGTGCACTGATAGCAGCGAGCCTGATGCAGGGCTTGAACTCACAAACCACAAGATCATGATCTGAGGCAAAGTAGGATGTTCAACTGAGTCACCCAGGTGCCCCAGCTAACATTAATTTTCTAAAAAGTGAGAATAACTATAATTTCAGACAGAGCAGACTCAAAGCAAGAAAAGTTATCATGGCTAAAGATGGACATTACATAATGATACAGGAGTTGGTACCCCAAGAAGATGTAATAATCTTTAATGTGTGTGTGCCTAACAACACAGCATCTAAATACATGAGGAAAAAAATGAAATAGATTAATATACTATTGTAATTAGAGACTTTAATATTTCTCTATCAGTAATGGACAGATCCAATAAGCAGAAATTCAGTAAAGACATAGTTGAACTCAACACCACCACAAATCAACTGGATGTAAGTGATGTTTACTGATTACTTCATCCAAAAACAGGAGATTACATATTCTGCTCAAGCTCACATGAAGATTCATCAAGATAGATGACATTCTAAACCATAAACACACCTTAATAAAATTTTTAAAGATTAAATATCATACAATGTCTGCTCTAAAAGCCACAATGGAATTAAACTAAAAACCAGCAGTTGGAAAAATCTCCAAATCATGGAGAGTAAGCACTGCATTTCTAAATAACATATAAGTGAAAGAAGAAATCTATATTCATTAAAGAAATTGAACCAATAATTCATAACCTTCCAAAACAGAAAGTACCAGACCCAGCTCAGTTCACTGGTGAATTCTACCTGACATTTAAGAAAGAAATTATACCAATTCTTGACAAACTCTTCCAGAAGACAGAAGCAAAGGGAATACTTCCTAACTCATTCTATGAGGTCAGAATTACCCTAATAACAAGACCAGACAAGATCTTGGAAAACCATAGACTAATATCTCACTTAATATCTCTCATGTAGATTGATATTAAAATCCTTGACAAAATATTAGCAAATAGAATCCAACAATATATGGGAAGAATAATACACTCTAACCAAGTGGGATTTATGCCAGGTATACAAGGCTGGTCAACATTCAAAAATCAATTAATGTAATCTGTCACATCAACAAGCTAAAGAAGAAAAACCACATGGTCATATTACATATGCAGGAAAAGCATCTCACAAAATCCAACACCAATTTATGATAAAAACTCTCAGAAAACTAGGAATACAGGGGAACATTTTTAACTTGATAAAGAAGATCTACAAAAAACCAACAGCTACCATCACAATAGTGAGGAAACTGAAGCTCTCCTGCTAAGATGAGGAATAAGAAAGATGTCCACTCTCACAACTGCTTCTCAATGTTGCACTAAAAGTCCTAGCTAATGCAATAAGACAAGAAAAGGAAACAACAAAAGGAAGAAAATTAAAAGTATTCAGATTGGAAAGGAAGGAATAAAACTGTCTTTTTTTTTATGACATAGTTGTCTATGTAGGAAATCTAAAAGAATTGGGAGTGAAAAAGACTCTTGGAACTAATAAGTGATTGCAGTATAGAAGGTTAATATACAGAAGTTAATTGCTTTCCCCATACCAGGAATGAACATGTGGAATTTGGTATTAAAAATACACGTATTGGGGCACCTGGGTGGCTTAGTTGGTTAAGTGTCTGACTTTGGCTCAGGTCATGATCTTGGGGTCTGTGGGTTTGAGCCCTGCATTGGGCTCTGTGCTGACAACTCAGAGCCTGGATCTTGCTTTGGATTCTGTGTCTCCCTCTCTCTCTGCCCCTCCCCTGCTCATAGTCTCTCATTCTCTCTCTCTCAAAAATAAATGAACATTTAAAAGCATTAAATTTTAAAACTAGCATTTACATTAGCACCTCCTAAAATGAAAACCGTAGGTATAAACCCAAAAAAATGTAGAGAAGACCTATATGAGAAAAACACAAAACTCTGATGAAAGATAACTAGGGAGAATGAAATAAATGGAAAGATACTGCATGTTCACAGAAAGACTCAATATTGCCAAGAGTCAGTTCTTCCCAAATTGATATATAGGTTCAACATAATCCCAATAAAAATCCCACAAAGTTATTTTTGTGGACACTGACAGACCGATTCTAAAGTTTATATGAAAATCAGAGGCACCTGGGTGGCTCAATCGGTTAAGCATCCAACTTCAGCTCAGATCATGATCTCCTGGTTTAGGAGTTCAAGCCCTGCATCAGGCTTTGTGCTGACAGCTCAGATCCTAGGGCCTGCTTCAGATTCTGTCTCCCTCTCTCTCTCCATGCTCATACTCTGCCTGTCTCTCTCTCTCTCTCTCTCTTTCAAAAAATATATTTAAAGAAGTAAATAAAGTTTATATGAAAAGCAAAAGACTCAGAATAGCCAACTCAATAATGAAGAAGGAGAAGAACACTAGCAAGGTTGTGGAGCAATGAGAACTCTCCTTCATTGCTGATGGGAATGCAACATAGTACAGACACTTTTGAAGACATTTTGGAAGTTTCTTACAAAACTAAATATACTCTAATGCCATAGGATCTAGTAATCATGCTCCTTGGCACTTACCAAAATGAATTGAAAACTTACGTTTATACAAAAACCTGTACACAGGCATTTATAGAGAATTTAATCATAATTGCTGAAACTTGGAACCAACTAAGATGTCCTTCAGTAGGTGAATCAGTAAACTGTGGGGCATCCAGGCAATGGAATACTTTTAGCACTAAAAAGAAATGACCAATCATACTTTGAAAAGACATGAAATTTAAATGCATATTACTAAGTGAAAGAAGCCAGTATGAACATGCTATATGATTCCAAATATATGACAATATGAAAAAGGTAAAACTAATGGAGATAGAAAACAGATCATGGTTTCCAGGCTTTGTGGGGGGTAGGAATGAATAGGCAGAGCACAAAGGGTTTTTAGGGCATTGAAACTATTCTGTATGATACTACAAAGGTGCATACTTATCATTATACACCCACCAAACTCACAGACTCTACAATACCAAGCATGAACTCTAATGTAAACTATGAATTTTGGGTGATGATGTGCCAATGTGGGTTATCAATGATAATAAATGTGGTGTCAATAGTGGTGGGCATAGCATGAACGGGGGAGGAAGGAAAGAGAGTATATGGGAATTCTCTGTCCTCCTACTCAATTTTGCTGTGAATTTAAAACTGCTTTTAAAAACAGTTCATTAATTTTTTTTAAGTGTGGTATTCATGGATATGATATGTATAGCAATATAACTTTCTAATTCTTTCCTTCTGTTTTCAACTACCATGAGTAATAATAAGTTTCTAATTGTTTAGACATCCAGAACAAAACAAGTATATCATGTCTCTGCATTTCTACCAGCTTGTGACTCCCTAAAGACAAGTCCCTATGGTTATAATACTAGTCCCCAGATGAATGGCTAGCCCAGATTAACTTTACTAAAGGTGTCAGGAAAAGCAATGGTGTGTAGGAAAAATAAAACCAAAGTAGGAGTTGCAGTAATCTTACTTGGCTATTTCCTACCCCTCATGACATTGGGCAAATCACATGTTCATTGGGATTCATTTTTGGTATCTATAAAACGGAGGATAACCTCCACTCCTTGTGAAACTGCTGAAAGGACCAAATGAGATGTATCACCTATAAATGTCTTTTTAAGTTGCAGAATGCTTGCACACAACAAATACCAGATACTTTCACATTTTTGTTCATGTTCTCTTATTGACCAATTTTTCAAATGCTTACCAAATGCCAATAGGAACTAGGCCTAGAGCTAGGAAAAGGGCACAAGACACAATCATGGTTGTCAGAGAGGTATAAGTCTAGTGGAAGAAACAGACATGGGAACATATTTATACAATGGAGTGGAATTGAAGGCCCCCCCCCCAACCCGCCACCTCCCACCAAACTGGGTAATTCCTAATGGGTTGGATACAACTAGGGGAAAGAAGATACAGAGAAAGCTCTCTAGGGGAAAGGACCCTCTAGGACACATCTTGGAAACTGTAGTGAGCAAAGGAGGAAAGGGCATTCAAAGACAGGGGAAACGGGGTGATAGGAAGAGACAAGGGCACCAAATCAAAGAAGACCTTGTAAGGCTATGGAACCTTATTTTATATATGACGGGGATCCACTAAAGGGTTTTAAGATAGCTTGATCAGATTTATATTAAGAAAGCTTTACTTTCACTCTCTGTGGATATTACTATTGCTGCAGGCAACTCTCCCAGCCACCTGTTGCTGCTCAGCCTTAGAACAGTCTGTCTAGCCTCTAAGAAAGGAGACAGATGAGAAACTTTGACACTTCACAGGGCTTGCTCTAGTCAGACTTTGCAGAGACTGGGGGTGTCTTGCTAGTTCTCAAAAGAAAAAAAAAACTATTGGACAACCCATTAATATATTACTTCAGATTTTACTTGCTATGTGATTTGTGACTGAATGAGTCCCTGATCCAACCTCCAAACAAGTGAAATCCTAATCAAATCTAATCTGAACACTGAAAGCTGGTAGTAAAGTCAAGCATTATTGCTTCTTCTTTATGAGCATCTCCACATAGTATGTATGAAATTGTTTTCTCCTTTTTACCTAAGTCCTTTCAGTAGAAGAATACTACTTGTGTGGGTAGCAGATGCCCATGGTGCCTGTGAGGTGGGTCTGATAACCAATCACTTGACACCAACCATTTATGTCAAATAGGGTTGACCTCCAAATGTAAACTCTTGGATTTTCTTTTTTATAAGAATACCAATTCCACCAAACAAGGCAGCTAAATTCTACCCCTTTGCAAATGAATTTCAACAACTTTACATCATGTCAGTTTCTTTTAAGATAAGGGTGCTTTAAAAACAAGCCAAGGTCTAAGGATAGAACTTTGTGGGTTTCAAACCACCCCCAAGAAGACAAAAATATCTCAGGTTCATTAAGGGAATGAAATTGGGTCCCTCTCCCTTTCACCAGGACACATCTACCCCAACCAGATCTCAGTGTCTGTCCAAAGAGAAGACCCTCAGCACTAGAGAAAAGTTCAGAGTTGGGACCTAAGGGTCATCAGGACATGATTGCTTTTCTCCCCACTCTCCCCACACAACAAAGCTCCAAGTAGTCTGATTTGCTGATTTTGCATGTCCCCACCCACAGGGCAGGATTTGGGAAGGATTATTTTTAAACTAGCAATAGCAACACAAAATGCAAGAAACTCATTACATTTGATTTCTTTTCAAGTTACCTTATAAATATGATCTTTAAAGGCATAATGAAAACACTCAGACATAAATTGCTGCTTAAACCTATCCCCTGTAGAAGCTATCTTCTGCTGTGAAGAGATGAAAAGGAAAATATTTCTGAGTGCTCTGGGTCCCTTACTCAGCAGTCATGTATGAGCTGAAGTTGAGGGGGGAAAAAAAACCCTCACCAAGTGTTTAAAAATCTGCTTTAATTATATTTCCATGAATTCCAAGAAGAACATCATTGCAGTTAATATTACAAAAAAGCAGAGAGAAACATCTGAACATGCAATAAAAAATGGATTCACAGTGAAAATAATGTATGTTGGTACTAAAATATAGTTACGTGGCTCCGTGACAGGAAAAGGTTTCTTCTAATTATCTGTTTACTTGGATTTTATTATGAGAAAAATGTTTTTTTGCTTGACAGCTTTGGGGATGTTTTCAATCTGTGCTACTATTATTGTTAGCGTCTGACAGAAGTCCCTCATTCTGAAAGCCATTATTTGCAGTCTATAATTTAATCAGAAAATTCAAAAGTACAACAAATAGCTTGGCAACTGTGTTCTTGTTACATACAAAGCCATTAGCAAAAATATGTAACAAAATTTATGTAAAACAAACAATTTTGTCCTTATGTACAGAAGTTTGCTTTCTCCTCATACCCTCCCAGCCTACTCTAAAATGAGAGGGTGTGTGTTGGGTAGGGGCGGGGGAGGGAACAGTTACCAATCTCCTTTGAACTCTTATTCGGCCTGGGGTAGAGAAATCCTAAAAGGTAAGGGTAACTATTTCAATCTTCTTTTAGCTGAGTTATAAAAATGCGTTTGGGCTTCTCAACTAAGGAGGAAAACTAGGAATAATTATTGACAATGGCTTTAAAATAAAGGCATCCCTTTGTCCTTTGCAAAGTTTCTCAATGAACTCAACAATTAGTAAAACTGACTACGTTTGTGACTGTGATCTGTGGACACAGAGTAAAGAGGGTGGTGGAGAAACATTCGCACATCATAACCCAAGCTGCTGAGAAGTTTCACATCTAGGGCATGCACATATTTCATACTGAGAGCGTTTACACTTCAGGGAAGAGTGATCATATGCATGTGGGAAATGTCACTCCAGTCTATATACAAATGCATAAACAGGAAGAACATGTGGAGTCAAAGGGAGACCAAAACACAGGTTTAAAAATACGTTTTAAAATCATTTCAAAGCCAAGACCATATTTACTGAAAACTCTGACAATTCTACAGAATACCTTGTAAACATTGAAAATGCAGCTTTCTGTAATTCACAGTCTCAAAAGAAAATAAATCTCTGGTTTATCATCACTGTTTGGCTCGGTCTGCAAAACAGAATTATCCGAACAAAACTGATCAACGTAGCCAGGGCGCAGGGCTGCGCACGCCCCTTCGGGGATGCCGCGGCCCTCGGGACCCCCGGCTTTGCTGCTCCTCAGATAGCCTGCGATGTAGGAGCCGGTGGAGTGCCGGTTTCCCGCAGGCAGGGGTGCCGACGGTTTGTTCCGAAGAACCACTCCTCCCACATGGCTGGGGTTTACGCCTTTTTGCTTGTTGGCTTCCTGCTTTTCCTTGGCACGACTCGCAATATTGCGCACTCTGCTCTGACTTCTGGATGACAGCTTTCTGACCAGTGCCCTGGGGAACTGGTTGGCATCCTGCTTTGAATAGAGCACTTGACAGCCCTCTTCCTGGTCAAAAGACACAAGCTTCCGCAGCTGCTCGGTCAGGGCGTCTATAGGCTCTAAGGACTTCGTCTTCACAGTCACACCCTTCTTGTCTCGAATGCTGGTTGTAACAAAGCTCTTACTGATACACTGGTACTTGCTTTCAAAGTTGCAGGCGATGTCCTCTGACGTTAGGTCCCCCAGACTTTTGGATTTGCAAGGACTGGGCAGCTTCAGAGCAGGCAGAGGAGGATGTGTGGGCTGCTTGGGAGAGGGGGCATGCGTGTCTTCATCACTAGACAAGGGCACACAGGTCTGGTTCATTTTTGCGTCTGAATTTGAGCAGGTGTTATGCATAAAACCAGCACCCTCATAGGCTAGACAGGAAATACTTTGATTTTTGACATCTTGAATACTGTTGAATATTTCAGAGACAGAAGGGTGGAGAGTCTCTTTACAGTAGCCATTTCTCAAACCTCTTTGAAAATGTTCCACCACATCCTGACTGTACTTCGGTTTTAAAGGAGAATCGAGGTGACTTGTGTCCTCTCTTCTATATTCATAGGCTGTTATAGACAGATTTTCTGAGTCCCCATCCACTTCCACGAGACTGCTCTCTCCAGAATTTAAACAGACAGTGGCACCGGCTAGTACTTCTTCCAGGGTCAGGCCCGTGGAAGTGGCAGGGCTGTGGTTCTTTTGCATTTCCCAGTCTTTTCCATTGTTGGGACTTTGCGGTAGCCAGCGGTAAGAAGAATCAGAGGACCCAGACAGGCTGTTTTCCACAGCCCCCATCTTGGCCCTCCCGGAAAGGTTGTCATCGGGTTTGGTTTTAGAGACGGGAGTGCAGGTAGTTTCGCAAACTGTGTGTGTGGAGTGTTTGGAGGTCTCGGGACTTGAGAATGCTGCCGGCTCAGGAGATGAGCACAGGAAGGATGACTTGGGTTTTCCCATGGAAAAGTCATGCCTGAAGGGCATTTTTCCATCCAAGGGGGGCAAGGGAGAATGACTTGACATCACCCCGGCGCCATGGAGATGAGAAACAACTGTGAGGTTTGCCTCATCACCGGTCTCCTCACACTGGCCAATCAGTGCCGAGATGGAACTGCCAGGCTCACTCTCATTTGTTAAAGTGACGTTGTCAATAAGATGGGAAATTTCACTCTCCGGCAGAATGGCAGTGGAATGTGAGTCAGGTATGTCAGAACAGAGCGTAGAGACATCTGACAAAGAAAAGGATGTCGCAGCTCGGCCCTTACCCCAATGACCTTCCAAGCTCTTAATCTCCAAATTGCTTTGAGAAAAAATGCTTCCTGATAACGTACTTTTCTCTTCCACAGGGCCCCCAGCCTTCCCATTTTCCTTGGTTTTCACACCACACAGACCTTGTGTTGGAGTAATGGCAGGATCAAGAGCCAAACGCTGCCCGGGGGAGAGGGACTGGCTGGGGCACTCCTGTTCGCGGCAATCACTTGACACGTTTGCTTTGGCTCTCCCACCCTTAGGGCCTGGCACTCCCCACTGTTCTCCCGAGACCGCCATGTTGGCAACAGAAGTGGTGGAGCTCCCGTGGCTGATGTCTTTGTGGAGGAGAGCGCTAGAGGAAGAGGACAACTTTCTGTTGAAATTTGGGAAATGTTGGTCTTTTATACTTGCCTTCCCTTTTCTTCCATCCTTATCTTCTGCTGAATGAAACAAAGAACATTTTAGGTAACATGTATCACTTTTTGTAGGCCCTGCCAACACTCATGTTTGTCTTCAGACAGACAAATGGAGAATGTAGATCTGTTACATCATGACAGAATATAGTTATGGACTGCAGAGGTTTGTAACAAAGTGTCTGTGTGATGAATAAATGGTAAACTATATTTATAGGAATTTCACTGAAGCTTCCCTTTGAGTATCTATTACATCAGCTAAGGATGTAATAGTCGTTGTCAAAAAAAAAATGTCAATGAGTTACCATACTTTTACAGTGAGGATTACCTTAAGTTGTTTCCTATTCAGATTTGTACTACACAGAAGCATGGCAATAAAAATAGAACAAGACAGTTCTGTTAAACAAAGTGCTGTGGTACCTGTAAGCAAGATACTATAAGCTTTCAAAGTTAAACATGTATTAGTAAAAATCACAAGTCAAATTATTTTTAAAAACATCTTGGCAAAAGAACTAATTAAGCAGGTTCTGAAGCAGGTTGGAAGGTGCAATAAATGTATTAAAATACCAATATCTATTGACTTTGAAGTGCCAAACTAAAGACTTAGTTGCCAATTCTATGTTGGTGCTAATATCTAATTTTTGTTATTCATATTTTTGTTTTTAATACACAAATTTCATACTGCATTTCCCCCTAAAAGAGGCAGTAAAATACCAGGTACCGTATGAAAAGCTATAAAAACACAAAATTCACAATAACTTGGGGGTACTCCATCATGCTTAGGATAATGCTCAGATAATATCAAACGTTCAATTATTCTTAATCTAATTAATAGGTTTTTTTAATGCTTTCAGACAGGATATATAAAAAAGAATTAATTAACCTATTAAATACCCTCCTAATGAAAGAAAAACCCATCATAAAAAGTTTGATAAACCCAAAAATTATCAAGAAAGAAATAAAATATCCTATGATTTTACCACTGTAAAATCTACTGTAACCTTTTCTTAGAGGGACAGAATTATATATAGAATTTTGTATTCTGCATTTTCTCCACTAATTTTTTTCCATTATAACTTGAATCATTGCATGGCTATGTCTGTCCTATTGTTACCACAAGTCTCCATATAATATATGTGAAAATGACAAACCTGTACAGCTGTTAAAGGGAGGAAATACACAGCAACTAAATATTGCTCTCTGGATTAACCAGTATTGATTTCTATTGAGTAGAGATTAATTTTCCCCCAAAATGGGGTTTTGAAATAAACTTTAAAGTATGCATTTCATCTCTCCTCTGACACTGCTCCTGGCAAAATATCAAACTTTTCAAATAAGCCATTTAAAAATTTGTTTCCCTATCTTACAAGAAAAATCCACATAAGCAAAATCCAGTTCGTGAGAAAATAGAACACTGAAATTAGATTGTCTGATAACAGGAGTATTTTGCTAACATGATCCTGATTTAATTAAAGTTGCTGCAGAGACATCAAATGGACAGTCTTGCTGGTTAAATTACCAAGGACGCGGGGGACAGAGTCACTGGCAACTCAGGAGCTCTTTGGTACCTTACAAAGCAAGCATCATTCTTCATCAAGTTCTTGATGTGAGAGAAGAAGCGTTATGCTCAAATTAAGGAAAAAGATGGCTAGTGCTTGGTCCCTACGCTTGAGGAGCCTATAACCAGACAGGAACCATAGACATGCTTCCTTCCTTGACAATATCCAAGGATCAGGGAAATGAGACCCCAGAAACATATCACCTGAGCTACCTCTTGGAAAAGCAAAGATTGCTCAAGTAAAGAAGATGGCTTGCTTTTAATGTCTGGCTTTACTTCATTCCCCATAAACTTTTCCAATGATGGAAATATATTATACATCAGGGAAAGAAATACAACTATATTCAACCTCAGAAAAATCACTATAATTCAACTTAACCTCAGAACCATCAGTAATACTTATATCCACTTGGTAAAACAAGACCTTTGCTCCTGTTTCGTAGGTTTCACCTCCCTGTGTGGCACCTCACAGACCCATGGGCTCCGTACCCATCATTCCCCTATCAATTACAAACATCGATGTTATTTCAAGGCTTTAGAGCTGGGAAATAGCTCTTCTACCACCCTTTTCCCAAAGCTTAAAATCTGGTCTACAGATAACATTAAAAATTACTTATATTTTAGTATATTTTTACTTTGACTATAAAATGTCAACCAGGTCATAATGGTAACCAGGAGCCAAAATATGGCTTCAAAAGATTTATTCTTAGAGAAGCTTAAAGCATCTTACCCAGAGAGTTTTCTTTTCCTTCAGTGTCTTTTGCTGTTTCCGATATAGGCAGTGACAAAGCCCCCAGTAGACTTTTGTCAACAGGCATAGAGACAGGGCGCTCTTGCAAACTCCGTGTGGTCCTTCTTAGGACACCATCCTGATCTCTTGCAGCCTCTGACACAGAATCCTTTATCTCTACCATTTCTTGGAAGCCCATTTTGCTCTTTTTTCTGCCTTTGGCTGGAGCACTGGCTGTGCGTCGCAGAATTCTCTCTCCAATGGATCGTTTCCGAACATAATGGGAATTGTTTTCTGAAGAACCGTGCCTGGGATTCTTATTGAACAATCCCTTCAGACCTTGGAGCTGTCTGTTCTGAAGACACAAAAGAATGAAGCACAAGTTAAGCAAATCCCATTGTGGCAACCACTTGCCTTTTAAATGACAGCTCCATGAAAAATGAACACAAAACAAAATTTACAGCCACTGAACTATATTCAAACCAAGAAAATGGCAGCTCACAGCATGTCTACACAGCACCATGCACATCTTATTGACCTTACTTTGTGAGGAGGCAGCCTTCTATTTTCACAGCCAAGCTACCCCGAAGTTTCTTATCGGGAGATGATGAGGTGATAGGTAAAGTTTCCACACTTAATAGACTGTTATGAACTTCAGCTGTCTTAAAGCAACAGATGCACGTTTCAAAGTGGTAAGCAGGAAATGGAGTGATATGAGAGAGCATGCTGCCATAACCATTTAAAAAGAAAAATGTTGGCAAGAACAAAGCACCATGCTGAGAAACTACCTTTGTAGCTCCTAGAAAGTGCAATATAGTATAACTGGGGTTGAGTATTAAAGGGCTCCACTGCAAGGGAAAAAACACAAAACACAACAAAACACAATTTGGGCTTATTCAAGAAAGTGGCACAAGTGAAAACCCAAGAAAAGAATAAAAATGCTTCTATAAGCCCTTTCTTCCACTTTTGGTGAGTTTTAGTCACAGGTTCATTCATTGCTCAACTCATCACCTCCACATTGTGGATTATGTGTCCCACTCCAAATACACCTTGAAAGTAATACATAATGTGACTTGAGGGAGACATCTATTTAGGAGCACAGAAATCCTGTGGGACATTTTCTTTTTCATGTTTAAATTTATTTCTGGCTCTAGTTTTATTTTTTTTTTTAAGATTTTTTAAAATGTTTTATTTATTTTTGATAGAGAGAGAGAGACAGAGCATGAGAGGGGGAGGGGCAGAGAGAGAAGGAGACACAGAACCGGAAGCAGGCTCCAGGGTCTGAGCTAGCTGTCAGCACAGAGCCTGATGCGGGGCTCGAACCCACGAACGTGAGATCTGACCTGAGCCGAAGTCAGAGGCTTAACCAACTAAGCCACCCAGGCGCCCCACTGGCTCTAGTTTTAAACAAATTCTGGATATTATTGTTTCCCGCAAGCCTGATAAACACTAGAGACAGTACTTCGTTAGCCTGGGATTCCTAGAAATTCAAGGATCATTTTCAAATGTTAACATTTGTGTGCATTTGTGCCAGAGGAAGCCTTTCAACAAGCAGCATGGGCATAAACCAAAGACCAAATAGAACATCATAGAATAAAACTTCTTTACTCTTAGAAATTAGAATCCTTAGCGCCCCTCCCATACCAGCTGATGTACAGCTAAACATTATACCCCCCAATTGAGCCTGAATTGGTCCATTTCCTAGAATTTGGCTTATAGTCATAATAATATTAATGTCAACCAACTATATGCTAGGCAGCTTTCTAAGGATAAGGATAGCATATTTACGAGGTAGGTACTATTTTACCATATATTTACAGCTGAGGAAGCTAAGGCATAGAGAATATATAGAAGTCTACAGGAGACTTTCTCATAAAGAGCACTGGACATTCCTAGGTGCTAGTCAATGCTCTTACAGGCCCTACAAATCACATCTGGTCCTAGAAACTCATTCCAGTGGCCAAGTCCCCAATTACTTGGCATACCTACATGACAGCCTATTGATGTGTAAACCTCAAGTGAGCTGTGTACTGAAGAGAACAGCGTCAGGAGAAAATTAGGATACATTTTTGTAGTCTGTTTCTTAAAAGAAAGCAACCTTATAAAGTCCCAAAGTGCCCTGTGGGTGGGGATTTTTATTTATTTTTTTTTTGGTTTTCAGTTAAATACAATGGCACCAAATGGACACCTCCTGCCTACAACTGGCTGGAATCACAGTCTGCTTAGTACTTACAATTCATTAAACATCTGAGAGCCTACATTTCCTGCTGCAGCCAGCTAGGTCTTCTTAAGTATTTAAATAAAATTTAATGTTTAACTGTATATTTCTTGTTTTAGTGAAACAAATGATCATCTGGGAGAACAGCAGCTTTCCCATAACCCCAGAGAGCCCCCTTGGTGGAAGGAATGAGTGTACACCCAGAACAATGGAAGGGACATGTGTGGATCAGGACGGGACCTGAAAGGATAGCTCACCGGGCTGGCTAGGCTTCTCAATAGTTTTCTGCTAAGGAACAGCTTTGTCAAGAGGTACATTCCTTTTGAGCAATTAGTCAAAAAATAAGTTTGTTAAAGACTGTACTATTGTTGCATGTGGCTTTAAGCCCTATACTCATTCTCACCTTTCCATAGATTTCATTGATTGTTATGTGGACAAATATGGATGCTTCTGTCAGTCCTTCCAAATAGACATGCCGGTAGCCTGATAAAAGCAGAGAAAATAATTTCCTTTTACTTGAACTTACATTTGGCTTTCACATGGGGGCAGCTGAATTAAGTATTTGACTTTACCATAATTCTTTACATAAACAAAACATGTTAACACTCATACAATACATAGTTTATATATCATATATGCCATATGTTGTATATATCACATATCATATATTAAATTTTCCAAAGAAAACTGAATGGTCAGCCTAGAAAGGAAAAGCCAGCCTATACGTACCCGGCACTAAGCTGCTGAAGGTCACAGTTCTCTGTCCAACAAAGTCTCGTCCAATCGGATCATGATCCCACACAAGGAACCGAACCAAAGCTATTTCTGGCATGTGTACTGTAAATGTCAGGGTTTCTTCCCACACAGGGTTAAATCCTCAGAGAAATAGGAAGGAAAAAATCAGAAAAGCAAAGGGCATGACAAAAAAATGAACTGGCAGCCTTGTCTGCAAAGCAGACTGAAAATTGCTTGCAGTGGTTATTAAACTCATGAAGATGACCAAGCCACTCCAGGATGCCTTCCTGAAATAAAGTCTTAGGATCTGCCCCATTGCCAGAAAATAATTGGTAGGAAAATTGCCTTTAAATGATTACATCAATTCTAATAATCTTTGATGCCAAATTGCATTGTAGGGAAAGTTCCTTTAGGCAATTTCTGAATGCTCCAGGAAGTATCTTTAGTAGTGGCCTAATAATGTTTTAGCAATCGAAGAAAAAAAAACAAAAATAAAAAGAAGAAAGAAGGAAAGAGTGGTCGCACTTTACCAAATAGAATTATGCTTCTCGCCCACAGAAGATTCTGCTATAATAATCACCAGCAAACATTCTACAAGGTCCTGTGCAGATTCCAATGCTACTGTACATTTGGCATCTTATTTAATTCTTATAGCAATCCTCTAAGGATGGCAAACAGGGTTTTTGAGGGGTTTTTTCTAATTCAGAAAAAATACGTATTATTTTTCAAAACTATGTAACTTTTAAAAGTATACAAGTTATAAATGCTCTTTTAAAAGAAATATAAGTATGTATAAGTCATTTTGCAGTTGAGAAAATTGATGTTCTGAGAAAATAATGCACCTAAGGTCACACTAGTTACAGAGTCGAATTAGACCATACCCTATTGTTTTCCAGTGGCTTCCCATGAAGCTAGACCTTAATACATGAAAGATATATTTTCATAGCCATTGAAAATAAATAGAAAGATATAGAATTCAACTCATATTCTCAAAGTGAAAATATACTTATTTCTTGATGAAACTTTTTCAGACAAAATATTTATATAGACTGCTAAATATTCAAATACTCTATAAATGTTTTTCTTTTCTAAAAATGCAAATATGTTTTATTAAATACATGCATTCACGAGGCATCAGCAACTTAACCCTATGAAATGCCTCACATAAGAAAATAACTATGGACTGAAATCACTGAGATGTCCCTCCTGAACAAGAGAAGAGATTATGTTTTTGATAACTTAGTAATGACCTCTCAATTACTTCTGAGACAAAAACAAAAACAAAAAACACCATCAATGGGCATTGGTAGGAAAATGCAACATAGGAAGTATGCTTCTTTAAGCATGTCATTTCCTAAAGTCATAGGTTTATTCTACTCTTGAATCCCCAAATTCCTTTCCTTAAACTAGCAATAAAAATCTCCTCTTAGGGTCTCACTGTGAACCTCTAATTTCTTGAATGTCTTAAGCATTGAGGTTTAAGTTTAGAGTATTAATGACTAGAGACTGAAAAAAATAGGTATGCCACAATGTTAGTCAAATATGTGAACAAACATCATTTAAGAAGACTACCAAGGAAAAGACACGAGGCTTGGGTGCAGAAAGGTTTATTCTACATCATGGCCAGAATACAAGAATGCTGCCCAGCCACCAGATGCACATTTTAAGGAACCAACTCACCAGAGCTCACTGCACTTGCCTTTAGCATTTTACATGCTCCAGAAAAATATGAAAAATCATCAAGACACACAGGCTTCATGAATGAGAGCTCTGAAGCAACTTACATCATGAAAACATGGAGGTATTTTCATAAGTTTTAAACCCAGCCCTTTAAAATAGCATTTATTGTTTTCATTAGAAAAAAAATAATTTGCTCAAAAGCAAAGAATCAAAGAGCCTAGATTACAACATCCACCAAAACATACCATGCATCAATCCCACATTTACCCAGTTTTATGTGTTTAAAAGATTTTAACATAAAACTCAAACAGCAGTTATGAATTTTAGGGATCTGTTTCTTATCCACATAGTTAAAATCTTACTTTTTCAGTACAAATTTTATTTTTAGAGCCTCTTGATTAAAAGTAAACAGATTATTGGGGAACCTGAGTGGCTCAGTCAGTTAAGCATCTGACTTCAGTTCAGGTCAGTGATCTCGCGGTTCATGAGTTTAAGCCCCAAGTCAGACTGTGTGCTGACAGCTCAGAGTCTGGAGCCTGCTTCAGATTCTGTGTCTCTCTCCCCTCTCTCTGCCCTTCCCCCACTCATGCTCTGTCTCTCTCTTTCTGTCTCTCTCTTTCTCTCTCAAATAAATAAGTAAATAAACATTAAAACAAAAAGTAAACAGATTATCATCTTACCATTGTCATCTACTACGCGGGTTTGATCTTTACAGCAGTCTACTGGCAAGCCAATAATTTCAACTTCAACAAAAGGATCAATGATCTATGTAAATAAAGAGAGCATTATTACAACTGATACATGTCTACATGTGTGCTAATTTGAGACTATTGGCCACATTTCAAGAGCAAACCATTTTATTAGGTGTTTACTAAGAAAGAGAAACTATACAACAGATTTAGATTTATGAAACAGAACTAAAAGATTAATTTTGTTTGCCAATATTTACTGATGCTACACACTTTAGATAATGAAACTACAAGTCCAGTTCAAGGTGTGCACCCAACAGAAATGAGAGCTTTTGTCCATGCTCAGAGCAGCTGTGTTCATAATAGTCAGACATTGGAAACCAGCCTATATGTCTATCATGAGTAGGATAGATGAACTGTGGATTATTCATTTAATGTCATCATACAATAATGAAAAAGAAAAAGTTCTGCTGCACAGACATAACGTTGAGCAATTCAGACACAAAGGAGAATGTACTGGGGGCACCTGGCTGGCCCAGTTAGAAGAGCAGCAACTCTTGATCTCGGGACCATGTGATTGAGCCCCACAGTGGGTATAGAAATTACTTAAAAAAATAAAATATTTAAATATATATATACTGTAAGAGTCCATTTACATTAAAGTTGAGTATGACACAATTAATCTGCTGTGATAAAGATTGGTGTTTGATTTGGGGGGTTGAGAATAGATATTTATTGGAAGTGTGACTAGAAACCTTCTGGAGGGTTCTCAGATGTTCTGTCTAGATCTGGGCTGCATAATAATAATTAATCAAGCTTTCCACATTTGATTTGTGCACTTTACTGTATTTAAATCAATTGAGTACTATAATATAACTTTAAATATTTTTTCATGTTTATTTAGAGAGAGAGAGAGAGAGAAAGAGAGAGACAGCAGGGGAAGGGCAGAGAGAGAGAGAGAAGGACATAGAATCCCAAAGCAGGTTCCAGGCTGAGCTGTCAGTGCTGAGCTTGACACAGGGCTCGAACTCAGGAGCCATGAGACCATGACTTGAGCTGAAGTCAGACACTTAACTGACTGAACCACCCAGGTGCCCCTTAACTGAACCACTCAGGTGCCCCATAACATAACTTTGAAAGTATCAAAAAAAAAATTAAAAGATTAGAAAGGAATCAATAGAAAAACTGAATGCTTAGTCTTTCTTCCCACATCCCCACATCCCCCCTCCTCCAGAAGGGATCCTGCTTGTATCATGCCAATAAGCTCTTCTATCACTCACATTCTGGATGAGGAGCAATGAAAGACTGAAATCTAAAGAGTCCTGAAAGAGCTTGATTAAAAGTGTCATGGAGACAGCTAAGAAGTCTGAAAAACATGTTCTAGGAACTGGGGAAGTAAGGAGAATGAGATTTTGGGGGGAGCTTCAGGGAATAAGAACTAGAGGAATGATGGAAAAACATGCTGAAAAAAGTGGGTGGATACTTACACTTTCTGTTTACTAAATAAACTCTGATGTTTATTCATTTTCAATTAGGCGTTTCCTTTCAGTAGAACCCTGTGCTAAAATGGAGCAATCGGGTGGCTCAGATTTTGGGGAGCAGCTAATGAGTAAGTCTTCTGTTCATAAGGAATTCAAGAAGACCAACTTCCCGCTTCAAAACTGGGCTCCTCTGCTGCCTTAGGCAAGAATATGTGCTTCAGTTTCCTGCAAACCTAAGATACCCGCGTCTGCTTCCTCGTACAGTAATCCAGCTGCCGTGCTGGACGAACAGAATTGGGTGGTGGCAGCAAGACTGGAAAGAGATGTGGGTAGGAGGAGTCCGAGGAGAGAGTAATTTATTAGACGTGGAGAGAAAAGACAGATAAGACTTTAGGATGACAATCAGTTTTATGAATGAAAGCAAGAACAATGGTTATTTCATCCTCAGGTGGATAAACAACATGAGAGATCATGGGCTGAGAATTCAAGGAGCCTGGATAAGGGAAAAACCTGTATCTTTATTTTATCCTTATTTTCATTAGCTTATGACTAAAGCCCAATATAATAGTACTAGGATTGTAATTCTGTATCTGGCAGAAATCATGGATGATTTTGTGTCCTATTACAGTTGTTGCAGAAATTTCCATGTATCATCTACATTTATCACGGCTTCAAAATTCTAATAATTATTAAACCAACCCCTAGATCCTGCTATTTATTGCATTAATAGATCCATATATATGTCATAATTTATTTTTAATATTTTGATAGGTGAATTTCAATGTAACTGGTTTCCAGTATATGTCTACATATTTTATTTTATGCAATCTAAAAATATTATTCTGGGAAGGGGTCCAGATGGCCACATCAGATACCAAAGGCCTCCATGGCTCAAGAAAAGTTGAAATCTCCTAATAGACAACTTTCTAAGTCAAGTTAAGGAGATTGGATTTTATTTTAATTACCCAAAAATAAACCCATCATACATATAAAAAATTAACTCCCCATACAATGTTATTAGTTACAAAGGTAAAGAGATAACTACACAATGAAAAACATCTGGAAGAAACCCTCTTACCCAAGTAACGTGATCAATCAAGGAATAAAGTGACATGACACAGTCCCTGATGTGATGCACTGGGAAGGACACAATACTGGCCAGGGAGCACTATTGACAAATACATTGATGTTTACTCCAGTCATGAAGAAGCAATCAGGACATTAAATTCAAATTGAAGGACATTCTGAAAATAACTGACTTGGACATTTTGTAAAATGTCGATATCATTAAAAAAAACAAGAAAGCTGGGGAACTGTTCTAAATTTTAAAAGGACCAGAGAGGGGCACCTGGGTGGCTCAGTCAGTTAAGCATCTAACTTCAACTCAGGTCATGATCTCATGGTTCACGAGTTTGAGCCCCGGATCAGCTGTGTGCTGATGGCTCAGAGCCCAGAGCCTGCTTCAGATTCTGTGATTCCCTCTCTCTCTGACCCTCCTCCCTTCATGCTCTGTCTCTCTCTGTCTCTCAAAAAAAAACATTAAAAAATGCTTTACAAAAAAAAGGACCAGAGAGAAATGACAACTAAAAGGAATGTGTGATTGTTGACTGGATCCTGAATATATAAGGAAAGAAAGAAGATATAAGGACAATTTGGGGATAACTGGAGAAAATTGAATATAGATTTTATATTAGATAATATTGCTTCAGTGTTAAAGGTCATGTCTGTACTGTGGTTATACAGGAGAATGTTCTTATTCTTAGGAGATAAATTCTGAAGATGGTAGGTATTTAGGTGTCAAAGGTCAGAATGCCAACAATTTATTCTCAAATGACTGCAAAGAAATGCAAGTGTGTGTATTTGTACGTGTGTGTATATGTATATACACACACATACAAATATATTTATGCACACACATATAACTGCATCTACACATGGAAGAGAGAGAAAGGAAATGTAACAAATTTAGTAATCTTATTAGTGAACCTAGGTGCTGGAGATACAGCATTAATTTTACTATTCTTGCAACCTTTCTGAGGTTTAAAATTTTTCAAAATAAAAAGTTTGAGAGAAAAAATAGGAAGTGAGTCTTCATTTTTGCAAACAGTGAAGAAAAGAAAGAAGAAAAGGAGAGGTAAGGATACATTTTCTGACCCTGCCCGAACAATTACTCTTGCTGCTTAGTGGAAGGCAGGATGGACGCAGAGAGACCCGTCAGCTGGGAGGCTATCCCTGCAGAACTGACAAGGGACAGCGGTGGTGTGGATCAGGATGGAGGCAACGGAGATGAAACCAATGGTCCCATGTGAAGCTCCCACGTTATGAGAAGTAGGACACAGTGCCATCCGTCGAAGATCAAAAGGAAAGGGATGAGAACACATCCTTTTGATGTGAGGAGAGGGAAGGCTGGAAATGGTCACTGCGGATGGTGATGAAGAATGGGAGCGAAGGCTGACAAGGGGAAGTGGATGGCCACACAGCATCACGGGTCAGCTGAGAACTGCAACAAAGAGTCTGTGGTGGTACCAACAGCAGAGCTGTGTGGTGTCTCCAGTCAACGTTCAAGATCAAAAACTGCTGGTTTAACAAGTAGGAGTGGCAAAGAGCCTGGGATCTTTCAAGACCTTTTCCGAGAGGAAGGACATGAGCATACCTCCAAAATAGAAGGTATACTGCATTCCAGAAGGAACTGTCTGTGCTTTGCCAATAAGTCAGTTGATATCTGGTGAGCTGAGGTCAGTGCTCATTTACAAACACATACACATAGAGAGAGAGAGAGACAGAGAGAGGGAGAGAGAGAGACAGAGAGAGACAGAGAATTCTGAAAATATTTCAGATAAAATATAAACACAATAAAATAATCACGTAATTAACCACTCGGTCATACACATGGTTTACCTCGCCTCGGTCTCCAAACATGGAGTCTGGAGGTTTGGGGAGTTGCTGTCCACTGATCACTTTCAGGATGAGCTGCTTTTTGGGGTTGGCAGGAAGTGGATCACCAGAGAAAGGGTTGAAAGTACCTAAGCCAAATAAAGCAGAGGTTAAAATCTGAGTTTGGTAACATGGAAATACACACACACATACCCTTTGCGCATGTAGAACAAAGAAACAACACATGCTGAATTACTACAGTGTTTCTTAGAGAAAAGAAATGATCACATAACTACCAGTGTGGCTTTACCCTGCAGGCAATGCCAGCTGGCATTTCTATAGCTGTGGCTTTTCTAGAATCCATGCTCCCAAAGGCAAAGGAATGGGCCAATTTGAAACGTCTGTGATGCAATTATCAATCATGGCATGAGGGAAGAGAAGCATTTTACTGGGATGCCAATAGTGCAGAGAAGGAGAGCGGTGTGTCAGATTCGAATAATCTTCTAACTTAAACTGTTATAGGTATAGACAGCGAATATAACCAACGGAAAGAAGACCTGAAACTGAGTAAACAGAAGAATAAGAAAACATGCA
Organism: Suricata suricatta; assembly: GCF_006229205.1. Taxonomy (NCBI): domain Eukaryota; kingdom Metazoa; phylum Chordata; class Mammalia; order Carnivora; family Herpestidae; genus Suricata; species Suricata suricatta. The sequence goes on along the minus strand of NC_043704.1, from coordinate 107,176,257 downwards.
AAGCATAAAATCCAGAAGGCACATCTGCCAACACGTTTTTTACCTGAATTGTTAAAAAGCCAATTTAGAACATTTTAAAAGAATTTTAATGAACAGAGCCAAAAAGCAGTGTTTCTTGATCTAACACTACATTATCTTTTCTTTTCTGTTAGCACTATTTTATAATTGGACTCTGCTGACTAAAAGGGCTTGATAATACTATTTCAGCTGGTATTTTAATTTTGCTAGCAGGTTTCAGACTCACTCATACTAAGTTTCTGAAAGACCTTAGAAGGCAGCACGATTTATAAGTGATGCCTAGGGAGTAGCACATCGGGGCACTGGATTTCAGATAACGATCCGTTGCTATCCATGTACCCCTTTATGTAAATAGCCTCACACGAGACCAAACATTAAATAGTTGTGACAATTTACATGCCAAGACCTTAACCTATCTCTTCTTTTAAAAATCATGATTCAGGGGCACTGGGGTAGTTCAGTCGGTTAAGCGGCTGACTTCAGCTCAGGTCATGATCTCATGGTTCACAAGTTCGAACCCCACATCAGGCTTTCTGCTGTCAGCACAGACCCCGCTTCAGATCCTCTGCTTCTCTCTCTGCCCCTCCCCACATGCTCTCTCTCTCAAAAATAAATATCAAAAAAATTTTTAAGAATCATATTGTAAAACAGTGATGTATCACATTTTGCAGAGAGCTCCTTCAATAAGTTTACCAGCATTCAGAGAGGACCATGACACAAACACGCACCTTTGCACATTTGCTGGGGTTTGAGGACATAGCCACAGTTGCCATTTGTCTTGAATTTGGCTCGATTTAACTGCATCATTCGCCCTTCAGACTGGTAATTCAGGGCCACTGCGCAAGTTCAAAGTTGGAGAGAATTAGTCAAGACACCAACATAGAGTCAGGACGGATAGAGAACTGCCCCTTCCCGAGCATACGCACCCAGCTGGCAGCCCGCGTTCCAGTAGGGCAGAGGGTTGAAGTTACTGGAATCAATGCGGTAGGCAGAGGGATAAATCCGCGTGAGCTGCTTTTGGTTATAAATCATGAACTGCTCCGATTTCTGCTGAACCACCTGATGTGCTCTTGTTTCACTAAATGATAACACATTTCCTGTGGTTCCTGGCAGTTTTAATAAAGAAAAAAGAAAAGTGAGAGCCCCAGCCAAGAAAACACCACTCACGAAAGGCTTTACCTAGGTCGGATTATGCCCATAATAAAATGCAGAGCAAAAGAGCAAATTCAACCAGAGTAGCAAGATCCATAGAATCAACCAAGAAAGATCCATAGAATCCCATTCTTGGGACTCTTTCGCCATTTTGAGGCCAAATCAGAGATGTACATCTTGCTAAAATAACTGCATGCTTCTGAGCCCCCTGTTCTTCCAGGAATTCAAAACATGCCACCAATTCATGTCTATCTGGTTAGTATGGAAAGGGCTGGCAGGGAAGTTATTTTTTAGGGGCATGATTCCCACAGAATATCTTTGCCAAAGATAGAAACAGCCATGGATAAGTAAAACTATGCAACTTATTCCTGATAACAGGGAAACATTCACTGAAGGCGTATTAACTAATAGCATTCAGGGCCCAAGAAAATAAAAGATCAATTCCAAAAGAGAAAAAATAAGTTTTAGTGTTAATTTAGATAGAATTATAAACAGGAATAATAGTCAAGAGCAATTTTTAAAGAGCATTATAAAAAAATCTCAGAAACAAGAATAATCATCTGCCATCCATGTGTACAATGGGAAGTATAAAGGGAGGGAAAAGAACAGAAAGCCTATATTAAAGTTTCCTGACTGTCATCAAGAGGTGTCCATCCAGGGCCAAGGTGGCTGCCAATCTGAGAGCCACGATGGAGGTAACCTCCTACCAAACATTCAATATCCTACCCCTTCCTCCCAGTCCCAGGTCTATAATGTCCCTACTACTCCTACCGCTTCACCAAACATCCACACCCCACCTCTAAAATGACCAGCCGTATGCGTTCTGGATCTGCTGAAAGAAGGCAGCCTAAATAAAGAATGAAACTTGCCCAGAGTCGCATTCCCATCTCAGTGTTTACTCTGACAAGCTAAGTGTGTCTGAACCCAGACTGAGGGACACGGCTCATGGAGCCAAGGAGCTGAACTATAGAGTGTGGCTGGGCCAGAGCTGTATCCACACTGTGCATGTTCCTTGGAGCACACAGTGCCCTAGGATCCCTGTTGTCCTCAGGATTGCATACCCTTCGATATTAAATGTTGGCCAAATGACTACCAGTTACACTCGAGAGATGGAATTTGCGATGATCACGTACATAAGCTGGAAGCAAAGAAATAAGAGAACTGCAGTTTTTAATGGGATGATTTCCCTCATATAGACTCTTTCCTTATCACATATATTTTATTGACATACTTACTAACATAGTTTACATATGTCAAGCACACTAAAAATAATCTTATTTGCAGCTTTTGATGAGCAATGCTTTAAACATGATAGGAGGAAATACAATCTTTTTGACAAACCACATTCAGAAGCAGAAACACTATAATCAGTAACACTTTTTTTCTATGTCTCTCTACATAAATATGTATACCACATTGTCATTAAGATGACCTTACTAATTAGGCACACATCAGTTAGCATAGGAGTAGATTTGAGTTGCTTTTGCATTGGGATAAGACATGCATTCAATATTTATTGTTGATTTTTGTGCCCCCCCCACACACACACACATACACACACAGGACATAAACTCCTGAACTTCTAAAGCTATTGTTTTCCATTAAGCTAATAGAATTGTGATTTTCTTGAAGTATTTATTAGAAATTATATTCCTCTAAGGGCACCTGAGTAGCTCAGTCAATTAAGTATCCAATTCTTGGTTTCGTCTCAGGTCATGATCTCACAGCTTGTGAGTTCAAGCCCTTCATCAGTCTCTGCTGACAGTGCAGACTCTGCTTGGGATTCTCTCTCTGTCCCTCTCTCTCTGCCCCTCCCCTGCTCGCTCTCTCTGCCTCTCAAAAAATAAGTTTAAAAAAACTTTTCAAAAATAAAAAAAAGATTTTATATTTCTTTAAACCAAATACATCTGTAACTCCGTTAAACCATTCAGTGAGTTGATTTTCTAGCGGTGGGCGGTCATTATAAGGATGTGGTTTCACTTGCTGAGAACCCCCACTGGTCCTCCTGTTCTCTCACGTGAAATTACTTTTTCTTAATTGTCACCATTTGAAGAAGGAAATCAACACCAACGGTAAGAAAATCTGTGGACAGAAAATGATACACTTGTGGAATGGGAAAAACAAAAAAGAGAGATCTCAGGGGAGAATCCTGGAGGTTTGCAATGGACAGAAGACTCAGCAAAATGTCATTTTGCCTTCACTAAGATTTGCTGGGAAAATGAGAGATTTTTAAATTTCACTTCCACTAAAATTAAAAGTAGATTGAAAAGCCACATGACCGTAGTTTAGTTCTATAAGCATTCAATAACTGAACAATACAGAAATGAGAAGAAAAGAAGAGCAGCTAGCAGAAAAGTCCAGGGTAAGAACATTTGTGACCAGGATTTCTCAACTCAACACAAAGCAAATAGGTGAAAAACAGTGAAAAGTGGATGCTTCTGAAATCCCTGCTCTTTCTGTTAAAACTTCAATCTGTGCATGAAATTATTTTCCTCAAAGTTGGGGTACCCAGGTGGCCCAGTCAGTTAAGTGTCTGACTCTTGATTTCTATTCAGGTCATGATCTCACAGTTCATGAGTTCAAGCCCCCCATCAGGCTCTGCACTCTGGGATTCTCTCTCTCTCTCTTTCTGCCCCTTCCCAGCTCTCTCCCAGATGCTCTCACTCTCTCATTCTCTCTCTCAAAAATAAATAAACATTTAAAAATAAATAAATACATACATAATTTTCAGCAAAGTCAAAACTTCCAATGAGAAAATATGGGGCTTTTTGAGGTGGTATTTTAGCCAATTAATTTCCTCTTTTTTCTGGTCCTTCACACAAGGAACATACATCCGTTACCTGGCCACCAAACCAGGTCAGGTCTCCACAGTTCACGCCTTGGGCAAGACCTTGCTATAATGCATTTGTCTTTGCAAAATAGTGAAGTCCTTCTCTGCCCTGGAGGAAATTTCTCTATCTCCAGCCAACCAGGCAACCATGGAATCAATACAGTCCTCCTTGTGAACTAAGAATTATACTGGCAGTCAGTTTCCTGACACTTCCATGAGATTCTACACAATTCCAGAAATGTGTTCTGATGACTAACAAACAGTTGACAAAGAAAGGTCAAGAATATTTATCCGTGAAGAAAAACTCAGTCCTCACCATCATCCACGACGTCCTGGGCGGCCACGGAGTTTGTGTACACGACCAAGTCAGAGAGCTCCCGGCAGAGCTTCATGGTTTTCCTGCGGCGGCCCAACCTGTGGAATACACGCCCAGGACTAGATGTCGTGGTAGAGCTGGAAGAAGTCCAGGCTTTTTACTCCCCCTTCCCTACCTGCTCCTAATGGAGCCAGGATTAGAACCCACGTGTGATTCCTAGCTCAGCTCTCTTTCCATCACAGTACCTTAACTCGTGTTGTTTTATTCACTTCTCAGCTGAGAATCAGATGTATTTGTATTTGTGACTTCTGCTGCGAAGGGCCTGATTGCCACTGTTCCCCAGCTAGCTAGGAACTCCAGAGTTCAGTGGGCATCTCCTCCACTTTGGCAGGAGAACCTGGACTTCTACCTAAGAACATTCACAGCAGAGGACTCCTGGAAGTTGATCCCATTTCTCTTATATCCTTTACTGTAAATACATATTGAATTTTCTCTACCCTAAGAGTAGGAATTTCCTCTCTGCTCTTACTAGGCACTATTTTATGCATGAACATTCTGTCAGAGTGAAGCTAAGTATAAAATTTAATTGAGCACTAAATGTCATCCATTCCTACAAGACCTCTCTGTGCTTTTAATTTCAGTCTTTCAATAAAGAAACAGGTGTGTGTGTGTGTGTGTGTGTGTGTGTGCATTTATCTATGATATAATTTACATTCCTCTGTGACCTTACTGTATATACAAACTGCCAGAAAATCATCTTACTCTTCTGAAATTCTATTGGCAATAATAAAAAAAAGTAGCTAATATTTTTGAGTGCTGAGTTAATTGGAATAGGGATTATTGGGCTAAGTAGTTTAATTCCTTTAATTTAGACAATGATTCTAAGAAATAGGTACATATGAGAAGCCCAGCTTGCCCCATGTGAATGTTGAAGGAACAAGAGTTTCAAATCTGGCTGATCTCAATGACTGGCCCTTAGCATGTGCTCATGCTCCATCTTCTCCATTAATCGCCTAGGAGAGCCCTCTGTACCAGCCCATGCGGCCCCTCTCTCTTCTCTACAGATACCTCTTACCTGACAACTGCAGCTAGGGCTTAGGAAGAGTTCCCAGTATGCCAGGCACAGTCTAAGTCCCCTTACACGTCTTATTATCTCATGCCCAGTGGGTCTTCATGGTCCCGCTGCACTGAGCACCTGGCCTTGTGATTTGATTCTCTAAATACATACAACTAGAACCACCAAGCTGATGGGGATAGAGTGCCTCTAGGAGTCAGAACAAGAAATGTGGAGATTCTTACCTGTACAACTGGCCAGTTTCCTTGCCAGGATTCTGCTGTGTGTCCTCCTCCTCATCAGTACTATAAGATTTAGACCGTGATTTTGTGGTTTTCTGCTGGAAAAGTCACAGTAAACTTAATAATAAACTCAGGTACATCAACAACATATGGAGAATGGACTGGGCATTATAATCTATACGAAAAGGACAATTACCTGGAAGAAAACAAATAAACCAAATATTGCAGCTTGCCTTACCATTAATACCAACCATATCTTTGGTCATAATCATATTAGCATATTAAGGCAAAACTGAGGGCTTCGTGCTTTAAAATTGACTTCTAAGCCACACAAGATGTAGGTTTACAAAGACTTTATTAGTCCTTCATTGAAGGTCTCCATGAACAGAAGGATCAGAGTTGTCATATCTATTTAAATGACTGTAAAGGGATAAAATATTCTTATTTAGAAAACTTACTACTCCTGCTGACTCAAGAAAGACAAATTTGATTTTAAAAAGACAAATAGTAATTTTTTTAAATGATTAACTTTTTCCTGCTTTTGATCAGCACGCACTCAGATAATTGCCTAAATCAAACTCACTTTTGAGATTGTGGCCCATTTTAATTTCTAGCAAAAGAATGAAAATTATTGCCCATAGGATTTAGGCTGAAAGGCTATAGGACTAACGGCTGTCCAAAATAAAGCCTTTTTGGAATGATGCAGTTTCATCCCAACACATTAGTGATAATCCCAATATTCATCAATACATAACAGAGAAGCAAATGGTGGGGAGGGAGCCTGTAATTGCAGAAAACCTTGCCTCCAAAACTACAGCTTCCACAAACAAAGACCTGTAGAGGAGTACCCTGGATATCTGAGGACTGCGGCTCAGAAAGGAAAAGAGAGCTCACCCCCACATTACCATAGGGCCATATCACTCTTCAGATTTTCTCTTACTCAACAAATAAAACCCCAGGCTGGCATAAACACACTCAAGTCCATTGCACTGACAGCAAGGCGCCAATTCAATCTGGAACCTTCTCAGGTGTTACTGATGTTTTGAGAACCTCAGGGTGCATGGTGGAGGAACCCTAGCATCTGATGATGTCACGTTCCAGCTTGCCCTATCATCAAGCTGGCAAGTTGGCTGACCTCTCCAGCTTCCTGTTGTGTTTTTTAAAAGGACAAAACAATAACAACTATTTTAAAGGATTATTGCGGTGATGATTGAATGAGATGGGTGGAAAGTCACTGTGTTAGCTACATGTTAGCTTTCAATATAAATAATAAAATCCTGTTTATTAAAATAATCTATAAATAGCCTTGTGGGCATTCATTCATATGATTTGAGATATAATAAATTTTAATTCTATAGAGGTTAAATATCCCCTAAAAGATTTACTTTAGAAAATAATTTAATTCAAATGAGTAGTGGTAATCAAGAAATATTCTCCAATTCCACAGATAGTAACTTGAGGTATTACAATAGATCTGTCTTTTGAAAGTTCATTTTTAAATATAAAATGTAAAATGTAGAAATAAGTAGTGAATCACCAAGAGTCTAATATTTGGAGAAATGAGGATATGTTTTCTTTCTATATAGATTTGACATCTTATTAAAGTTGACATACTATAGAATCAATTTTTGACCTTACTCTTTTACTCAATGTTTTGCATGCTGAGCTCTTTAGAGTGATCATTTTTCAATCGCTGTATAATTATTCATTCAGTGAATGAATCATGGACTGAAGAAGTCTTTAGTTGTTTTTAATTTTTTATTAAAATAACTACCTTGTCCGAACTTTTAAATTATCCTATTGATGGAGCAGGAAACTCTACATACAACATTCCTCAAAGTACAAGAAATAGCCTTACAGAAACCTCATGCATAAAGTTTACCAACCAATAACTGATTTCTTGTATAACATGTTTTACCTTTTTGTTGAAGTATAGCACACATTTGGAAAAATACAATATTAAGTACACAGCATGATGACTTTCCACAAAGTGATACCATCCAAATGAGGATTATCTGTCCAAGAGCCTTCTGATTCTCCCACTCAGTCATTACCTTCTCCCTAAAGGTAACACTATCCTTTTACCTTGTTAATCTTTTTTGCCTGTTTTTAAACTTCATATAAATGGTATCAAACTGTATGTACTATATTAGGTCTGGCTCCTCTGCTCAATGTCATGTTTATAAAGATTTTATTGCATATATTTGTAATTGTGTCATTTTCATTGCTAAAAAAATATTTTCTTATGTGAATGTATCACAACTTTTATACATTCTATTGTTTGCAAACATTTGGATTGTTTCCTATTTATTCTATTACAAATAATGCCACTCTAAATATTAGGTATATGTCATGAAGCTGAAACACAACAATGGAACTGATAAGACACGGTGCACAGTACAGCATTAGTAGATACCGTGAAACAGTGTGTAGTTGCACAGATGCACACTCCCATTGGCAGTGTATAAAGTTCAAGTTGCTCAGCATCTCCGCTAACCCTTAGTGCTGTCAATCATTTTATGTCTGCTATTGTGATGGATATACATGAAATCTCATCATCATTTTAATATGCATTTCCCAGAGTATTGATAAGGGTGATGATCTTTTCCATATTAGCCATTTGGAAATCTTCTTTTGTGAAAGCCCACTCAAGTCTTTGGCCCATTAAAAAACAAAAACAAAAAAACAAACAAGCAAAATAAAAACTATGGTATCTTGTGAATTGATTTGCAAGAATTCTTTATATATTCAAGATACAAGTCCTCTGTTGGATATATGTATTGAAAATATTCTTACCCAGTATGCTATTTTCTTTTTGATACTTTTAATGAACAGAAGCTCTTAAATTTTAAAGTAGTTCATTAATCTTTTTCTTTTCTGGAATCCTATTTAAGAAATCATTCTAAAATCATGATGATATTGTCCTGTTACTTTCTAGTGTCTTGAAATTACTTGAATTATGCACATGTTACTCTTAAGTCATACCTTATGTTTTCCAAAATTGGTCATGAGGGATCGTCCATGTGATTTCTTTCCATTTTCCTTCACATCTGGATGCTGAGTAAATAAAACATAATATGACTATTTCTCTTCCTTCCTTTTGTTTTTCCTTAATTCTGGTGGAATGGTGAAGGTACCCTCTCTGCCTTAGGGAGAACAAATGGGTCCTGTTCATCCTCCTGTTCCACCTTCACTACCTCAAAGGTTGTGGTATCTGCTTCAAGAGAAAGAGACGCTGACACGCAGAGGTCTGGGCACCAACCAGGAGATGGTAACTGCCAACAGCTTCCCCAAACAGGGGTCACAGCGCTCTCAGTAATGCCCAGCTGTGCAGGTCCCCCTCGAGCCTGTTCACAAGACTCTCTACAGCACAGGCTGTATTCTTCTGAAATGCCCTGAGTGGGGATAAATCATCTCCAGTTAAAAGGTAGATTTAGGGGCGCCTGGGTGGCTCAGTCAGTTGAGTGTCCGACTTCAGCTCCGATCATGATCACATGGTTTGTGGGTTCAAGCCCTGCATCAGGCTCTGTGCTGAATACTTGCTAAGAGCCTGTAGTGTGCTTCAGGTTCTGTGTCTCCTTCTCTCTCTGCTCCTTCCCATGCATGCTCTATCTCACTGTAGGTCTCAAAAATAAATAAATGTAAAAAAATTTTTTTAAGTAGATTTAATTTTGAAAAATGGCCAAGTCATGAAGAGCCAATTCGGTTGAATGAGAAAAAATACTAATCACACTGATTGAATGCTGCTCTTTGGGATTTTTAAAACATGAAAAATAAATAAAACCCAAGCACATCTGTTAGGTAATAAGATTGGTTTTGTTTGTTTAAGTAAACCACAGCAGAGCTTATCTGTTCATTGAAATTAATTCCCTCTGTGGTGAGCATTTGGAAGAGGTATTGTAGCCTCATGTGGGTTCATTTTCCAGGCTAGAGATCTTCTTGCTCAAGCCTCATTAGGGGAAAGAAAGGACACCCTTTGAAAAGGGTTTAGACTCTTTTTCAATTGTCATCCCTAAAAATATGTATTAACTGGTTCACAGCTAATGACCTGGTATAAGGACAGATTGGCAGGGCCCATCCTATGGCTCTGGCTAAACAGAGAAGAAACAGAGATAACCACATAAATGGAATAAATGTGGGTGAACAAAACTACTTAAAATCAAGGGCCAGGGAGATATTGATGTATATCCATAGAGACTAATCAAAGATGTAATTTGGGGTAGGGAGGGGAAAAGATTAAGAATTGGTTGGGGAAAGAGACAGCAAACATGCTAGAGGGGCAGGGATAGGGGGGTTACAGGGTAGTTTATTTGACTGGTTAATGTATACTGACTGCCTTTAAAGATCTATTGAAGCTGATCATTAAGTGTTCAAAAACCCTGGAGTTAAGAAGGTAGCCAGAGATGGTAATAAAAGTAACAACACCTCTTTACAAGTTAGGAGACCCTATTCTGACACTAAGTAGCTTAATGTCCTTTGGCAAGCCCTCTCTCTTGACCTCAGTTTCCTTACCTGTGAAATGGGAGAGGAATGGATCAATTAACCTCAGAGCTCCTTTCTGCTTCTAATAGCCCATCAACCTGTCATGGGACCATGTCATTTATTGTCCAAAACAGAACTCTTTGAAGAGTGAAATGAGGCACTTTTAATTATTACGCTGGGACAACAAGTATGAAGCAGGGCTGTGCCATGCAAGTTGAGGTATATGGTCATCCTATTGAGTAGGCACCTACCTCCAAGGATTATGCTAAGTACATTCCATAGTCTCTCATTTAATATCTACAACCACGCTTAGAGAGAAGTATGGTTAAAATCCAATTTTACAAATAAGAGATACAGTGAAGTTGGATAATATACCTAAAGTTACAAAGCTAGTAGGTGATAAAACAGGGGTTCTGTGTTGCTCTAAATCTTCTCTCTGGCTTGTCCCTACCAGCTTCTCCCATCTCACCCCATCTCTTTCCATACCTATCTCCAACTTGACCTCTCCCTGAGCATCAGTGGCACATTTTTTATTGAATCCATGGATCAGACATTGTGCTAGGAACTTGGAATGTATATGAAGAGAACTGCAAAAAAAACAGATGCAGACTCTGTCCTCACTAGCCTTGCAGTCTAATGGTGGAGACAAGTGAACACAACGCTGTGGGATAAGTAATAAGACTTATGATGGGGGACAGTGCAGGGCATGGCAGGATGGCATGGAAAGACCACCTACCCAGACTTAAGGATCAAGGAGGACTTCCATGGCGACATGAGGCAAAAGCTGAAGCTGGAAGAGGAGTATACATTTTCTTTTTTATTAAAAGTCTTTTTTTTTAGTTTATTTATATTTTAAGAGAGAGGGAGAGTGCAAGTGGGAGTGAGGCAGAGAGAGGGAGAGAGAGAATCCAAAACAGGCTCGCACTATCAACACAGAACCTAAATGGGTGGCTGGAACTCATGAATCATAAGATCATGACCTCACAATGGAATCAAGAGCCAACCAGGTGCCCCAATGGGTAGACATTTTCTACATGAGATGAGGAGGAAGAAGTGTGTGGTGGTCAAGAGAAGAGCAAACACAAAGGCCAAGTGCTAAGAATGGGGTACCTTCAGGAGACAAAGTAGGGTGTGTGTACCTGTATACATGTGCACTGGTAGACAAGTCAAGCTGGAGCCAGAGCATGGAGAAAGGATCTAATGGGCCATATCCTGGAGTGTGAACATTATCTCCCAAACTAGGAGGAGACACTGGATGGTTTAAGACACTAGGATGGCATTATCAGATGCACATTTCTGAAATATCACTATGGTAGCGGCATACATGAGAAATTGGAGTGGGAGGGATGGAGGAAGAGCAGGAAAGGTCCAGGTAGGGAAAAGCTATGGCCATCCAGACATTTGCCACTGGTCTGTAAAGAAAGAAGTAGATTCAAGAACTCCAAAAAAGGCAGGCATCTTTCTTGTATCTACTAAGTTCTTCCAGGCTGAAGGAAAAGCACTTCATTCTTATTTTACTTCAGGGCTCTCCTGGGCCAAGACAGCACAGGAGAACACAGTGGTGCATCGCTGAATGACAGCCTAGCAAGAAGAAAGCCAGGATGACACGCTGCCCTGAACCACACAAGATAACCGTAGCCTCGGATCTCAATATGCATGTGTGTTCAACAAGGATGTACTTCTCTCAACAGTAGCTTGTCTTTGCCTGTCCACTGAACCAAAACCATGTTTTAAAAACTAACATCAGTGTCAAAAACCTCAACCCTTTAGAGCCCACTTTATTAAAGTCACAGGCTCTGCTTTATCAGTCTAATCCATCCCTGTAGTCACCAAGATTTAATGGAAAGTAAAAAATAAGCAAGAGGGGAATGAGTTTTGCTCCACCACATGTTGGAACGTTGAGATCTCTTACTATCTTCTCTGATAGGGAAGTTACCATTGGGATTTCTTTCATGAATAGCAGAAGAAAGATGGGTTTAATATGTTTTATCTGAAATCTCCAAGACCTGCTGTGGCCAATCCAATTGGAATGATCTAGGATGGAGCAAAAATTTCTCCAAAAGCATCAGGGGGAATGATTAGCCCAGATTTGCTAATGAGAATTCAGTAAGAACAAGAAGCAGAATCAAGCTGAACTGACTGAATAAACTGCCTGGTTTTATAGACATTTGTGTGGCTAAAACTAAGTGGCTGGAAGGAGAAGGGGAGGGGGAGAAGCTTATTGCTATTTATAGACATTTTTAAGAAAATTCAAAATTGTATGATCAACAGTAATGGCAGCAGTGCTATAATTTACATGTTGGTTGCCTCCCCAATATTCCATTCTGCTCCTCTAACATGCAGCTTCGGAGGGGCCGATCTTGGCACCACTTTCAGGAGTAAGTGGCCTTAACAAGACAGTATTATCCTATATCCTTGGTAAGTTATTGTTCCAGGAAGGAACAATAGGTTACGGGTGGGCACATGAGCTAGCACAACCAGAGCTCAGCACAAATTCTAGAGAGTAACCACCAACACTAAGTTGTCCCCTCTGCCTGAGGATCCCTGGGTCCTGAGGGACAGGTGGCCCTAGCGGGGAAGTCTGCTACTGGCCGAGCTGGTGAGTGCATGGATCTCCTCTAGGCCAGAGTAAGTGCCCTCAATGCTCTGCAGTGACAATAGCAATAAACCCACCCTCCTTCCCTGCCCATTTCTGATATTTCTATTTGAAAGCAGAGTTAAAATCTCAGCCAGAGCCCAAATCATTCATTCATTCATTCAACAACTTAATATGAAAGTCGTGCTAAGGCCCAGGCACTGTAATAAGCCAGGAAAATAATGGTTATTAGGACTGATGTAGTTCTTGTCTTTATGGAATCTATAATCTGGTTGAGAAGAGAGATATTGAACAAATAATTACAAATGTGTAAAAAAAAATCAAACAACCTTCATAAAAGAGAAGATATAAGAGGCCACCCTGGACAATATAAAGGGGGAAAACTAACCTAATCCCAGATCAAGGCAGGACTCATTTGGGGCATCACAGTGAAGCTGGAATTTAAAAGACTAAGTGGGAGTTAGCAAGAGCAGATGTAGGAATGGAGGGTTCTGCGCAGAGGGAACAGAATGTGAGGAAGACCATAGCATACAGACAGTTGTGATTGGTGGGACAATGGTGAGAAGCAGTGTGACAGGGAAAACGAGAAGAGCTGAGAGGTAGACAAGGATGAAATGACACCTTGAAAGCCTGGCTAAAGAGTCTGTCATTTATCCCAATCATAATGGGAAATGAGTGAAGAATTTTGAATAGTAGAGTGACATGATCAGATTTATATTTTTAAAACATCATGCTAATTTCAGAGTGGAGATTAGATTGAAGGAAGGCAAGAAAGGTCTAGGTGACAGTTGACATTGGCCTAGATCAGGACTCAGTCACAGACAAGGGAAGTAGACAGATGGAAGACACTCTCAAGGAGGCGCGATCCATGCAGCACAGAGGATGACTGACTGGAGAGATGGGAGGGAGATGCACGTGGTGGGCTCGTGCTCTTCCCTCACCGGAGCAGGCATGGGGAAGATGGGTCCGGGGCCGCTGCACTTTGTCCTGATGATCCCAGTGAAGCAGTATTTGAGTTATTTCCACCCCTGCCCATCCATTTTTAACAATTTCTCCCATCATTTTGCAATCGGAGATTTTCACTTCTCAAGTAATATGAGCATAGAAATGGAAAGAACTGGAGAAGCATTTCACAAATGACAAATGATTAGAAACAGGGCATGAGGTCTGTTCTTTTTCCTGTTAAAGGACAAGTCCAAGAGAGAATGATATACCTGTTTCAGATGTGCATTTAAGCCTTCGTGTGTGGCCTTCAGTAGTGCCCTCACTGTGAAACTATCAGGATCTTCTTTGTCTCGAATTTGAGATTCTTTTAACAGTGACTCCAGTTTTTTCCTTATGAAAGATTCCACCTGATGCTCAGTGGTCCCATTATTCTGCAAAGAATTAAGCAATGGAAATGATTTCCCTTAAGAAACACAGAATCAGTTAGAAAACACCCTTCATTCAGGCGGCCACTGCTTCTATAATTTATCTTTCAATTACCTGTAAGATGTTAAGCACATTTTACTATGTTGGTTCTTCCCCCCAAATACATACACTCACCCCCCCAAAATAATTACTATGACTATATTCAACCCCAAGAACTTTATAATGTCTTATCATTTTCATTTCAGAGATACAGAATCTGATGTTTAGAGAAATTAAATTGTTCAAGGTTACAAAGCTAACAAGTAGCTGAGGCAGAATTCAAATACGGGTTTCCTAAATGCTTCCCACCATGGTAGATTGTCTCTTTGTTTTTCTTTCCTTCCTTCCTTCCTTCCTTCCTCCCTACCTTCTTTTCTCCCTTCCTCCCCCCTCCCTCCTTCTCTCTTTCTCCCTCCCTCCCTTTTTCTCACAGGAAAGTCGGGGGTGGGGCAGTGGGCAGAGACAGAGAGAGAGAGAGACAGAGAGAGAGAGAGAGAGAGGGAATCTCATGCAGGCTCCACACTGAGCCTCCAATATGAGGCTCCATCTCATGACCCTGAGATCATGATGACCTGAGCCAAAACCAAGAATCACATACTAAGCCACTGAGCCACCAAGGCACCTCTACATTGCTCTCTCTCTCTCTTTCTTTAATGTTTATTTATTTTTGAGAGAGAAAACAGACACGAGAGGGAAAGGGCCAGAGAAAGAAGGGAACAGAGGACCTGAATCAGGCTCTGTGCCACAGACAGCAGAGATCCAGATATGGGGCTCAAACTCACAACCTGTGAGATCATGATCTGAGCCCAAGTTGAGTGCTAAACCAAGTGAGCCCCTCAGGTGTGCCTACATTGCATTTTCAAATAGAGGAGAAGCAAAGGAGAACTTTTGAAAACTAAGTTTTCTATATCTACAATAGGTAAATTGGAGCAAAAAAATCTGCTATTTTTTCCTTAATTTTTTAATGTTTATTTATTTTTGAGAGAGAGAGTGAGAGACAGTGTGCGAATGGGGCAAGGGCAGAGAGCGAGGGAGACAGAGAATCTGAAGTAGGGTCCAGGCTCTGAGCTGTCAGCACAGAACCTGACATGGGACTTGAACTTACAAACTCCGGGATCATGACCTGAGCCGAAGTTGGATGCTTAACTGACTGACTGAGCCACTCAGGCACCTAAACTGTGCTGAGTTTTTTTTTTTAATCACTTCCTTCACTGAGGGGAAAAGAATGTTATGGAAATCTCTGAAATTGAAAATTATTCTGAGATAAAAGTTTCTTCAGTATCTCTGATCCCAGTGTGTAACAAAAGGGAGCTCACTACTGACCAGTGCTGTGATTTCTCATTATGATTACCTTAAGATCACAAATGTTTTGGGTAATAATGCTATCCTCACATCCAGATGACAACGTAGGCAATTTTTAGGTGAACAAGGGGTATCATTTCCTTGAAGTCTTGTTTAGCAGAGCTTTTTGGCCCCCTTGCTCTGCCTGACACCAGGGGCCCTGGCCTCCTCAGCTCCTTTCACCTCCCCCTACCCAGCCATCGTCCCTAATTCTTCAGTCACCTGCTGGAGGCCACCCCAGCCGCAGAGAAGGAGAGTAGTCTTCCTTGCACGTGTGTTACTAAGAGGT
The DNA here is from genome assembly GCF_006229205.1 of Suricata suricatta. NCBI lineage: Eukaryota > Metazoa > Chordata > Mammalia > Carnivora > Herpestidae > Suricata > Suricata suricatta. Next base: position 107,160,527 of record NC_043704.1, on the reverse strand, counting down.
CATTATATGTAAACCCTGTAGAACCAGGCAGTTTTCTGGTAATGCCTTCCATTTCCACAAAATCTTGTAAGAGAGAAGCAATAGAAATGTCTTGAGGGAAATTTGGAAAAGTAAGTCTACACCGCAGTAGGTTGCTGACTTTCCCCGTACGAAAATCACATGCACAAATGTCTTTAATATATCTAGTTAACAAGGCACTCCACTTCACTGGATGCCCTCAGGTCCTGAAAAAGAGACGCAAAGATGGGAAAGGGCTGCTCTGCATGCTGCCTGTGCCTGCAGAGATGCTACAGATGCTCGTGAAAGCACAGGCACCCGGTACAACAGCAGTTCTGAAAAGGAGCATGGCATCCCTGCTCAAGGGACCAAGAAGTCATCCAAGAAGAGCTGGACATGTCTGAGGCTCTGCAACAGCAAGAAAGAGGGGAGCGCTCCCATCTTCCAGAGTTCCGGCAGAGGCTTCACCTTAGTGACGTGTGCTCTGTACACACAGGGGCAGATTAGTCCTCCTGGAGCACGAGTTCATGGAAGAAGGTATGGTGGATAAAGCTAGAAATGTACGTTAGGGCCAGATGGTAGAGGCACTTGGATGCAAGAGGTGTGGAGCTGCTGAGAGTCTCTGGGTAGGTACGTGTCTGAGAAGTACATTAGCAATAATACTAACATGGCATCATGGGCAGAAAGAGGACAGGGGACTACAGAGAAAAAGCCAGACACATCAGTTCCTCCTTCCAGTACTAGGAGCCTAGACCAATGTGCTGGGGAGGAATTTAATAAAGATGTGGGTTTGAGAGCAAAATTCATGTTGCACAAAACAAACCCATCAAGCCATTACATGCCAGGTGAGAAACATTACTAAGGCACAACCCCGCTGTCTCAGAACCATCAGGGTCATGGACAAGACAGACACATGAATAGATAATTACACAAGCAGGTGCAAATGGTAGAAGTCAGTAGTGTCATGGGCACACAGAGGAGGGGTGCCTCATCCAGCCTCGGGGAGGGTGGGAAAGACCTCCAAGAGTAGAGGAAATCAGAGCCAACCCTTAAACAATGAGTACAGTTATTTCCTGTGGCTGCTGTAACAAGTTACTACAAATCTGGTAGCTTAAAACAACAGAATTTTGGGGGTGCTTGGGTGGCTCAGTCAGTTGAACATCCAACTCTGGATTTCAGCTCAGGTCTTGACCTCATGGTCATGAGATCAGGTTTTACTGTCGGGCTCTGCACTGAGCATGGAGCCTACTTGAGATTCTCTCTCTCTCTCTCTCTCTCTCTCTCTCTCTCTCTCTCTCTCTCTCTCTCTCTCTCTCTCTCCTCTCTCTTTCACTTTCTCTCCCTCTGCCCCTCTCCCCTACTCATGCTCTTTCTAAAATTAAATTAAAAAAATTTTTTAAAGACAGACATGTGAAATTAAGGCATCAGCAGAGCTCATTCTCCTTTGCTTCTCCCAACTTCCGGTAGCTCCTGGCATTCCTTGGCTTGTCAGCATAACTCAAGCCTGGGCCTCTTTTCTTCACATGGCCTTCTTCTGTGTGTCCCCTGCTTCTGCTGTGTCTTCTCTTCTTATGAGGACACTCATCACTGGACTTTTAAGGCCCAGATGGTTAATCCATCTCCACAGCACTAACTTAATACATCTACAAAGGCTCTTTTCCAAGTAAGGTCTTAGGTACCAGGGGGTAAGACCTGAACAGGTTTTGAATCTCCTACAATGAATAAGAATTGATGATGTGGCAGAGAGTAGAGTGACAGCACTCCAACATGGGTAAAAGTGCAGAGAAAACCAACATTATCAGTAAGAACTAGTAACCATATGAACATGGAAAACAGCACGAGGAAATATAGAAAAAGCAACTAAGACTGTATAACCTGCTAAGACTCACAAAGTACAGTAATATACTGATACTTTATCTGAGCTGCCCAGAGCCCTTTAAGGTAGTGCTAGGGTTAGCCAAATTTTACTCACGATATAGAGGCAGAAAGATTCAAAACTTGTCCAGAAACACATGTCTAGAAAATGGCTGAATTGGGACTTGAACCTAAGACTTCCAATTCAAAATTCTGTCTCTATTTCACTATATAATGCTGTAGCCATCCCTCTCATACTGTTACAGAAAAAGATAAATTCTTGAATCTAATTAATCATAAGCAGACTTATCTTTTGACAACCATTTTTCTTTTTAGTTTTTTATTTGGAGAGAGAGAGCATGTGTGCAAGCAGGGGATAGGTAGAGAGAGGGGGAGAGAGAGGATCTCTGGCAGGCTCCATGCTATCGGTGCAGAGCTCAACTTGGGGCTCAATCCCACGAGCCATGAGATCATAACCCAAACTGAAATCAAGAGTCTGCCACTTAACCAACTAAGCCACTCAAACGACCCTTGACAGCCATTATTCTTCTAGGACACCTGGGAACTATATCCCCATAATTCCTCTGTGGGAAATGGTAGGTTTTACTTATTAAGTTCAGAAGGAAAAGAATTCTAGGTGAGCACATTGGATCAAGTGACCCAGAGCCTGGCAGGGAGTACATTTGTTGGGAGGACCAAAAGAGAAGGCATACACAGCCTGCCCAGAGAGCCCAGGTCAGATGGAATGCACAAAGGCTCTAATTATTCCCCTCACATCCCCCAAACACTGTGAGTTGCTGAAGGAATGATATTACTGCCTGTTGATCTTTCTCTTCTCTGCGATGTACGGCACAAGAAAATTCGTAGCCGCGGAGAACAAATAAATGTGTGACTGAGGTTTCATTAATGTGTTATCATTTGGTCCTGGAACCCAGGAGCACTACTGAAAGAAAGCTGAGACAGACACTTAACGCTTTGACCTGTCAGCCACGGTGCAGCCACAGCAGGGACCACAGCTGAAAGCCACATGCATCTCACTCATTTGTTCCTTGAGCCAGGGGGGGGGGGGTACAGGAAGTAGCTCTTTAAGATGGTTGGGAGTAGTTTCTACCAGAGAAGAAATCAGGATTCCTAATTCCTGTTTCTTAGAGGTAAATCAGATCTAGGAATATCTACCAAAAATAAATAACACATTCTTATTTTTTCTCCAGTGCAAAATTGAAGGACTGGGAAAGTAGAGCCAGAACCACAGCTACTACCCCAGGCTGGGAAACAGCAGGACAGGGAAGGAACTGAGTTGAAGCAGCTGCGCCTTAAAGAGGACCCTGTCAAACAGAGGTGCTCTACTTCTGCTGCCCACCAGAACCCACGGGGAGTGTTCCCAAGTCTCACACCCCACCCGGGACCAATTTCATGGGAATCTCTGGGCTAGGACCTAACATTGGGATTTTTGGAAGCTCCCCTGTCATTCCAATGTGCAGTCAAAGCTGAGGACCTTTACTTTCAAACAAAACACGGAATATCTCACCATCCCAAAATGGTTTTTTCCCTGCCCCCAGGCGAAAATCTGGAGACAGGAAGGATAATGTATTAGCCATCCTCTGTGAGGGCCTTAGAGCTTTCCAAGCCTGGTGTCTGAAGATCTTGGGCTGCTTCTCAGCCATCCAAGTGTGTTCTCCTCTACTGTCTCCTGCCTGCTCCTTTAGCTCTCTAGAGCACCCTCTGTTCAAGGTCAAGCTCAGGACTTACATTAGCAATAACAGTGCCACTACTGCTATTCTTATCATGAACAATATCTAATATTTATTGAGCACAAACCATGTGCCAGGAAGTGTTCTGAGTTCTCTACGGGGTGTGAAAAAGTTGTTATGTGTTACCGAACAAGGGCTCATTTAAAACTTGTTGGAAGGCTTAGTATTTATGGGATGAGCTTCATGTACAAGACAGCTAATATTTGTGTCTAAGAGGCTGGCTGAATATAGATTCACAGAGCACAAGAAAAAAGATAGTGAATAACTCAGTGAAGAAGAAAAACATCATTGAAGTTGAAATACAGGGGTGGAAAGTCTGTAAGTCACACTGACATTAGAGGAACCCGTAAAGATGAATAATGGTGAGTTGGCCTCACTGAATCAAATCTGTTAGATAACTGTCCTGTGGTTGAAAGGAAACTGTCCCCTGTGTGTTTTCAGCTGTGTGATTCTTGAGTCACTGAACACACTGACTTTTCCATGGGGCTTATATATCATGGACCAGATTTTGTCTGTGGGTGAAGCCACAAAATGTATCAGTCAGAAGCTAAAAGGACTCAATTAATTCAGTAACTGAAAGATTTATTGAACGAGCAAAAAAAATATTGGTGTGGTTTGAATCCCTTAGTTAGAAGTAACCACAGCCCAGGAGGACTAAGATCTGTGTGAGGGTCCTGCCTTCCGCTCTGCTTCTAACACTGGGTAATGTGGGGGAGCCTAAGTCCTACTTCTGGACTTCGCATTTGCTGTTCCCTCTGCCTGGAACAGTCTTCCCCAGGTATCAGCACAACTAACTCTTCACCACGTTCAGGTGTTTGCTCATATGTGATCTTCTCTGTGACACCATTCCTAGCCAGCCTATCTAAAACTTCAATAGACTCTTCCCATAGTACACATGCACATGACACACACACACACACTCCCACACGCGCAGGCCCACATATACGCATGCGCACACACACGCCTACACACACATATGCTCACATATGCACATGTACTACACACATACATACTTTCTTTCTACACTTTTTCCCTACCTTGTTTTTCCTTTTAGCACTTATCACTGCTTAGTGCCTTATACAGGTTACTAATTTGTTTTATTTCTTATTTATCCTCCTCTTCTCCCAATAATGTGTAAACTTCATGAAGGCAAAGATTTCAGTGTGTTTTGTTCACTGATATGTGCCCAACGCCTACAACACGATGGCTGCGTTTCCAAAAAGAGATGCTCAATAAATAATGTGTTGAATATGCCAGTGGGTCTTGTATAAGTCTTGTGAGAGTCAGTGATCTGGTATTCACAAACGCTAAGTTAAAATTTTTATTTATTGCAATAATTCAGATATAATTTGTAAATCTAACCACATGCTGTTAACTTAAAACTGAGGTTAAGAACTCCTCTAAGGTAATTATTGCTTTCACATAAGTTATTCAGTGTACATCCTCTTTTGCAGAAATGTGATCAGCAATTTACATTCAGCACTCAGATAAGGGCATCTGAACCCTGTGCAGACAAGAAAACTGTCAACCGACTGATTACAGAATTACACTTTGGCTTCCTAAACACAGCACTGCCTTTTCTCAGAAGGACTCAAAAATAGGAAAAAATGATTAGAAAAAGTGGAGTAAAAACTCTATATATTTCCACTGGAATATTGATTCCCTTATGTATTTTCTCTCCTAGAATCTAGCAGAGAAATACCTGTAAAACTTCACAATTTAGGTGCTATTTGCTTTTACTGAAGCCAAAATCAAAGAATCCAAATAAAAGATCATACCTATCTTTACAGAATCATGTTCTAAACTATCTACCTGTAGGGCTTCCTAGAAAACAACTAGGAGCCTTTGAAGATGGGAGGAATCCACTGGGTATCTTCACAGGTGAAGTTACTGATTTGTTTCCATAAAACTACAGCAAATTCTAGTTTATAATTATAGATACTTCACATGAAAAGTTAGGAGCTTACTGATAGTAGAAGAAAAATTATATAACTGGGTGAATTTAGAAACTAGGACAAGTTGGGTTTTACTCAGAGCAATAAGTGACTACATTGTTATAATAGCTAAATTTCCATTGCTCATTTTCACTAAAACAGTATTTCCAAACTACACACTTTAGTCAAACCTCTCTATTCCCTGCTTTCAAATGATAGACTACTCTGAAGCTGGTAATCGAGAGATTTGGGGAAAATGATGCAAAGATAATGAAGATCAGAGACAAATATTTGGTTTATCAAATAAAGCTTAAAAAACAGAGCTACATTATCCATACCTATAAGTAATTACAAAAATAATAAATATCTAGGGACGCCTGGGTGGCTCAGTCAGTTGGGCAATGGACTTTGGCTCAGGTCATGATCTCACAGTTCATGGGTTCAAGCCCCGCGTCAGGCTCTGTGCTGACAGCTCAGAGTCTGGAGCCTGCTTCAGATTCTGTCTTCCTCCCTCTCTGGCCTACCCCTGCTCACACACACACACACACGCACACACTCTCTCTCTCTCTCTCTCTCTCTCAAAAATAAATAAAGCATTAAAAAAAATTTAAATAGTAAATATCTGAAAGAGTAAAAAGTAAACTATTTAACTATTTTACATTTTCACTTATGTATATCTATTTAGATTGATTTTCTATGACCATAGCCCTATTGTTGGTATTTGACTGCACTAATATAAACTATAAAAGGCAACAGATTAATACAGACAGTAATCTGTCCTTTGCGGTTCAAGCTGAACCTTTCCCACTTCATCCTTTTTAAATTGCATTAAAGCCAAGAAAACCGTGTCTACAGAGACAACAGCTGTCATTGTCCTCGTGCCCCGTTGGTAATAATGCTGACTCCCTTTGGTAACTACAGGAAGCCATACTCATTACTATTATTTCGAAGAAAATGGACTGCTTTCTGCAATGTAGTAACTGAATTGAGGGCAATGATGTAGTAAATATGAATATTTTGTACGAAATTTATCTGTGTTTTTGAGGGAAGAATAATAGTCCTGATATTTAAAGGAATACCACTTATCCATAGAAATGAAATTGCAAACCCTCTAACAAACTAATGTGGGGGAGGAGGGGGCGGGCAGGAAGGCTATTCTCAGGCTGTCATGTGATCTTGACAATCATGCGAATTGTAGAGGTAAGAGGGTCCCAAGAAATCCTAGCCCCGCCATGAGGAAGGGAGGTATCTATCTCCTTAAGCTCTACATTACCTCTGGGTTTGCATTTTCTTTAGAATACCTAGCTAAAGGATTTTTTTTTTTTATGAAGGCAGGACCATGATCTCAGACAGGGGTCTAAAGCACCATTCAGACAGCAAACTACCCTGTGCTATTTTATCCAAGATGTGGGAAACTAAGATTTAGCCAAGAGTCCTATTTCTGGAAGAGCTTGGAAACCTGCTGATGCAAAGTATCATCCTAGAGGAGCAGACCACATGCCGTTGGGTTCTGTAAGCCACCGCTGACAAGGAGCATCGTGGGGTTGCCAGCAAGAGGCAGAGGCCATAATGTTAAAGCCAGTTTTCTTTCAGCCAAGACCATGACATTTTCAACAGCAATTTGAGTTTTGACAAACTTGTAATAGGAGAGGATTTGTCCCTAGAGAGGGGGTCAGAAAGGTTAATCACAAACATTCCTTCCAACCGTAAGACATAAAAATCCTTGACTCGATAAGCATCTGAGTGTTTCCCCACTAAGTAACTTTCAACAAATATCCCTTTTACACCAGAGCCACCATATTTGTGAGGATTCTAACACAGCAATAATTTCTACTGCAACACACTGAGGGTAAAAAATATAACTAAGTCTGTAACTTACGTAATGGAGCTTGAATTTGCACTCATCTTCAATTTCATCTGCGCTGTCTTCGTCAGAAACTTCCCCTTCCTCTGCATCATCCCCAAGGTGATAAGGCAACTTCTTGCCCTGAAATGGAGTAACACACCCAATTTAAAAATGAAAACAGTGTGGATGTCTAATGTTTGGTGCAGCTTCACTCGAATGGTAGCATCTAGAGCCCGTGCCTACACCCTAGCTCTGAGAGGCTGCAAAAGCAAATGTCTAGCATGTTCAGCCACTAGGAGGGGGATTCCTTAAAATATAGAGATGGAGGGGAAGGTGGGGTGCAGTTGGCTGGCTGAGTCAGTTAAGTGTCCGACTCTTGGTTTCAGCTCAGGTCATGATCTCACGGTTATGTAGGTTCGAGCCCTACTTCGGGCTCTGTGCTGGTAGCGCAGAGCCTGCTTGAGATTCTCCCTTCCCCTCTCTCTGCCCCTCCCCCGCTTACACACTGTCTCTGTCTCTCTCAAAATAAATACATACATTTAAAACAATAACAACAACAACATAGAGATGGGGGGAGTTCATTAGACATGGAAAAATGTTCATATGCTTTGCAGCCAAAAATAATGATAAGCTTCTAAACATCCCAGACTGTTATCCAGGCTGATCTTCTCTAAACTCAAGCCCCAGTAACTTCTCATTCTCCCACTCGCCACACTATTATTGGCGCTCTTTGGCATGCAGATATTTTCCTCACCCACCTCCTCTATGCACAGGACCACCAGCATAGTCAGGTTTTCAGAGAATCCTCCATCCCCATTTCCCTGTACTTTCCCTGATACCCAGAGCTCTTGACCTTGAGTCCTTAGCACAGTGATAGTTTCAAATCTGATTAAATCATTTATATAATGAAAACAAAATCTATATTAAGACTCTAAAGTCTTGAGGTTTGGATACTTAAACATTTTCTTCAACTTATAGAGGGTCACTTATAGCACTGAGAGGCTGAGATTTAATTTCCCTTGGTACTAATATGTATTACACTCCCTATTTGTACGTGCTATCTGCAAAGTGAAAACTATACTATTTCCTTTCTTTTTCACACAAACATTTGTAGAGATACAGATACATAGATATACACATACATATACCTCTAAGTAAATATGGCAGAACATTTTTTCACTTCCTTTGTATCATTAATAACAGAACAGCTCACAATTAAAGCATTTATGTCCATATATTGATTTAAGTCTTTTCTGATACAGAAGACTTCTATAAAACAAATTTATTTTTCTTTATTTTAGAGGGCACTATAGAGTAGCTATGTTAATATAGCAGCGTAAGAAATAAGGTACTCAACTTAGTGGTGACCAGACATGTTCAGGAATGTATAAACAGCAAGCTAATGACTGCCTTTATTTATTCACCCACCAACTACTTATTCAGAGTCAACAAGTTTTGGGTCTAATGACAAATCCAAGATGGATCTGTCCACCCGACATTTGAAATGTAATGATAGCAGTCCCCTCTTTGAAATAGAACAAAGCCAACATATTTTTTACATGTTCAGCAGAACAGAACTAGCAAAAATGAGAAGTAACATCTGTAAGTAAGGGGTAACAATCCTTGAATGAGAGAAACAGTTCTGATACCACAAGATGGAAACCAAAGTGTAACGGTGATGGGCAAGCCCTGATGAGCTGGGAGGGCAGCTGCACCAAGCTTTACTTCCCCTTCATTTAAGTGTGGTGGCAGGTGAGGGAACAAAGACAAAGCTGCTGCTCAGAGCACCCATAGGTACCCTAATTTTCCATCCATTTAAAATTGAATTAAAAGACACAAGGGCCATATTTTTTTTACCAACTCTTTCATATTTTTGGTTCTCAAAAGATAATTTATCCAGGCAGATAGGAAGAAAAGCAGTGCAACAGAACATTGTTTCTTGATGCTTATCAACAGCTACACCTAAGGAAAATTATAGAATAAATTAAGGCAGAACTTAATGTGACTTAAGGAACTTAGCTGTGGTCTAGCAGATACAAAGAATACACAATTGTCTTTTAGGGATCTCTTTCTGCTCTACATACGATTTCATGCAGGAACATCAAGAATGAGATTAATTGGCCCATGATACATAGAAGCATTGCTAGAGATTGGAATGATAGGTATCATTCAGCTCCAAGCTATACGACCCAAGGAGAGTGGTAATGACTCTGTGATTCACATCTGTAAAAAGTAAGAAGCTTGGACCAAATAGTTACAGTTTCTTTTAGCAATAAGAATCTATGGAAAATTATGAAGTTTGTTATTATTTTTGTTCAAAAGCAAAGTTTTGTTTACTTTTAGGAGATACGTGTGTATGTATGTGTGTGTGTGTACATATGTGTATATATATGTATATATATATATACACACATACACACTTGGAAAGTATGTGTATTATAATTAATAATAAAAAATTTATCAATCTCTAAAGTGTTAAGTAGCCACTAAAATGGTGCCTTTTGGTTCAAAGATTGTTCTGATGCTAAAGGAAGTTAGGAAAACCCATTCCTTTATTTTTGCTTCGAATGGACATGCACTGGTCCATAAATCTAGGAGATCTCCTTCAAGTCTGAAGAATGTTGCTACTAGAAAATGAACCTTAGATGCCTTCAAATGCTCACAGTCCACACTGCTGCCACTCCCCTCACTGAGTGCCCCAGGTCGGCTGTTTCCAGTGCATCCTGGTGCTCATAAGTGTTGGATATTTAATGACAAATGACCCAAAGTCCAATTATGCAGAAGGGACTCAGTTCATATCAAATATCTACCTTAAATTCCACTGTCCAAAAGGGAAGTGTTATAATCAAATGGACCTTACACTGCATTTAACCTTCTGAATGCTTGCTAAAGACTACAGGAAACATGGAAACACTTACAAGGCTACTAAGGTGACATTTAGCTTTCTAACCCAGCAATCAGTTTTTACCACAAGAGTTTGCTTTAGCAAGATTTCAGGAAAATTGACCTTAATGTTATCTCTCACATTATTTGGAGCTTTTATACAAAATGCTTTCACACATACAAATGCCCGACAATACCTCTTTGATGAGTTCAGTCTATAATTTTCATTTAACTGATAGAAAAGTGGGTTTTGACCTATTCCAAAGATGAATGTTTCACATCTTTCCTATTTCCTGCCCTCCATCAGAGATCCTATTAAAGTACTCCTAGGAAATTACATTGTTTGACTTTCCTATGCCTTCTTTGTGAAATTTGGGGATTTTGATACACATTTTTGTTAAGTAAAATATGATCTAATTTGAATATTAATACCTTGCTGCTCTTCCTTAGATTTTTGGTATCAAAATAATGCAATTATCCAGGGTGGAGTTAGTCCAAACACATAAAATTAACTGGAATTAAGTAAAATCAGTCAGCCCTGTGAGATTTCAAGTAACTGTTTTTCTGGCTATTCTTTGTATTAACAACATTCATGGCAGGTAGTAAATTTCCTCCCTCAGAAAATCTGTTTACAAAATGTCATTCTCTTCACCGACTGCTCCTTCGCACGCACGCGAGTCCTGTGGGGCACTGAGTCTGTGCCCACGCTTCGCTGGGCAGCGAGCTCTTCTCACTTCCTGAACCAATGCTGATCAACCGTGAAGACTGTGGTTGGTTTTTTCTTTTTCTTTCTTTCTGTCTTTCTTTTTTTTTCTTCTTCTTTTTTTTTTTTTGACAGACAGTTACTAGAGCTTGAAATGGGAGAGAAGAATCTGAAAGAAATGCTGTCGGATATGGACACAAGGAGCCTTCTCTTGCTCCTATACACATACTTCTAGCCAGTATAAACTATTACAGACTCAAGTATTAAACATTCGGCTTATAAGTATTGATATTTTCACTTCACAAAAACAAATCCCAGAATATGTGGTTGGTTAATAACAAGTTTTCTGAAGGTATAACTATTAATAAGTTGGAACAAAATGCACACACAAATCTAGGCGACCCTTCATGGATTGACTCCATTATTCTCTTGATAAGCCAGTGTTTAGTCCTTAAGGGAGGGAGGGCTTAGTTGGTCATCAATGTCTTTTATTGCACTTCTGGAGGTAATTACCTTCACTAGGATTTTGCCCTTCAGACTCTGAGGGCTTGGAAGCTGTTTGGTCTCTCCTGTGTCTACAGATGACAGGTCCAGCTTGTCTCCAAATATTCCTTTCAGGTACTGAGCAATCTTCCTCTGCTGCTGGACACTGCAGTGATTCTCAATGGACAGTATGACTGGGAACCTAAGGGGATAGAGACATGTTCTAAAAGCATCAAGTACAGGCAACGCACAGGGGTATTGGAAAATCACTCTAAATTCACTCTGCTCTTACAATCCTAACGACAATAATTGTGAAAGCGGTAAGCACTAAAATGAGAAAGATGAAAGGTGCGTTTTTAGAGAAACTCCTCTGGCCAAATATATTCTGCCAGGCATGATGGCTGAACAGAATACCCACCATGTGGGATGCCGTCGCTTAATATTTTGCACTTTTAAAAAGGTACATACATTATATTTCTTTTAAAAGAAAAAAGAAGAGAAAATTTTGAGATAAGCCTAAATAAAGAAAACTCATATAATGTAATTTTGTCTTATCTATTCAAAAATCTAAAGGAGGAAAGAACCTACAACAGGGGAGAGACAGTCTCTTCAATAAATGGTGCTGAGAAAAACTGAACAGCAACATGCAAAAGAATTAAACTGGACCACTTTCTTATGCAACACTCAAAAATAAACTCGAAATGGATTAAAGAGTTTAATGTGAGACTTCAGACCACAAAAATCCTAGAAGAGAACACAGGCAGCAATTTTTCTGACATCACCTGTATCAACATTTTTCTAGATAGGTCTCCTAAGGCAAGGGAAATAAAACCAAAAATAAACAATTGGGAGTATATCAAAATAAAAAGCTTTTCCACATGAAAGAAACCATCAACAAACAAAACAAAAAGGCATCCTACGAAATAGGAGAAGATATTTGCAAATGATATATCCAAAAAGGGGTTAATATCCAAATTGTAAAAAGAACTCATACGACTCAACACCAATGCCCCCCTAATAATCCAATTAAAAAATAGGCAAAGGACCTAAATAGACATTTTTTCAAAAAAGATATAAGATGGCCAATAAATACATAAAAAGATGCTCAACAGCCTTCATCATCAGGAAAATGCACATCAAAACTACATAAGCTATCCCCTTACTCCTGTCAGAATGGCTAAAATCAAAAACACAAGAAATACCAAGTGTTGGTATAGAGGTGTATGCTGTTGGTGGGAATGTAAACTGGCACAGCCACTGTGGAAAACAGTATGAAGATTCTTCAAAAAATTAAAAATAGAAATATCATAATCAATAATTCGATTACTGGTATTTACCCCCCAAAACCCTAAAACACTAATTTAAACACACACACCCATATGTTATGGTAGCATTATTGACAATAGCTAATATATGGCAGCAACCTAGGTGTGCACAAATAGACAGATGGATCAGGAAGATGTGGTACACATACACGTGTGCACGCACGCACACATGTACATATATACAATGGAGCATTACACAGACATAATAAAGGATGAGGTTGTGCCGTTTGCAATAACATGGATGGACCTAAAGGGTATTATGCTAAGTGAAATAAGACTGAGAAAGACAAAGGCCATATGATTTCACTCATATATGGAATCTAAGGGGGAACCCCCCACCCACAAATGAATAAACAATAAAGAAGCAGAATCAGGCCTATCAATAAAGAGAACAAAGTGATTATAGCCAGAGGGGAAGATAAAGGGTTGGGCAACATGGGTGAAGGGGAGGGGGAGGTGCATGCTTCCAGTTCTGAAATGAATAAGTCATGGAAATAAAAGTCACAGTATAAGGAACACAGTCAATGATACTGTAATAATGCTGTATGGTGACGGTTGGTAGCTACACTTGTGGTGAGCAGAGCATAATGTGTAAACTTGTCAATTCACCATGTTGTACACTTGAAATTAATGTAACACTGTGTGTCAACTATACTAAAAAAATAAACCTCAGTATGAAAACTTAAATTCAATTTTTAAAAAATGTGTATAAACATCCTAGAGACCACAGTGTGTCATTATATGTAGACATTTACTCTAAAAATATATTATCAGCCCCCAGCTTGAATATTACTATTGAGGATAAAGTATCATAATGGAATTTTGTGATTTATAGCATTCTATGCCAAGCATTTTAAAAATCACTTGTATAAAATTATATACTAGTCTTTACTTTCAGAAAGGAAAAAAAGTCAAACATTCATTCCCCACAAGCCCTCAGGTTTCTATGCAGAGTATTTGAAACCCATGTAGATTGATGACCAAGGACAGCCTGGGGAGTTGGTGGCCGAGGCAGAAAGGGAACAAGGACTGATTACTGATCTTACTCTTCTTCTGACTTCTTTTCTTCAGAGTAATAAATTATTTCAAAATTAGCTTGTTGGGTTTTTTCCCCTACTTTTCCATCACATATCTTCTGAAGTAATAGGGAATATGTATTTTCCAGAGTACATAAGACAATATTTAAATCAACTAATTCATCTATGTAGAGAAAAACAATTTATTTCTGGGCTTGTTTGAATAGCACATGCTCCACAGTGGGGCTATGACCTCCTGAAACTACATTCTTTCCTCATTAGTAAAACCTGATGCCAATGGTAATATCAGAGGATAAACCTTGGTGACTGGAGTGGGTTATCTTGCTATAATCTGTTTGCTTTCATGGGCACATGGGTTTTACCCCAGAATGTTAGAAAGAGAGAAAAAGAACAACAAGCGAGCAAGAGATTGTCGATGCAATCGCATCAAGGAGTTCTAACAATGAATTTTTAAATTCTCAATCTGGTTGGGACACTGGGTGGCTCAGCCGGTTAAGTGTCTGACTCTTGATTTTGGCTCGGGTCATAGTCTCACGGTTAATGGGTTCATGGGTTCGAGCCCTACATCAGGCTCTGCACAGACAACGTAAGCCTGCTTAAGATTCTTTCTCTTTCTCTCTCTCAAAATAAATAAATTTAAAAAATAAGTAAATAAATTATCAATCTGTTTATTAAAATCCTTATTGTCTAATGAAGCTAAACATAAAGCAGTGATTCTCAGCAGAAGAGAGGACAGACTATGTGGCACTCTTCCCAAATAGATGTTTGTCAATGTCCGAAGACATTTTTGGTGGTCACAGTACAGGGGAGGGAGGGAGCACTACTGATGTTTAGTGTGTAGAAGTCAAGGACGCTGCTAACCGTCTTACAATATACAAGACAGTTCCCCATGACAAGGAAGTATCTGGTCCAAAATGTCAGTAGTGCTAAGATTGAGAAACCTGGGTATAAAGAAGGCCTAAGAAAAAGACTGAACTTTTAAAATGTGCTAAACAAGCATAGCAATTTTAACGTGAAGTGCTTTTTTTCTAAGTATTCCCAAACTTGAAGCGCTGTCAAGATGTCAAAAGGCCCTCCAAGGCGGCACATCTTTTCAACACCCAACTTCACATTTTGGAAAATAATGGCAAAATAATTTCACCAACTTTGATAAATCTAGTAGCAATCAGGGTAGAAAAGGTCCATCAGAATTTAGTACTTGGGACTCTTCCAGGTAGCAGATGCCATAAACTAAACGTACTATGCAGCAAATGTCATCCTTTATATCAGCATATTAACCTCATGGTTAATAAATAAGAAGATAAAATATTAAAAATGTTAAAGGCCACTAAATTCTATGAAATTAATTTTATGCAATTGTCATTTTGTTTCTTTTTATTCAAGAATCATTTCTTAGTTTTATGGTATATTGCAGGCATCTGCTAGGCAATAAAGAATGAATAAGGCATAGCTCCATATTTTCAATAAGTTCTTGGTCTTAAAGACTCAAAAGAAGGCAGAAGTCAATAGTTGTAAGTGGGTGCTATATATACATATATATGCATCTCTGTGGAGCAATGGAGGAAGAAGATCCTGGAAGAGAAAGAAGAGGCCAAACCTTGAAGGGCACTTAAGACATGACTGTGTACGATAGGGAGTTTTGAAGAAGTTTAAGAATTACAGGGGGGCTTGGGTGGCTCAGTCGGTTAGCATCCAGCTTCAGCCCAGGTCATGATCTCACAGTTGTGGGTTTGAGCCCCACATCAGTCTCTGTGTTAATATCTAGCTCAGAGCCTGGATCCTGTCTTCAGATACTATGTCTCCCTTGCTCTCTGACCCTCTCCTGCTCACGCTATCTCTCTCTCTCAAAAATAAATAAAACACTAAAAAAAAAAGAATTACATCATCATGCTTATAGTTTCAGAAAGAAAAGTATTGTACAAGTGGGGACGATGGCCCAAAGGGAAATGAAAAGAAGGCAATGGAGTCAAAAGATAATTTAAAAAGTAGAATTGACAAGAATTGGCCAAGTTTAGAATGACTCAGTTTTTGACTAAAGATACTGACTGGTAGTCAGTGCTACCCCTAACTAAAAGGAAATAGAGATGGGGCACCTGGGTGGCTCAGTCGGTTAAGCGTCCAACTTTGACTCGGGTCATGATATCACGGTTTGTGGGTTGGGGCCCTGCATCAGGCTCTGTGTTGATAGCTCAGAGCCTGGAGCCTCCTTCAGATTCTGTGTCTCCCTCATTCTCTATGCCTCCCCTGCTCACACCCTGTCTCTCTCTCTCTCCCTCTCAAAAATAAATAAACATTAAAAAAAATTTTAAAGGAAACAGAGCAAGAGAAGGTTTGCCAGAATGAAATGCTGAGTTTGGTTTGAGATGTGAGCTCCCTGATGGTACCAGTCATCTCTTTTGCTCAGTGTTGTGGCTCTCTGCACCTGTTATAGTATGCCTGACTTAGAGTAGGCATCACTAAATATCTGATTAAAATAATAACATTTGTTGATTTTGAGGTACCTATGGGACACTCGGATGAATTTTTACTAAGACTTTTGCTACATAACTCTGAAACTTAGGTAAAAGTTCTGGACATATAATTAAACAATCCAAAAGGAGAACAATGGCAACAACTTAAGAAATAGTGACTACTAAAGGAATGAGGAAATGGAATAGAAGACCATAGGTCAAAAAACCAACCAAACAAAAAAACAAAACACAAGAGAGAGAAGCAATGACAGCATAGAGGAGAATGTTATAATAGAAGCCCCAAAAAGCAAGTATTGAGAAGAAAAGAGTCACCATTATCCAATGCCAAGGAGGAGTCAAGTACCACAAGGATGCTAGACACTTCAGTATATATAAGGCATGCAGCAAGTCTGAAAACCTAGCTGTTATTATTTTGCTGTATTGTAATATAATATCAACAGACTTTATCACGTATAGTAATCTGCATTTCCAAACTTCATGAACACTCTTTAGAAATTCTGAGGTCAGTCTTTGCAAGAACACGCTTCAAGGAAGCAATGTCTTGAGAGAGAGTGGAGTACACAACACATGGAGCACAAGAAAGTACAAACACAGAGCCCTTATTACTCGCTCACAATGCTTTGTTGGCAAGGAGGGAGAGAATGAGGGCAGCAGAAAGGGAGATGAAGACTCCAGGGAAGAGCGTGTGGTGCTGCAGTCATGGTACATCAGCCAGGGCTCTGTGTGCTGGCTTGGCTCCCAGGGGTCGTTGTACTTACTCATTCTTCACAAAGGCGTGCCTGTTGATGGTCTCCACAACGTCTCTGAAGAGAATCTTCGAAGTGAGAGTATAACCATGGTGTACTACGGGCTCTCCATCTGGGCCGTCCCAACAGTCAACTGTCAAAAACAGAACTTCACGTCAACAACACAAAGTTTCTGGGTTTGCTAATGTTTCTGGAAATATCAGACACGTATTATTTTAAGTTCATTACTTGCGAGTATGCATATTATGATCATGACAAAGATATCAGACAGAGAGAGGATGTTCTGACATACTTATCAGAATAAGGAATTAAAGATAATAAGCGATTTTTTCCGAGTACTTGTAGTTAACAAAGATGTCACAATCGCAAGCAGCCCAGCATTTACCAAGAATGCTCATTAGAAATTGATCTAAATCCAATCAAGCTGCCCAAGGATAGTGATATTCCTTAACAGGTTGCTCCTCTAATTTCACTTCGTACAATTCAGTTTACTAAGGCAGCCCTCCCAAATCGATAACAGGGTTTTTCATTACTGTTCATTATGTTTCTATTACATTTTTCATTTTATTAATTCTACAATAGCTATAAAATAACACTGACTACCTAAGTTCAAATCCTCAGGCTCTGCCAAGATTTATGTGAATATGGGCAAATAATTTAATCACTTAAAGCCTTGCTTCCCTTGCCTATAAAAGAAAATCATGGTAGCATTTGCATCATAAGTTTGAGTGATGACTAAGTATATGTAAAATTGCTTATAATACTGCATGAGAGATAGTAATTAAGATTGTTATTGATAATACTGATATTGTTACATGCATAGACAGTCTCACTGGTGCCCAGCTAGAGAAAGACAACCATTTCCTCACCATCCACCCTGACTTAGACTTTGACTTCTTTGTTTTACACTCTACCACCAGACAAGTTTCTCAAAATAATCCTTTCACCATGTTCCTTTACTCAAAAACCTACTCAGCGCATAACACAGCATCCAACACATACACAGTATGTACTCAGTAGACCCAGGCTGAATTTATTAATATCCTATAGCACCTCCTGCATGCTTACCCCCAAGATCCTTATCTCTTGTGCTAGAGACTAACTAGCCATTTGCTCAGTTGTATCCATTTCTGCCCTGGCACACAGCGGGACTACACGGCCCAGCCTTCCCTTGTGGTGGGATGCAGCCATCGAACTGTAGGCAGAAATTACGTGTACCACTTCCAGGTCTGGTCTGTGAAAATTGTCCCTACTAAGCCATCCAGCCTCTCTCTTCTGCTATGACTGCAGG
Organism: Suricata suricatta; assembly: GCF_006229205.1. Classification (NCBI taxonomy): domain Eukaryota; kingdom Metazoa; phylum Chordata; class Mammalia; order Carnivora; family Herpestidae; genus Suricata; species Suricata suricatta. Next base: position 107,142,206 of record NC_043704.1, on the reverse strand, counting down.
TGGCACGGCCACAAGATGGAAAGAACTTAGACCACTAAATCTTTGCTTGAAAGATTCACCTGTTAGGCACACCTATTTTGGACTTTCCATAAGCAAGATATAAACTTCAGTTGTTTCAAGGCACGGAGATTTTAGGTTGAACTCTTAAAGGAACCACTATGCCTTAATTAATATCCTAGCTTCTATCTGACAAATCAATTTTATTTTCTCCTACCCCTGAACTTACATACTTGTTCTTCCATTAGGCAAGTTTCCTCACATAGGATCCTTCCTGTCTTTCATATAAGGTCAACCAAAATGTCCTCTTTCACTTTCCTAATCTAAATCTCAGTCAAGTTTAAGCTAGGACCGCGCCCCCCCCCCGCCGCCCCTGACAAACTCTGCCAGCTCTCATAACATTGCCCTTCCTTGTAGCACAGTCTGGCAGCTCTGGTTGCCAGAGCTGAGAGAAGTCAAAAATCTAGACCTTACTGCTATGAATGTTCCCAAGTTTCAACTATTGGCAATTAATCCATTTTTTAAATTACAATATGAGTCCAACATTCTGCAGGCTGGATTTGGCTAATAGAATGCCAGTGAAAACTCTGACTTTTAATTAAGGCCAGACATTTCATGACTATACCTGTTCTTTATTTTAGTAGTGCCTTCCTCAATGTGTGTTCTGTATACTATGTCTGGAGATGCTATGTCCATTTATTCTAAAACTTTCAAATTGTTCACCATAACCATAATGTGATTCCATGGTAAATGTTATGTGTCAACCTTGCTAGACTACAATGCCTACTTATTTGGTCAAACACCAGTCTAGGTGTTGCTGTAAAGATATTTCTTAGATGTGATTAACATTTAAATTGATAAATTTTGCGTAAAGTAGATTATGCTCCATAAGGTGGAGGGGCCTCATCAATCAGTTAAAGGCCTGAAGAGTCAAGACTCCCATTTCCTGAAGAAGTAATTCTTCTCAAGACTATAACATCAATTCCTACCTAAGTCTCCAAACTGCTGGAGTGCTATACAGATTTCAGACTTGGAAGTCCCCATAATCATGTAAACCAATTTCTTAAAATCAATCTTTCTTCCTCTCTCTCATGTTTATGAGAGAGATCCTATTAGTTCTGTTCTCTAATACAGTCACCTATATTACAATTAAACATTGGCTGTAAATTAGTTATCCTTAGGGGGAAAATTGAAAAAGGTAAAAGGAGCAAAAACTTCCAAGGTTAATACCATAGGAATATAAAAAACAAGTTTGAACAATAAGATGCTATTGAGACGATCAAAGGTTTGGGGATCCTAGGATAAAGAGCTGTACTAATCCTTTGGGCCTGCAAATGAGGTCAAATGTATTAAAGACATTTTCTAAGAAGAGAAGCTCCATCCATCTCTTCACATGTACTTGACATTCTTTAATTTGTCTTTGGATATGGGTGTGGAAAGAAGGAACAGATGTTTCAAAAGTAAGTAATTTGAACAATTTATACCCTGATTTAGCCCCCATGTGGAGGAAAGGGGGTATAACAGTTCCTCATAAATGAACTAACATTCTTTCAAAAAGAATGACTGTAGACAAGGCAATGCCGTGCCTGATTTGATTACATGTTCACATAAAAATAGCTCTTAAAACTACACTGGTCATGAAAGACGGTGCTCTTTTGCTATTATTTATAACATAGGCAGAATATGCATAGTTGAGGATGGCTCTTCTAATAATGTTCACACTTTAGATCTATTCCATCTCCTATCTGGTGAATGAGGAAACCACATTCCCAAATGATACCAGTATCCTAACATGTGGCAATCATAGCCAAGTTCAAATGACCGGGAAGTTTCCTGTAAGAGCTAATTCCCTAATGGGAAAGCTGCAAGGTAGAAACCTTCTAACCAATTCCCATGCCCACAAAATTGCCAGTGGCCCATTTTTCAATCATGTCACATATTAGAGCCCCTGAAAGCACTCTGATGAAAAGGTGGTTAGTTCTGCAGGCTAGACAAGCAGCTAAGATGACAGCTTTTCATAATGGAACTTAAAAGTGTTCCATCCTGATAGCACTCCCGGAGATAACAGGAAAGGTTGTAAACCGATTACAGCTGTGATGCAACATCAGTTCCATAATGAGAGTGAAAATCCCCTGGACAGAACATCCATATTTATTAGGCAACTTGGGCTGAAAATCAAAGGAAGGTAAGGCCATGTAAAAAATGTTATCACATTGATTTGCTGACAGGCCCACTTCACCAAAAAGACTTATTAGTCTTCCCAAGACGATCTATATATCCTGACCAAGGACATTCCTACACCTGTACTAATGGAGATGGAAAACACAACATTATGAAACTAGGAGCTTGAAAGTGGAGAGATGCTTCAGGTCACAATACCATGAAGAACCTGTACAGAATCATTATTCTCTACTTCAAAGTGCTATCTTTGGCAAAAGCTGCTTCATAGAAATATCTGTGGTACCTGAAATTTTCAATCCATGACCTGCAACATTCTATAAATCAGGTTCTTCAAATTTTAGCTATATCTATTTAAAAGCAAAAACAACTTCATCTGGACCCAAGGTATAGGACGTAACAGTGGGTATACATACATTGATGTCTGCAGACCCAAGCAACAGATGTGAACTAAGATCTTGAAAGCACAGCACTGACAGAAGTTGTTAGAAGAGCACAAAAGATCAAGTCAGCAAATTCTAAGTCTTTGGGAACAACTAGTTAGTTAGATGTAGGCCTAATCTTGAGCTGAGCAAATCCCTTCTTCTAAAGCCAACCTCCCCTCAGTGCTTCACTTCACTTTCTCTAGCCTTCCTTATGTGACTGATGGCCGGTCCTCATGTGATCACTGTTAGGGCTGATCATGTCATTCAAGCTTCCTCCTCCATAAAGCACATAGAATTCCTGGGAAAAAGTGGAGTAGGCGAGTTAAATCAACTTGAGTCCAAACCCTCGGTTGCAAGCTTCCTAGCTATGGAAACTTGAGCCAGTTAACCTGCTCCAAGATGGAGTGTCCTTTTGAGGAGATTATTCTATCCCCTTAATTTTGTAAGAATCAAATGAAAATGTAGAGAAAGTACTCAGTCAGGACCTAGCTCACAAGAAGGGCTGAAATCATGATAGTTCCTTCCTACAGTACATTCAAAGACAACGTGATAGCCATAATTTGAAACAGGAAATAGGTCAAGGACAAAGCTGATGAAGTCTCCAAACAAATATAATTCTTCTCCTCAGCAAAAACCTTCTAGAAATAGTAGTTTGACTTTCACTGTCCACTTACAGATTATTTCAATAAAAATAACTTCAAGTAAACCAAATACAAGGGGAGGAATTTGCTGATATGAACTGGTAAGGGAGATACTTGAGAGACTGCATGTTCTTTAAAATTACACCATAACTGTATGTATCCTCAGTTTGTGTGAATATCTGGAGAGACAAGCTCCTATTAGAGAAGGAGAGCCAAGTCGCTTCTTTTTATTACTTTGGTGGCTAGCAGTTAGAAAGAAAGAAGGGATGTACAAGAGAAGGCCCATATTCGATATCATCCACTGCACACAATTTCTAAGTATTCTCATTTTAAAATCAAAAGACCCTAAAGAAAGTTAAAATTAAAAATCAGTTATAACTTTAAAAAAATCACTTGTACCTTGCTATATTGTCTTAATCAGATAACTTTCCTTCTTAATACCCCAAACAAAGCTAGAGGATTAGATGTTCTAATTCAGTAAAAGGAATTGATTGTGAGAACATGGTTGGGCTTGGGTAGGACACTGATTTTGGATTAAAAAAGCAAAAAAGAGAAGACCAGGTACCTGGAGGACTTGACAAGCAAAAGAAATACCGTATAGGACACAGCAGTTAACAAAATTGCACAATTGTCTGAAGTTAACTATCACTTCATGGAGTCACTACAAGTCATTTTCCGTACTTGGCCTCCAAGGAAATGTCACCATTTAAAGGTAACCATTACTGTGAATCCAATGAGGGTATGTGCCCAGAGAATCTCTGTGCATGTCAGACATGTAAAATTTATTGAGTACTGAATGAAGAAAGGGTTGAATAATGGCTGAGAGCAGAATGTCATCTCGAGACTTTCTAAAAGATTTTTCTTTATGTTAATATTTTATAAGTGTCTTCATTACTCAGTTGCTTAAACCACTCAGTTGTCAGTAGGTATTCTCCATGTCGACGGCAAAAATGCCATCTCATAAAATATAAATTTCCAGAACACTAAATTTGTAATGGTTCTAATTGTTCTGTATGTAGATAGTTCATAATGCTTGTCCAGTTTGAAAATGTGAATGGACCCTGATAACATGCCAGAATCTATATGACAAAGACCCATCCAGTTACTAGTCTTATTGCCCTACGGCTTTACTCGTTTCCCCTACTCTGTTGCACCACCCCAAGAACCTGTTACCCACTGCTAACTCCCAGCACATCCCCATCAAAGAGTAATTCCCCTTTGTTCCATGGGATCTCCATTCCATCACAAAATAACTCCCTTTTATCATTAGACTCTTTGGAGTTCTCCTTCTACCCCCTCATCTTAACAATCAGCTTACCTTGGAGGACACTACCATTCTCCACAGATGTTTATTAGTATATAAATCACAGACCAAGAGACATTCTCTGGGCCTTTATTGCTATGTTTAAATAGTTAGTTGTTCTCCTACATTCATTTAAAAAAAATTCCTCACTTTTGAACCTCACTTTATCCAACTCTACCTTTCTGGTGTAAGGACGCAGGTCTGAACCAAACTGACTCCATGACAGGCTTCAAGTTTCCCTCTGACCTTGGAGGCCTAGGTGTCGGTTTCTCAGAATCATTAGACAATAAAAGGGCACACATTGCCCAAGGCAGAAGGGACCACCCTTGTAACACCCAATCAGGAAAGGCCAGCTAACACCCTTAACATTTCTAAAGGCAGGCCTAGAGATAGAAGCTATAGATAATCACTTATTGCTTAAGGCTAGTTACACCCTACGTGAGGGTCCTGAGTCCTGGGTCCTGGGTCTACTCTGTAATTGGTTAATACTCTAAATGTTGTGATTGGGTCCCGCCAAAAGTAACAAACACTCTGGACAATGTGTATGGTTAAAGTTACTGCCAATGATGTTATGCTATAGTGATTGGACCTCTGTACCTGTGTCACAATTTCCTGTAACTCCCCCTTCCCAAACCCATAAAGGCCCTGCCCCCCCTTTTTTGGGGCTCTCAGCACAGATCCACTGTGCTGGTGAGGTCTATGAGCCCGAGCTTAGGCCCTGGCAAGCCTAAGTCTGTAATAAAGCCCTTTGCTTTTGCATGCATGACTTGGTCTCCCCGGCGGTCTCTGGTTTTTGGGGACAATATTGAAATCTTGGGCATAACACTGGCATCTTCCAAATACCTTTCCTATAGTATTCTTTTTGTACTTAAGTATCTGGTCTATAGGTTTTAATCTCCAATTTTTAATCTTAAAAATTTTTAATGTTTAATCTACTTGTCTCCATCCTTTGTGAGTTAAAAGTCCATGTGGGCAATTTACTCAATCTTGTAGCTTTGACCTCCTCAATGCTAACAATCCCATCCTCACTGTACTTCATTCATGCCTACCCAAGGCACACCCTGGATACAGGGGTCACATGTAACTACATCCAAAATCCTGCTCTGTGTACCAACTCTCCGCTCTTATTTTGTGTGTGTGTGATAACAACTTTCTCCATATTTCTATTTCTTAGGATCTTCTAGTTTCCATACCTCATTTTATGGCTCCTTATTCCCTTATTTTCCTTTGTTAGAGTCATTAACCTACTGACTAATTACTTAAAAGAGTGCACACCAACACTGTGAAGATATTTAAATGATCTAGAAATCTAGAGCCTTGGATCAATTTTATAATCTATCTTCACTGCTCCTGTATCTAATCTGTTGGGAATGAAGTGGGAAGAGTCTAAGCATGAAGATCTTATGTAACAAAAAGACTGTTTTTGAAAATACCTAGAACTTCCCCAGTTTATCTTGTCAACTCCTTTCCCATTGTTTGTTGATCTTCTTAAGCCCCCAAGCTAACTTCCACTTACTTCGTAGATGATGTTCTCATCCCAGAGAAAAGAGAGGCTATCAGACATGAACCCTTTCAAAATCTGGTCCCTTTATCCCATCTAAAAACAAAACTTTGTCCTCATTTTCTCTTCTTCAAAGTGTCAAAATCTCCCAAACGTGTATCATCCAGTTTTCTTCTAATGCAGAAAAATTCCAACTGACTAACCCACAGCAGATTAGCTACCCCCCAACTTCCCACTAACATGTCACCAAAACTATCCATCAAAAGACACCAGGATGCCTGGGTGGCTCAGTTGGTTGAACGTCCAACATCAGCTCAGGTCGTGATCTCAGTTTGTGAGTTCATGCCCTGCATCAGGCTTGCTGCTGTCAGCCCAGAGCATGCTTCAGATATTCTGTTCCCCCCTCTCTCTCTCTCTCTCTCTCTCTCTCTCTCTCTGTGCCTCCCCCACTCCTGCTCCCACCCGCACAGAAATAAATAAAACATTAAAAAATGTTTTTAAAAAGATACCAATAAACTAGCTGTTAAATGCAACCAAATTGGATAATTAGTCTTTACCATATTTTACTTTTCTTTTGCATGGGACATTTGTGGCAATTTCATCCCTTAGGACCCAGTGACCATTCTGAGTTAATCCCCATTGGTTACCCTTGCTCTTGGTGCATCACTTCATTCGCTTGTCCTCAGGCTTCATTCACTTGTCCACTCCTCTCTGTAAGTGATCTTGTACACTTTGATGATCTTGACTATCACATACAAAACACAGAATTATGGGGTGCCTGGGTGGCTCAGTCGTTTGAGCATCCAAATCTTGATTTTGGCTCAGGTCATGGGATCGAACCCCATATCAGGCTCCATGTTGAGTATTGGGCTCTGTGCTGACAGCTCAGGAGCCTGCTTTGGATTCTGTGTTTCCTTTTCTCTCTGCCCCTCCCCTGTTGGTACTTTATCTATCTCTCTCTCAAAAATAAATAAACATTAGGGCACCTAAGTGGCTCAGTCAGTTCAGCATCCGGCTTCAGCTCAGGTCATGGTCTCATGGTTAGTAGGTTTGAGCCCGGCATTGGGTTCTATGCTGACAGCGAGCTCAGAGTCTGAAGCCTGCTTTGCATTCTGTGTCTCCCTCTCTCTCTGACCCTCCCCTACTTGCACTGTCTCTCTCCACCTCCCAAAAATAAATAAAAAATAAATAAACATTTATAAAAAATAATAATAAATAGATAAACAATAAAACTAATCTAAACTTCAAAATCATGGAATCTTTATCTTGTTTGGATCTTTCCATTGGGTTCAGATATTATTATGCAACCAACTGATAGAAATGTCCATGTAAATGTTACAAAGTCACTATAAACTCAACAGATGGAAAACTGAACTTATTAATGCTCTCTCCCCAGATTCCCTATAGCCTGTGAGGACACCATTCATTCACTACAGCTCTCACTCTCATTCCTTACATGCTTTTCCTCTTGCATCAGGTCCTGCTGAGTTTACTTATTTAATATCTATGTAATTTTCTTTCCAATACACTTAGTCCAGATTTTTAAAAATTTTTTTAAATGTTTTATTTATTTTTGAGACAGAGACAGCATGAGTGGGGAGAGGCAGAGAGAGGGAGACACAGAATCGGAAGCAGGCTCCAGGCTCTGAGCTGTCAGCACAGAGCCCGATGCGGGGCTCGAACCCATGAATGTGAGATCATGACCTGAGCTGAAGTCAGAGGCTTAACTGACTGAGCCACCCAGGCGCCCCGTCCAGGTTTTTATAACCCTTCCCTTGAATCACTGTAATAGCCTTTCCACCATTCTCCTTGCTCTGTCTAGCCTCGCTCTCCTTCCCCTCCACAAACATACACGGTAAAAACCTTGTCCTCACACATTGTGACCCAACTGATCTTTCTAAACGGCAAGTCTGATCATATCACCATATTTATTAAAACCCTTCACTGAGGGGCGCCGGTGGCTCACTCAGTTAAGCATTTGACTTCCTTCGGCTCAGGTCATGATCTTGCAGTTTGTAGGTTTGAGCACCGTGCTGGGGGCTCTGTGCTGACAGCTCGGAACCTGGAGCCTGCTTCGGATTCTGTGTCTCCCTCTCTCTGCTCCTCCAAAATCACACTTTGTCTCTGTCTCTCTCAAAAATAAACATTAAAATGTTTTGAAAAAAAAATGCTTCATGGAACCCTTGTTACCAAAAGTTAGAGTTGAAATTCCTCACCACAGCACTCAAACCCTTAAACTCTTTATGACTGACCCAAGTTTACCTTCCCAGCCTACCTATTTCTCATTGTATTTTACGTCACATCTTACTCTTTGTACCAACACTTCTCAACACGTGTAGGATTTGCCTGGTGGAATGCCCACCATTCCTACTGTTTGTAATGGCCACCCATTCTATAAGATTGCCCTTGAAGGCAGAAATCATGTCCTATATCTGTGTCCTCACAATCAAAACCCCACAAGAAATTTAATAAATGTTGCTGACAGATCATGAAGTGTCTCAAAAACAAATAGTTAGCCTGAACTATTTTTGGCATTGTTTAAATAAAAATTTCCTTCTGGGAAAACTTTAATATTCATCACAAATTTTTAGCAAATGAAGGTGTGCTTCCTTTCGAGTACAGCTCTCTCTCGCCCTCTCTCTCTCTTCCTGATTGGACAATAAGGAGGATCCAGAGAGCACCATGAGCAAGGAATAACTCTACAATAAGCAGAAAAATGGTTATGGTTAGTGTGAGTACATATTTTAGGTCTCTACTCTTCAGACTAGACTTGACAGGCTAAAGGACACGTCCATCAACACACAGCAGAGCTCAGACAAGGCACGAACCTTCCACACAGCGGCAGCCTTCTTGGAGCACCCGCGCGTACATGTCCACTTTGGACTGAGAAAGGAGCTGGTCCCCGGTCAGGTATGTGTTGTGAGAGGAAGCAATGTAGTAGTTGCACAGAGGCTGATCCATGTCCTGGTACACTTCATGGTGCAACGGGTTAAATACGTCACAAGCTGGACTACGCATGAAGTTCGTGAACCCTTTGGAAGAAAGAAAGAGTGAAGGACTATAGCTTTCGAAGAGTGCTTAATTGACTCCATCAGGGACAACAGAGAGCAACGTATGTTCGTAGCGGGGCGGCTGGGTGGCTCAGCTGGTTAACCGTCCAACTTCAGCTCAGGTCATTATCTCGTGGCTCATGAATTCGAGCCCCACATCAGCCTCTGGGCTGACAGCTGACAGAGCCTGGAGCTTGCTTCAAATTCTGTCTCTCTCTCTCTGCCCCTTCCCCACTTATGCTGTATCTCTCTTTCAAAAAATAAACATTAAAAAAATTGGAGGGGGCATGTGCCGGGGTGGCACAGTTGGTTAAGCGACTGACGGGGTCAGGCCATAATCTTGTGGTTCATAAATTCAAGTCCTGCGCCAGGCTCTGTGCTGACAGCTTGGAGCTTAGAGTCTGCTTCAGATTCTGTGTCTCCCTCTCTCTCTGCCCTTCCCCCCTCCTTGCACTCTGTCTCTATCTTTCTTTCTCAAAAGTAAATAAACATTAAAAAAGATTTAAAAACAAATTTTTAAACATGTTTACAATGATTATCTTACACTCAGGACAGATACTGTGAAGAATACTAAGGTAGTGAGAGACTTGCTTCATGTCAAATAGTGTCAAAAACTGAAATATGACTGGGGAATAGCAGTTTCAACATAAGCTACAGAAAAATAAGTAGACTTTTCAAGAATTTTGATAGAGTATGGGAGAGGGCTTATTCCAAAGCCATTCAGTAACTACTGAACTCAAGCTAGGATTATGCAGCATGATCTAATGGGTGACTGATGCAGTGTTAAAGCAGTTTTTATACAAAGTGCTACACTGAGAAACCATCAATTTGATAAGTTATTCATTTAAAAAAAAAACAGTATTGTTAGTGCCATAGGTGAAGTAACAGGTCAAAAGTTATACGCCAACTAAATTCAGAGTGTGGTTATTTGACTACGAAATTGGTTTGGGAAAATGTTGCTAATAGCTAGCACATTTTATAACTTTAAGATAATGTTTAAAGATTATGCAGAAATACAGAACAAACTGATGGTTGCCAGAGGGGAGGGGGATGAGAGGTGGACAAAATCGGTAAAGGGGAGAGGGAGGCACAGGCTTCCAGTTATGGAATTAATAAGTCACAGGAATAGAAGCACAGCTTAAGGGTCATAGTCACTGATATTGCAATAGCAATGCAATAAGACAGACAAGAGCTACACTTATGGTGAACATAGCCTAAGCTATAAATTTGTAAAGTCACTAAGATTTACACCCAAGACTAGTGTAGCACTGTGTATCAGCTATACCCAAACAGATATTATGTAGAAAACCTAATCAGTTTTTCTACAATTATTTTCAAAACATAATATCTAGGTAGAAGAAGCATTCATTAATACATGAATAAATAGTTGAATGACCTCAAGTACTTAAGTGGAATGATTATCAGGTTAAATCTCTCTAAGTCATTGGGCGCCTTGGTGGCTCAGTCAGTTAAGTGTCTTACTTCGGCTCAGGTCATGATCTCACAGTTGATGAGTTCAAGTCCCAAATTGGGCTCTGTGCTGACAACTCAGAGCCTGGAGCCTGCTTCAGATTCTGTGTCTCCCCTCTTTCTCTCCCCCTCCCCGCTCACACTCTTTCTCTCTCTCAAAAACTAAACAAACATTAAAAACAATTTTTTTTAATTGCTAACAAGTCTTCAAGAAACTGTATCTGTAAATATCCTCTGAGACTCTGGAGAATTTCTTCATGCCTATCTTTATGACAGTAATGTAGAAATCACATTTAATTCCATTCAGGGGGGCCCACCAAGCAACACATTCATTTCTTGGTAAAGAATTGGGCCAAATTATTTTATCATTTCTAGGTGTTTTTAAAATTGTTCTTAATATATATATTTTAAATTATTCCTTTCTTTTAATCACCCTCCACCCCAGGAAGTAAACATGTGGTATCAAACCTCCTTGCCCACACTGAACCTGAAAGCAAGGGGGAGGGGGAGGGGAACAATCAAAAATAGTAAGATAAACCATGGCTTTGGATGGTCCTGAAGGCAATGGGTGGCCTTGGTGATCCCTCATCAGATTATTGGTTCTGCCTGGGATTTGTTCTTCTCTTGGGTAGCAGCCTGCAATGTATTTCCCCACATATTTTAAGTATATATAACTTACACATAGACGTAGCTGTATTCACATTTATGTGTAAGATCCTTGAAGCTACATTCTGAGATGTAACTCTGAGCAAATTACTTAATTGCCTTGAAAGCTTCACTTTCCTCAACTATATAATGAAGTAGCTGTATTAACCAAATATATGGTTCCAACATCTCCTCTGCTACCAACTAGGTAAAAACAAGCATACTGCCAAGACTTTTAAAGAAACATGTACTTTCAAAGTCACTAATGTCATAGATTAGTTATTTTAAGACCAAATTTCCTTTTTTTGAAATTACCAGGTTGAATCTCTTTCCAAAATTAGCCATTTGAGAAAAGCACAAATATTTCCTGACATCTGTCACACACATGATGGCATCAGGTTGACTTGCTTAGAGTGGAAAATGCATATCAGCATTGCCAAAGTAAGAGAAATAGCAGTATCATGCCGTCTCTTTCATAGGAAAATACGTTGTTTTGTGAGTTTTATTTGAGTCACCTGTAACCCATGAATATCTCCTGATTTCTTTTACTAAAAATTTTGCTAGAATTTAACTTAGGAAACTGAATTGAAAAATGAGAAATTTAGAATATTAGTCATTTTACCTTCTATGCCAAGAACATTTTTCGTCTTATTTTCTTCTGAAACTTCAAACTTCTTTATGATGTCAAGACAATAGTCTGTTGTCACATTGTTCATCTAAACAAAACAAAACATTAGTAGAGTACCTGCAATTTCACGAGATATTTTCTTCTATGCTAAAAAGGCGCACTGATTTTTTTAAGCATTCGTGATACAGTGCCAGGCAGTTTAATGAGCAGTATTTGAGATCATGGCAGCTTTATCTTTGGAAAATGATCATCTGAATCTTCCCATGTTACCCTTCAGATTTATCAGTGAAAACATCCCATCAAGTACTAGACAAATATACTCCATAAAGCAAAATTAATAAAATTAAATCAATAATTGATGCAAATCTACTGTCAAAATCTACTTACTAAAATAGCTATCTGCAAATTAATGTTTTCTACACAAACACTACAGTTTGCTAATCATAAATATATACAGAAAGAAAATGATTCCCTAGCAAAACAGGATGTCCTAGATAAATCTACTCATGGGTGTGCAGAACTACAGCCCTTTCCATGGAACCACAAGAACAATCTGCCATGTTGACTCAAGATCACAAAGGTTGGCAAGAGAAAATAAAACCAAAAACGTAGCTTATATTATTAACAATGGGATCCGGGACGAGTCATTTCCCTTCTCTTACCTTATAAGGTGGTTGTGAAAATTAAATGCATTACTATTAACATGAGACATCAAAAGGCAGCGCATGCTCTTATTAGTGAGGCATTCTCAAGGTACTTGCATAACATCACATGCTTAGTGTCACCGGGCAAAGTGAACTCTCCAGGAATAATTAATTAAATGGCAACGTGAAGGATGTGATATTTTGATCAAAATTCCATTTTGATCTAACAGTGACATTTAAAAATACTAATGAACAGTGAGAGAGGAAGCTAATCTTAAGAGCCATTTCTTGATATTTCCCAAATATTCTATTATCTCTTAGGTTTGATACTTATGTTTTAGTGAAATCTCATTTGTCTAAACAGTTCAAATAGCATTTAAACCTTTTGCAGGGGAACAAAAGCTCTGTTTTGCACCTATTCTTTGCCTGCTTGAAATAGCACAGAATGCTTCCCCCCACCCCCTGCAAACTAGCTACACAATGGCTGATGCATCCACTGAGTAAATTTTACAGTCCTTACTATATTCAGAGGCTTATTTTATCAGACAACAGCAGAAAATACAAAATAAATGAAACCATGATACCTGTAAAAACTCTACTGACCTAGTCGGGGTTTGAGCAGGTCCCTAATTTGTCTGCTATATACTCGAGAGATTTATCACATGCAATCTAAAAAATAAATAATTTCTCATACACACACACAAAAAAAAACGGAGACGCCTGTTTATCTCAGTCGGTTAAGCATCTAACTGTAGCTCAAGTCATGATCTTGCGGTTCGTGGGTTTCCGCCCCGCTCCAGACTCCGTGCTGACAGCTCAGAACCTGGAGCCTGCTTCGGATTCTGTGTCTCCCTCTTTCTCTCTGTCTCTCCCCTACCTGTGCTCTCTTTCTCTCAAAAAGAAATAAGTAAACATTATAAAAAATTGATAAAAAATAAAACAAAATTCATGTGCCATGAGAAGCCCGAGTTTACACTGCAATTATTTGGTTTATGAGGCTGCTTATTCAGAGATGTTGGGCCTGGTCCTGAACCTAGGTCTACCAGGAGCCCGTGAGATCTAAAAACCATAAAAAATACCATCATCCTAGGACAAAACTAATTGCAGACGAGCAAAGAACATGATACTAGTTCAAGATGCAAAGCAGAATTGCAAGTGTTAACAAAAAGCATTGTATTCTAGAAGTAGTCAGTAAATTAGTAAAAATATTAATAGGCATTCTAGGAAGCTCACAATTTTCTGGGCATTATATAACAACAAATGAGAAATAATCCATTTCCTACCCAAATCCAAGTATTAAGGATTAACTCAGTGAAATACAGTAAAACCCCATAATAATGAGAAATGAAATGTAAAGTCAATCAGCTTCCCTCCTTCCCCCAACCCGTGGCCTAATTTAATTAACTCCCAACAGCAAAATCCTGCATTTACAAAACTGACTTTTTCAGACTTTACTTAAAAAGCGACTGTGATATTTTACTTTATAAAAGGTTTGACACAGGTTAATGCTCTTTACTGTTCCTTTTCCCTTTGTTTGGCTCCCTATGTCACATAGCTAATAAGGTGAAACAGAAAGAACTTTTCCCTACTCTACTCCTATTTCTCATGGAGCTCTTTTGCAAGTTTTGTTTGCTGTCAATATCTGAGCCACTTGTTTCCAACATGAAGGACTCTTCTTACTATACCAGGCAACTGGTGCTAAGACTACTCTAAAAACCCTTGATTTAATAATGATTCTTTACATTTATGTAATGCAGCCAATGCTGTGCAGTTTATAAAGAGCTTTTACACATAAAATCTTAAATACTTCTTACAACAGTCTCATAAACTTGGTGTTTTTATCCCCATTTAAAAATATGCAAATTTATGCTAAAATAGGTTCACTATCTCAAAGTCACAAAGCTGATAGGAGGCAAAACCAAGGTTCAGATTTCATTATTCTGACTTCATAGCCAAAGCCTTTTCTTTTACATTATAGCTATTGTCTCTGGGTGGTTTTCTTCATTTCTACTGAAAAATTGAAATGCTTACTATCAAAAGTGATTCTTTTTTCAATATAGCTGAAACTCCTAAATCTTCTTAACTTTTGAGATGCTTTAAACCATCAAGTCAGTTACTATAATTTGACTCCTTTGATTATTCCAAGTTGGACTCCATTCTCTTGTCCTAGTTTGCTATAATACTTTAATCTCGTCCAAAAAAACTAACTGGTCTTCATATTAAAGGTCAATCCACTTCAGGTGGACTAGTTGAAGAAACCAAAGTCATAGATCTCCATATAACATGCTAGTATTCTGATACTAACATTTTATCCTCAGACTTCTTGTAAGTTATCTGGCAAAGCTGTGACAGTGAGTGTGAATTTCAAAACAAAGTCAGAAGTAAATACTTATATTTCTTATAGCTATGATTCCCAAAGCACACAAACCCCAAAATTATAATTTGCAGAGAATTTTAATATTGCTAAACTCTTTTCAATTTATTTTTATCAAATTAATGTATGTTCATAATTAAATAAGTCAAAACCAAGCTTACGATTGAAAGCAGAATTCCCCCTTCTATGCGGATAACCACTCTCCAAGAAACATAATGTCAACATTTCTAGATATTTCTGTTGGAAGGAGTCTTTATATTACGAATTGTTTGTTAATGATGCTATTTTCTATTTTTGTAAACCTTAAGCATTATATATGGAAGTTTTTATTGTATTGGATAAAAAATTTAGCTTGCTTGGGCCAGCAAAACTAACTTACTCCCTCTATTCTTCCACTTAGGATAGTTATACCTTAATTTTTTTATTTAATTACTATGCAGTGTTGAATTATTCTGATTATGCAAATGTTGGGCATTGAGTCTATTGTATAATGATTGTGTTTCTTACAGATTTTTTTTCAATTTGTTAACTGCTGCTATTTCTACCCATTTGGTTAATTTTTAGTGTCATCTCATAAATTCTTCTTCACGATGCTAATGGTGTCTCAGTTACCAAAGGCAACAAAACAATCCATGAATTCCAATTTTTTATCCCTTATAAACAATGTCCTTCTTCCAGGCTGCTGGGATTCCAGCACTTTATTCAGGTTTTGGTCTGACTTCATTCTGTCACACTCATCAGAGAGTGCTCAGAAAGTAAATTATTTATTTCTTGCTGTGTTTCTGTGTTCTTCCGAGTGCGTTTTACTCTGCATGCATGATCAGTTGGCAGACTCACCAGGCAGAAAATTCTAAGTCAGAAATCATTGCTCCTATGTTTTTGGTTTCCAGAGTTGCTGTTGAGAAGTCCAATGCCATACTGAGTCTCCTCCTTTCACAGGATCCACCTTTACTCACTAACTGGACTAGTGCTTTTCCTCCTTTCTTTCTGCTAACTTCTAGGGTTCTGCTCTATCCTTGGCATTGTGAAACTGCATTATCATTTGTCCCTGTGCATCTTTTCACATTCAGTGTGCTTGGCACTGAGTGGCCCTGCCAGTCAAGAGAGTTCTATCTTTCCATGCTAGTCATTTTTTGTATTATTTATTTTATAATCTCCCTTCTATTTTTTTCTTATCTTTTTCTATAACTGATTATTCAGAGAGTGAACTTTCTGAATCAATCCACTAATTTCCTTATCTTTTCTTTCTATTTTTCATTTCTTTGTATTTGTTCTCTTTTATGGGCAATTTTCTTTTTATCTTCTAAGCCATTTATTGAGTTTAGTTCTCCGCTCTTCTTCCTCAGAACCATCTTTTCCCAGAGCATACTGCATTGGCTTCATGGCTGCAATTTTGTGTCTCATCACTCTAATGTTACTGGAAGTTTTTACAATCTCTTCCCTACATCGCCTCTGTTTCCTCCGAGTTTCTTGATGCTATTTGTTTACCTTGGTCTCTGATTTCAGAGTCGAGGATTTCCTCCAAACACGTGGTAAGTAAGCCTTGGCTATTTAAAACCCATTTTCAAAATCAGCTATTGAAAAAATGTATTTAAAATCAAGTCAGTAATAAATTGGTTGAAAGCTCTGTATTCATGAGCAGAGTTGAGTGACTGGGTGGCCTCACTGTAGAATCCCTGGCTGAACTACTTTATCAGATGTCTGATGTATTTTCAGGTTTGGGGGGTTTTCCTGGGGCTTGTATATTAGTTTCCTAGGACTGCTGAAACAAATTACCACCAACTTGGCTTAAAACAATAGAAATTTATTCTCTCATAGTTCTAGAGACCGGAAGTCCAAATTCCAGGTGTGGGTAGAGTTGGTTCTCTCTGTTGACTCAGAGGGAAAATCTGTTCCATGCCTCTCTTCTTATATCTGGTGGCTTCTGGCAAACTGTGGCATTCCTTGGCTTGACTATAAGTATAGTCTCTGCCTCCATGGCTTTCTTCTGAGATCTTCTTTCCTGTCACTTATAAGAGCACTCATCATTGGATTTAGGGTCAACTCTAAATTTAGCATGATCTCATCTCAACCCCCTTAATTTAATTATGCCTACCAGGACCCTATTTCCAAATAAGGTTATACTTAGAGGCACTGGGTGTTAGGACTTGGACTTATTTTCTAGGGCCGCTATCCAACTTAGTAAGATTAGCTTGTCATAATCTCCCATTTCCTACCTGTAATTTCCCTGATAGAAACCTGGAAGCAGAGTGTGAGAAGAGGGTTATGGTTCTCCCACTTCAGTGCACAGACTGAAGTTTGGACTCAGACTGCACAAAGACACTTTGTCCTTGTACTCATTTACTATTGCTCTGAAACTAGCCACCCAAAACTTAGAAACTTAAAACGACATCCACTTTTTTAAAAATCACATTTGTGCAGGAAGGCAAGTGGGATTGGATTTGTCTGGACAGTTATTTTGCTGTTCTCGCCCAGGCGTTATTCGAGTGCCCTTAGGCACCTGGTCCCCGGACCACAGCTCAGTGTCTCAGGGGGCCCCTCCCTCACGTATCTTGGTTGGCGCTGACTGTTGGCCCAGGGCCCCTTTCTCTGAGTAATCTCTCATTCACAAAACCCTGGCCTGGTTTCCTCATGTGGTAGTCATACAATTCCCATAGGGCAAGAGTGAAGTCATCAAGGCCTAGGTTCTTTGTACATCATATCTGCTACAATCTATTAGTCAAAACAAATCCTGGAGCTAGCCGAGATTAAAGGGGCAGGGAAACAGCCCACTCCTTGATGGGAGGAGAGGCAAAGTCACCTGGCCAAGGGGCATGCGTATAGGAATAGGGGAATTACTGCAGCCATCTTCACAGACTATCTACCACATCTCCATGTTCTCAGTACTCAGGTGTGCCTGGTATGCCTCAGTCTAGATCCTTCTGGGCCATCTTTCTCCAGTTCTGACTCTTACTTTTATGTCAGGATGGAGGAGGGACAGTTACTGCTTCAAGTGGTAGGAGAGAGGATCTAGAGCCCTACTTCCAACCAGTGCTTGGGTTTTTGACCCTCCTCATCCCCTAGTCTCAAGAGCATCACATGACTTCAATTCTTGAGCTTTCTGGGGTTCCTCTGGACTAATAAAATTCCTGCCCTGTGGGCTTGAGTTTCAGTGCTCTGGCATCTCCCTTAAATCAGACAAGTTTCAAGATTTTGTTGTTCCTGTCTCCTCCCCAATCTCTGTGTCTCCATAGTTTTATACAGAAGAAAAAGTCTCTTTCCTGTATTTTTGGTTAATTTCAGAAGGGAGCGGAGTGGAGAAACATCTCTCAGAGAATAGTCCTTCAGTTTTCAACTGAATAAGTAAGAATTTTCTTCCCCAAAATGGCTACCTCTAACTCATCCTGAAATTAAACCACAACTTTCAAAGCATTGGAATATATGACTATTTCATGGAAAATGCCATTTAGGGAACTACATTCCAGGCTGCAAAAATATTACAAGATGTAATTACTCTGAAAAGTCTCTCAATTGCTTCAACTGTGAATAATTAAGTAAATGAACAGAAACTCAGGAATGACTCTTAAAGGAATGCTTTTATGATGAAGAAAATGCATTTAAAAAATAAAACAAACAAGATAAAGGTACACTAGCCCCAAAAGGGGTAGTTCTAAGCAAAGAAGAGTATACAAGTATTTCTCATAGAGAGGTATGGTTAGAATGACCGTGACTCTCATGAAATCATTCTGAATTCAGTAAAAGATAATTAAGGGAGATGGAACAAACAACACTGGTAATTGGATTAGAAGAATCAAGGGAATATTTTAGCAGAGAGATTAAAGACACAAAAGGGGCAACTGCTAGGAGCCCCACAATGAGATAATGTATAGATCTATGTCAGATGCACACTGTTACAATAAGAAGCGGGCCCTCCAGCAGGAGATCAGTAAAGCTCTGAAAACTCCCCAGGAATTAACCACCCATATGCATATTTCAGAAGAAAGTGATGCATAAACAGAAGTCTGCTTTTGGCTTATCCATGGAGATAGCCTTTGTAGTCAGGAAACAGCTAGCTAGCTGGTTTTTCAGACTCTAAGGATGCTTCAGTGGTCCTGCCTTCTCTTCCTCTCGCCTCAAGCCACAAGAAACAAAAGGATAGAAAGAAAGTAGAGGCTTGTTAAGAAAGGCTGTCAAGAGGGATCCGGGAATGAAATCCAATTATAGCTCCTGAACCAAAACTATGAAAAAGCATTGAACACAAAATACATTCCGCCTCAGTGCCGGTAAATGGATAGTAAATCTGGAGGAGACACAGACCGCCTTTTGGCAAACACATGGCGGGGGTGAGGGGGGCGGGGAATGAAACCAAAAAACCTCAACCAAACCTAGTACTTAGGAATCACAAGCTAGTGGATATCCGTGATCTTTATCTGTGGTTGCAAGGAAGCAATGAAAGAGAAATGTCAGCCAACTGGTCTCTTCTAATTGGCACTTCTTCAAGGATATAAAAGACAGAATTTCCCTTAGCACATCCATGTTTTAAAAAATGAAAGATATAATCAAACAGCATTTGGGCCTGTCAAAGTATAAATTCAATTTTCAGAGAGTTTCAGTGAAATAAAAATCTGACCCGTGGGCCAATATTTGATTTCAGATAATCTTTGACAACACATATGGCCAGGAGTGATATTTTATTTCACAACTGAGTAAATCTGTAAAAGTTGAATACTCTGGTGTCTATACCAATCTTATGCCATTAGAAATGAATGAATTACTGACATATGAATGGTCAAATTGCCTCCAATTTGTTCCATTGGGAAAATCCCATTTTAAAATTCAAAATTCTACAAAACCCTTAACCAATGACTCTCATGTTGCACATTTAGGTTGAGTCCAACTTTTCTCTATTTTAAAATGCATGAGTGGGGCACCTGGTGGCTCAGTCGGTGAGGCATCCAACTTCAGCTGGGGTCATAATCTTGCAGTTAGTGAGTTCGAGCCTTGTGTCAGGCTCTGTGTTGCCAGCTTGGAGCCAGGAGCCTGCTTTGGATTCTGTGTCTCCTGCTTTCTGCCCCTCCCCCACTCACTCTCTCTCTGTCTCTCTCTCAAAAATAAATAAACATTAACAAAAAAACTTTTAATAAATAAAATTCCCAACTTTACATATTTTTTTCTGTATGCAATTATTTCTTCAGAATGAACTATTAGAAGTAAAACAGATTGGTCAAAGTCTTATAAGTTATATAAAATTTGATAATTAAATTGTCTGATAGAAAGATTGTACCATTCCACAACTTAACTAAAAATATAAGAATGGATACCATGCCTGATAGTATTTTTTTAACCTTTATATATTTGTTGGGTGGGAAAGATCTTTTCATTTCGTTACATATATTTGAATTAGTAATGAAAGGTGAAATTTCAGTAGGTTTATTGACTTATGAAATTTTTCATGTTTCAAATGTTTTGCCTGTTTCTATTGGGTATTCATTTTTTTCCTCAACTGTCTGTGACAGTACTTTCTATATTAAGGAATTTCACTATTTCTCCCTCTGCATGTTCTAAATACTTTCCTAGTTTGTGCTAGACATTAACTTTATGGTGATTGATAAATTGGACCACATGTAAACTTAAAGTTTCAAGACATTAATATTTTCCTTTATGGTATATGCATCTTGATATATGATAATTTTTTTAATTTCTTTCAGAGTATGCCCATATGTAGCTTCAAGCTAATTAAGAAAATTAAACTGGATACAGGTAATTATCCACCAGAAGCAGATGTCATAGAACACTGGCTTCTGTTTTCCCCAACTAAAATCTGCTGGGTGAGGGGCGCCTGGGTGGCTCAGTCGGTTGAGCATCCAGCTTCAGCTCAGGTCATGATCTCACAGTTTGTGGGTTTGAGCCCCACATTGGGCTCTGTGCTGACAGCTCAGAGCCCAGAGCCTGCTTCAGATTCCGTGTCTCTCTCTCTGACCTCCCCTGCTGACACTATCTCTTTCTCTCTCTCTCTCTCAAAAATAAATTAAAAAACATTTTTAAAAAGTTAAAAAAAATAAAATCTCCTGGCTGAGTGTCAATAAAACCAAAAGGAGGAAAGAAACACATATCTCCTAGCAGTGACATCCACTATTGCTATTCAAATGGACTGGGTTACTTCTACTTGCCCAAACGCATTTGAAGTCAGTACCTTTATATATCATAATTTTAATTTGTCACATTGCTGTGCTTCCAAACATCTATGTCAAAGGGCCTTCACATTCATCATTATGATCAATGTTCAATTTGACACTGTGAGACAGGAAAGGTAGATATATTAGGTCCCTTTTATAGATAAGGAAACAAAGAAAGGGTCAGAAACAATAATGAATGATCTGCCCAAGATTCTCCAACCAAAAAAGCTTGTAATGGAATGTAGGTCTTCTGGGCCCCTGGTCTAATGTTCTTTCTACTATAGAAGAGGAGCTCTCCAGGTGAAAATGGAAAAAGTAGTTACCAGAGCAGAAAACAGAGGAGTAGAGATAGATGTAGAAGAGCATATTTTCTGTGCAAAACAATAAATCTTTTATTCCATCCCCATGTTCTACCTGGGTTATAGCTAACTTTGTTAACGCGGAATTGCTGCCTTTGCCAAAATAGCAAGCTAATTAAAATAACTGATGCTGATACATTTGGGTATCTCTTTTTCCTAAAATGTGTGTGATTGTGGAACGGAGTAAAGTAAATAAATCATCACCACATCTAGTGTATTTTTTTCTGATGCCAACCAAGTTTTAGATTCTCCGGCCCTAACTGGGTATCCAACAATGCAATTTAGTTCTGACATTAACTACCTGCAGTTAGCATTAGCCCCCACGGGTTAAGGGTTCAGTCCCATAGACTGAGCCACCTCAGGTGCCAGATGCGAATGAGGTGTTCAGGCTACCTCCTTTTCTGCTTGGCCTACTACAAATGTGGGGCCTCTATCAAAGAAAAAAACAGACCTATACAGTAGTTAAAGCAATTAAGACAGATTTTAATCAGTAGCTATTGCAACAGGGGAAAAGAGAACTCAATACTGGCTCAGTTCCAAATACAGGATGGACAAGGGGGGTTTATAGCCGAGGGTCAGGGCAGGGATCAGTGGAGGAAACATTAGGGGTCAGAGGGGGTTCTGGCTAAACCTACCTAATAGGGTTCTTCACTGAAGGAAGGAAAGTGATCAGATACCACATGGGAGATGGTGAAAGATAAGGAATTTTATCAGAAATCGAAGTGACTAGATATCAAGGATGTGGGGTTTAGTTAAGGGTCTTAGCAGGATTCTTGCTTTAGCAGGATTATTGCTATACCCTTAAGGACAAGGCCAACAATAGGGTCTAGTCGAGAAAGGACTCAGAAAAGCCTATCTAGGGTTTAGTCAAGGAAAAGTCTCGGTCAGTTCCCATAATTCACTAGAATGACTCACAGAACTCAGAAAAGTGCTTCATTTAGTAGAACTGGTTTACTACAAAGTGTACAACTCAGGAACAGCTAAATGAAGAAATGTGGGGAGCCTGGGTGGCTCAGTCGGTTGAGCATGAGACTTCAGCTCAGGTCATGATCTCATAGATCGTGGGTTCAAGCCCCGCATTGGGCTCTGTGCTGACAGGTCAGAGCCTGGAGCCTGTTTCCAGTTCTGTGTGTCCCTCTCTCTCTGCCCCTCCCTACTCATGATGTGTACCTCTCTGTCCCTCAAAAATAAATAAATGTTAAAAAAAAAAAGAAAAGAAATGAAGAAATGTATACGGCAATTATGGGGGAAGGTGTTCAGAGCTTCTGTGCCGTCTCAGAGCACACCCCACCCCTTCCCAGTCCCTGCACGTAGCTCCACCAACCCAGAAGCGCTCCAAACCTCATGGTTTAGGGGTCTTGGTAGGGGTCCCATCCTGTAGGCACGATTGATTAAATAATTCCCACCATTAGTGACAAGTTTAAAACCTAGAGGAAATTATGCTATGTGAGGTGACACAGAAAGACAAATGCTGCACCATCTCCCTGATGAGTGGAATCTAAGAAAGTCAAAATCATGAAAACAGAGTAGAGTGTCAGTTGGCAGAAACTGCGGGGAAGTGGAGGATGTTGGTCAAAGATACAAAAGTTCAATTATGCAGAAAGAAGTTCTAGAGATCTAATGTAAAGCGTGGTAACCACAGCTTATAATACTGTATTATATACTTAGAATTTGATAAGAGGGTTGATCTTAAGTGTTCTCACCCCACACAGACACACAAATCAGAACTGTGTGAGGTGATGAATATGTTACTCCAATTAACTGTAGTAATCATTTTACAATGTATACATTATATCAAAACTATACATTGTATACCTCAAACATATACAGTTTTTATTGGTCAAGTATAACTCAATAAAGCTGACCCCTCCCATCTCTTCTACTTTAGTAAGAAACAGAGCTTAAGGCAATACCAAAAAAAAAAAAAAAAAAGTATGGGAAGACCAGCCTTGTTGACCACAATTCAGCCTACATAGTATTAAAATTAAAAGGTTTTGTTTTAAATATATTTAGGGATTCTCTTTGCTAATCAGGGCTTACTTTCTTTTCATATGATCAAATGTCAATTTCCTATCAGAATTATCAATGAATTACTATATTGCTAGCTAAAAATTATGTCATAGCTGGAGCACCTGGGTGGCTCAGCTGGTTAAGCATCCATCTCCTGATTTCAGCTCAGGTCAGGATCTCATGGTTCACGAGTTTGAGCCCCATGTCAGGCTCTGGGCTTGACAGCGTGGACCCTGTTCTAGGATTCTCTCTCTCTGCCCTTGCTCTGCTTGCGTGCGTGAACATGTGTTCTCTCTCTCTCTCTCTCTCTCTCTCTCAAAATAAGTAAATAAGCATTTTTAGAAGTTTTAAAAAAGAATTATGTCATAGTTAACAAAGGCCTACCTATATTATTAGTATTAAAAATACATAACCATTTATCTAAAATGAAACACATGAGTTAACATCCACTACTTTGTGGGAATACATGCATTTCTATACTCAACGTGGTTAAGGTAAAAAACTACACAAGTGTTTAATTTATCACTCCCTCTTAAAAGCTGCTAAAAACATGTTGTAAATAACTCATAAATAACGTTTCCTGTGTGGAATTGTGATATTTACCCATCTATCCTAAAGATAAGGTATACCTCTATCCGACACCAGCAGAAGCCTGTATATTCATAAATATTCCTAAGTAAACATGTGATTCGACACTCTAGCGATACCTTTTGTTCCACCTTCAAAAACTGAGCCAGTTCTTCCACAGTTAGGTGGTCTTTCTTGTCACTGTAGCTCAAAAGCAACAAATAAAGGTCCCGTCTCAGTGACATCATTTTGTAAAAAACACAGAATTCTTCAAATGTCAGAGTTCCCTGATTCTCATCTGTATCAGCTTCCTGAAAGAGGCATAGAATAAACAAGGCAGTGTGAGAATTTGAAATAGGAAATTCAGTACTGAGATACTGAGAAATAATATTTACTATAAAAAGGCTAAATTATATTTAACAAATGGTAAACACATTTTTTTAAAGCACACACAGACCAATTTAAAAATTGACTATTTGTTAGGCTACAAAAAAAGTTTCATGTTATAAAGAATCAATCTTATAAAACCAATTTTCTCTGATCACAGTAAATTTATAAACCAACAGAGAAAGCTTTAAAAAGAAAGTAATTAGAGGGAAATGAAGTTTTCAATTTATTAGAAAGCAAGGTAGATTAAAAACAGATAAGATAATAATTCAACTCAAAAAGCTAGAAAAAAATAAGCTAAAGAAAATATAAGGAAAACATTATAAACAGAAGCAAAAAGCAATGAAATAAAAAACAAATAGGTATATCATCAAAGGGAGAGCAATTAAACCAGAAGCTGATCTTTTGAAGAAACAATGAGAAAGAAATCTTGGAGAAGACGAATCATGAACAAAAGAGAAAAAATATCTAACACATTATGAAAATACCAGTCTCTAACCAGCCTCTGAACTGTAATCCAATCAAATGTAATTTTTAAATATAACAAAATCTTTCTTAATTTGACAAAGGTTGCTTATTGCTCTTACAGTCATCAGGATCATTGGTAGCTCCTTGTTTGCTCTCCACAGAAGTCTGAAAAATCCATTTAGAAATTGAAATTTCTAGTTGAAATTATTTGTTTCTAGTAATTATTGAGCAAGAATCTTTCAACATGTATCTTCCTTCTGACTGGCTGACTTTGTCAGAAAACACTAAAATTGTTGGGGATACATTATGAGAAACGAATCCATTTACATGATCCTCATTTTAAATGAACACGGTTGTAACTGAACCAAAACTGGCAGGGAATGAATGGTATCTTGAAATGCATGGGTTTTATGACATATACTCAGATGTAGGGGGTTTTAAATATGGCTTTGAAAGTCAGTGTGTTCATAAGAAATAGATTTTTAAAAAACTTTGTTAGCTTTGGGACAATTATGAGCACACACTTTAGCCAATAGTTAAATCATACATAGTTTTCTTGTAGGGCTGATTGCTGTTGCCTTCTATCCTTTTAAAGGTAGAGAGACAGGTCTATAAAATATCCACATTTTTGGTATGTGAGATGCTTGTTTGTAGTCACCGCACTTTAAAAAAATTTTTTTAATGTTTTTTATTTATTTTTGAGAGACAGAGAGAGACAGTGCGAGCAGGGGAGGGTCAGAGAGAGAGGAAGACACAGAATCTGAAACAGGCTCCAGGCTCTGAGCTAGTCACCAGCACAGAGCCTGATGCGGGGCTTGAACCCACAAACCACAAGATCATGACCTAAGCTGAAGCCGGACGCTTAACCCACTGAGCCACCCAGGCGCCCCTGTAGTCACCGCACTTTAAGATGCTGGGTCTAATGTTCAAATTTCTGTCATAATTTTATTTCAAAGTATTTAACCCTGGATACAGAGAAGAAACATTTTTTTGACTTCCTTGTAAATGCTGTAACAATTAAGAACAGTAAAACTCTGATATTAAACAATAGTATCTAAAGACTTCATAAGGAGCTATCCATAACTTAAAAGATTATTTTAAAAAGTTTTAGTTGAATCTTGCTCTGCAACAAAAAAGCAAAGACAACTCTAGAAAGGCTTTAATGTCTGTACCAGCAATTCAGTCAGAAGCATAATGTTCCTGAAATAATGCTAAAATCTTGGGTACTCTCACTCCCAGCAAGGACATTTACACAGCCCTGCTAGATGCAAGACTGCAGTGGAAATGTTCTATCTAATCACTTCTGGCTTGGTAAGTCTTTAATGGTCACAAAAAGAGATCCCTGATGTTTTCTCAAAACTTTTCTAAAGGATTTACTTTAAATGCATAAAGCATTTCACATAAACATTTCCTGATTGACCCTCCACAGTGTTTAGCGCATTAGAAATAAAAAGTTGTTGGGGCGCCTGGGTGGCTCAGTCGGTTAAGAGTCCGACTTCAGCTCAGGTCATGATCGCATGGATCTTGAGTTTGTGCCCCGCATCGGGCTCTGTGCTGACAGCTCAGCCTGCTTCAGGTGCTGTGTTTCCTTCTTTCTCTGCCCCTTCCCTACTCATGCATGCGCTCTCTCACTCTCTCTCTCTCAAAAATAAATAACATTTTAAAAGTTTTTTAAAGAAATAAAAAGGTGTCTGAAGGGGGAAAACATAGAAATAAAAATGGATCAATAGCTTATGTTATTATTTTCATAAGTATATAGACTTTGCCTTTAGGTTTGGCCCCTCTCATTTAATCAGCAGCTACTCCTCAGCACAATGAGCATTTTCTATGGAAAGGAATAGATGGGAGGGTGGGGCTCCCAACAGGACAATAGGATATCACAGGGAGTACCAGGAATATGGAAAACTTTTCTATAGAGCTGAAGGACAGTTCACTCTATTCGTGACAACCCATTTCCCCTCCAAAGTCCCTCCCTCCATCTCCAGGATCCCTTCTACAGCACATTCCTTCATCTTCTTTCCTCTCTCCTATGTTGTTCTCCAAGAGACCAAGTTCCCTTCACTGCAAACCGTGTCCAGCCAAGAGCTTCCCAAGGACAGGCCCACTGTTAGAGGTCACAGAATGCGGCCAGCCTCCCCCATCCTTACTGCAACTCATCCCTCATGTCATGTCTGCCCTTACCACCTCTAAGAACAAATGGTTAGAAAACAAAGGAAACACAAAACATTAGCCATCGTATCACACCCTCTGCTTATTCTTATGTGTATAAAATATCACCTAGATACAAAATATCACTTAGAACAGAAAAGTGTTATAAAACATGGATTGTAGGTATGACTTCTCTCCAAATAAGAGCACTTCCTAAATTGATAGATTAGCTATTACTTATCATCTAACATTGACTTTGCACCCACTTAACAGAGCTCACTTCTGCACCTTAGATGGAGGACAAAGTACAATCCCAGCTGGCTGCCACAGAGTAAGTCTGGGCCCAGGGATTTTCCTCAAGGACTGACCAACAGGGAAAGAGCATGCCATCTACCACCAACAGGCAGCTGAATGAACTTCTGGAGAGCGGCCTAAATGGTAGGGGTGGTGTAGCACTTCTAAGCATCGTGGATTCTAAATCGTGAACTCCTCTGAAATGAAATAGAGCCTCTTGAGGACTTCAATAAGTGCTGGTTTTTCATGTTACTAAGTCTTCATTCCGATCCTCACAAGAGCCC
The DNA here is from genome assembly GCF_006229205.1 of Suricata suricatta. Classification (NCBI taxonomy): domain Eukaryota; kingdom Metazoa; phylum Chordata; class Mammalia; order Carnivora; family Herpestidae; genus Suricata; species Suricata suricatta. Next base: position 107,114,678 of record NC_043704.1, on the reverse strand, counting down.
TGAGAGGCAGGCACGGGAGATGTTACCATCCTCTCGACGGGACTTCACGGAGTTTGCTCCAGTATCTGAGGGCCAGGTTAAGTGCTTATAATTACTCCCCGAAAGGAGCAGCAATAAAAATAGCATTTTAGGAAGCGAAACTGTGAATACCTGCTGAGTTTAGGAAGTTTTTATTTTTCCTTCATGAAACAAAACGCCTTTCTTTTCATCAAATAAAAATAAAACACTACAGAGCAGGTAATACCAAATTTCAACATAACAAAACAGCCTTTGAAATATCTAAGTATACCAATAACCTGCAATGTGTATCTTACGTGAGGCCGATCCATTTGTGGAAACGTACCTGAAACATCTGTCGGACTTTTCTTCGGGGCAGATTGACATTTAGCTTATGCATCAGTTGGTGTATCTCTTCAATATTCAGTAAGCCATCACCGTTCTTATCAGCTTCCTCAAAGGTCTGCTTCACCCACATGAAGAAAGGTCAAGAGAAACACTTTTTTCACGAAAATAAGAACTACTTTTCACAGAGTACTCCCAAGGACATTTATCGTTAACACAGAACTTGAGAATAAATTCTTTTAAGGAAGCCCTGCTTGTGATCCGCGGCCAGTAACCTGCCAACAGTGACAACAGGCAACGGGGGAGTGAGAGCTTGGAGGTGATTCCCTTCACTTTGAAATGAGAGTCAAACCACGTTCCTGTGGGAGTTTCTTTAACTCACACATTTTTATAAAACCTGTTAAGGAATATGATGTGATAAAACCTTAAATACGCCAAATTTAGGCCTTGTCTTCCTCCTCTATGACCTTCCATGTAGTGGATTTTACCTTCACAATACCCCATAATTTTTTTCCCTGTCTCAGTCCAATCCTACCTTTAGAAACCGTCTAGTTCAATCTCCTCATTGTTCGCGTGAGGATATAAAACTAGAAGAGAAGGAGAACTTTTTTTTAATGTTTATTTATTTAGAGCAAGAGAGAGCTAGCAGAGGAGAGGCAGAGAGAGAGGGAGAAAGACAATCCCAAGCAGGCTCCACAGTGTCAGTACAGAGTCCAGTGCAGGGCTCAATCTCACCAGGCTCCCCAGGGCCCCCAGGGCCCCCAGCAGAAATTTGTTAAGGATAAATTAGTAAGAGATACAACTTTTTGGAAACCTAGTCTACTATTCCTGTCTCCCATACAGAAGATCTGTCTCTATACTATATTCATTTTCTTATTACTAGCTTTGAAGGTTCTTACCTAACAGCCTCAAATTTCTAAATCAAAAGCAAGCCTCCTATGTTAGAGATTATGCTCAAAATGCAGGTTGAATATTCAGTGACTGAGGGTATTACGCTTAGTTTAGATACAGAAGATTTACATCATGTGACCTGAGGTTTTAAAAAAAACCCTCGGGGGAGTGATTCTTGGGTTGTCTCACATCATGAGGAAACAGAATAAATGGTAACCAAAGGTAAAAAAATTTTTTTAAAAGAATGATTCAAAGGGTACCTGGGGGGATTCAGTCAGTTAAGCTTCCAACTCTCAATTTCATCTCAAGTCATGATCTTAGGGTTCGAGGGATTGAGCCCCATGCCATTAGAGCATGGAGCTACTCCAGATTCTCTGTCGTCTCTCCCTCCCCAGCTCAGGCACGTGCGCTCGCTCGCTCGCTCGCTCTCTCAAAATAAATAAAATGGATGATTTAAAAAAATGGATGATTCAGTTATTGGGGGTAAATTGCAGAAAGCAGGAATCATGTGTACACTTAGAAAACCAAACTGAGCTTCAAAATTTGATGAGGAATAAAGGTGGTGGAAAGAAACCAGAAAATCAAAGTAAGGGAAGGCATGGGTTTAAAACCAACAAATAGGAGAATGAGAGTCGGTGAGAGAGGGGGAAATGGATGATATTTGCCTATCAAGCAGATGATATCAAACTGATTTTCCTGTTAAGTCAAAGTACTAACAGTATAACATAGCACATTTACATTTCTTAGGCGATTCAAATTATGATTGTAGGAGACTGGACCTCAGGAAGTAAAAACAACCATAAAGTCTTACTTCTTCTAAATTTAAATATCTAAATACTATAAATACCTTGTTTCACAATTTGTTCCCTTTATAACATTAAAAATAATAAGCCCAATTCTTCCTAATTCAACCTCTCATAGAGTTCTGGTAGGATCTCATTATACATTATGACACCTGGAAATTAACAGGTGACCCAGGACAAGGGTAAAAATAACTGAAGAATCAAAAGAGTGAAACATTTGGGCCAATTATTAATAAATATTTGAATCTCATTATTTTTTTCTGTTTCCTGGACACACAGCACCCATCCATCTCTATTTCTATTGACTGTGGACACTGCTCTGTATTCAAAGAAGTCATAAAATAAGTCCAGTAGCAGTCATATTTTCATCCTTTTATTTTAGACTTCCTTACCAAAGCCTCTCAAAGACTTCTCCAGAGAAGAGGCAAGTATAAACAAACCCTAAGTATGAAAATTCTGCCAGGACAAACCCTAAGGGTAGGCCTGTGTCTCTAACGCCCTCTTCAGTGTCAACATATACACTGGCCTTGACAGTTGATTTAGGGAATATAGGATTGGTAAATCACAGAGGTAGAATCCAACTGAGAAATATACACTAGTCTTGATTCTGTTGACCTGGTACTGGGACAGTGGGTCACTTATGGCACTCCTTGGGCCTTCCATTTCTTTATCTATAATGTCAGTGAATACAACTAGATGACCTTGAAATCCCTTCCAATTCTAAGATTCTATGAAAGGAAAAACCATTCTCTCCTAGTAACAGTACACATGGTATACAATTACAGGTGAAAGTATTTTGATATCTTAAAGCTACTCTTCATAATTAAGATATGAGTACTCAAGAAAGCTCTAAATTAATAATTCATATCATTATACAGGGTGAATTTAAGAAGAGCAACAATCATTCTATAAAGAAAAACTGGGATAGTAAAAATGGAATGAAAAGTTATGGCCTAGAATTTTCTATCAGAAAGTTATAGGAAACTGTAAAGTATTGAATGGTAGTATTTACCGTAGGGTTGGGCAAACTTTTTCTGGAAAAGACCTGATAGTAAATATTTTAGGCTTTGCAGCTCTCAACTGCAACTATTTAATTCTGCTATTGTGACACAAAAGTGGCTATAGACAACACATAAATTAATTGGCATCATTATATTCCAATAAAATTTTATTTGTGGACATTGAAATTTGAATTTCAGATAATTTTCACTATTTCACAAAATATTCCTCTTCTTTTGATGGTTTTTAATCACTGAAAACCCTTTCTTAGCTTGAGACCACGTACAAAAAAGGCAATAGGCCAGATTTGCCTACAGGCTATAGTTTGCAGGGCCCCTGATTTATACAGAAGGTGCAAACCATCCATTCACAATATCCAAAGGGACTGCCTAAAGTCTTCCAGAAGTAATAATTTCCCCTTTTGGTCAAGAGATGAGGTGGGGAAATCATGGAGGAGAACAACTGATGGAGAAAAATGCCGAGGCTTTCATGCTGGGGCCACTGAAATTTCAGACTTAATCTGAATAGGAAAGCAAAGGATTTGCCAGTTCTGACCTCTCTTTAGCAATAAAAATAGTAGCTAATACTCATAAGCATTTAATATGTGCTGGACAGCATTCTAAACACTTTGTGTACATCAACTCATTAGATCTTCACACAACGACTACATAAGGCACACACTATCATTAACATCATCACCATGTGAAAGATAAAAACTCTGAGGCAAAAAAGTTTTAGTTACTTTCCAAAGTTACAAGGTGCATGGCAGAATTGGGGCCAAATCCCAGGCAACAGAATACTAGTCTGAGCCCTTAAACATAACACTATATTGCTTTTAATAGATACGAGTACTGCATCTACCACCATGAAACATGGCCACATTGCAGAAATTATCTAAATTACACATTAGGCTGGATATATTTTTTTTATACAGCCACTTAAGATTCATTTTCTCATTATTCATTCACAGTAGAAATTTTCAGGCCTATTTGTAATGTAATAACAATAAATATCCCAAAGCTGTTGTCTTCAACTAATATAATTAAATGTATGTCCAATTAAGGATGCTTTTCTGTTATTAAAATATTACCTACAACCCTATCAAATCCTGACAAATGTTATAAGAATTGTCCTCTGATTCAACATAACTATCACTATTTTTGACATCAGCTTCTTTATTATTCATTAATTTCCTCTTTCCTTTTCTCTCCTCACTCTCACAACATCAATTGCTTCTATATTTCTTATAAAATTATTCCCTGTGCAGTTCTGGAGTACACTTGCTTTCCAAATTGCATATTTTTAGAATATGAAACCCCTCAGCTGTCAACCTGGTGAATCCAAACAGGAAAACTTTCTACTGCCAGTAAACAGAGACAAACATATTCAGGTTCAAGTCACTATTGAGCTAAGCTGGTATAAATTGAGATTAGAGTATTATAACTTTAGGATGTTAAAGGTAACCATAAAGAAAAGAGATATAAAAAATATATATAAGGACATGAAAAAGGAATTTAAAATATCACCATAAAAATATCAACTAAGCAAAAAAAGACAGTAATGCAGGAATCAAAGGACAAAACAGTTATAAGGTATATAGAAAGAAAACAGTACAATGACAGAAGTAAATCCCTCTTTATCAGGAAGGACTTTCAATGTAAATGTATTAAATTCTCTAATCAAAAGATAGACATTGGTAGAATGGATTAAAACACATGATCCAACTATATGCTGTCTACAAGAGATTCACTTAAGATCCAAAAACTAGAAAATTTATAAAATTATGGAAGTTAAACAACACACTTTTAAACAGCCAATGGATCAAAGAATAAATCAAAAGGAAATTAGAAAATACTTAAAGATGAATGAAAAGAGAAATACAACATACTAAAACTTAGGCAGTGTTATGGGAGAAACTTATAAATGCTTACTTTCAAAAATAAATACACTTGAAGCTAATGTAATTGCATGTCAACTATACTTCAATTAAAAATAAGTAAATTTTTAAAGATGAAAAATAAAATTTAAGAAAGATCTCAAATTAACAATCAGCTTTACAACTTAGGGAACTAGAAAAAAGAAGAAAAACTAAATGCAAAGCTAGCCCCCAAAAAATCCCAAAGTTAGCAGAAAAGGCAGAAAATAAGAAAGATTGGAGGAAAGAGCAATGAAATAGAGGTAGAAAATAACAGAGAGAAAAAAAATCAATGAAACCAAAAGTAGATTTCTTTCAAAAAAAATAAAAGAGAGAAACAATTCAAATTAATACTAAAACCAGAAACAAAAGCAAGGACATTACTACTAATTCTACAGAAATAGAAAGGATTTTTAAAAAGTACTATGAACAATTGCATGCTAACAAAGCAGGTAACCTAAATGAAATGGACAAATCCTAGAAACACAAAATCTATAAGGACTAAATCACAAAGAAAATAAAATGTGAATAGATCTATAACTAGTAAGAAGATTGAATCAGTAACCAAAAATCTCTCAACAAAGAAAACTTGATACTTGAACTTGATAGCTTCACTAGTGATTTCCACCAAACATTAGAACTCATACCAATCCTCAAATTTTCCCAAAAAATTGAAGAGGAGGGAACATTTCCTAACTCATTCTAGAGGCTGCTATTACCCTGATACTAAACCCAGGCAAAGATACTACAAGAAAAACAAAAATACGGACTAAATAAACAGTCATGCAAAAATCCTTAACAAGATACTAGCAAATAAAATTCAGCAGTATATTAAAAGAATTGTATACCATGACCAAGTGGGATTTATTCCTTCAATATACGGATGGCTCAACATATGAGAATAGATTAATGTAATATACCACATCAACATACTGAAGGAAAAAAACCACATGATCATCTCAATTGATACAGAAAAAAGATTTGACAAAATTCCATACCCTTTCACAATAAAAACACTCAACAAAATAGAAATAAAAGAAAACTACCTTAACATAATAAAAGCCATATATGAAAAAAAACCCCAGTAAATATCATATTCAATAATGAAAGAATGAAAGCTTTTCCTCTAAAATCAGGAACAAGGAAGGGTGCCAGCTTTCACCATTTTTATTCAACACAGTACTAAGTTTTAGCCAGAGCAATTAAGCAAAGGGAGAGAGGGAGGAAGGATGGAAGGAGGAGCATCTAAATTGGAAAGAAGTAAAATTATGTTTGTAGATGATATGATCTTATATATAGAAAACCTTAAAGACTCCACACACAGAAAAAAAACTATTACGATAAATGAATTCAGCAAAGTAGCAGAATACAAAGTCAACACACAAAAATCAGTTGCATTTCTATATATGAACAATAATAATCTGAGAAGGAATTACAAAAGCAATTCCATTTATAATCACATCAAAATAATAAAATACTTAGGAACGAAGGAGGTAAAAAAGTTGCACAGTGAAAACTATAAAACATTGCTAAAAACTACTTAAGAAAACATAACTAAATGAAAACACATCTGACATTCACGGATTGGAAGACAATTTAGTTAGAATGTCAATACTACTCAAAGCAATCTACAGATTCAATGCAATTTCTATCCAAATCCCAATGACATTTTCTGCAGAAATAGAAAAACCCATCTTAAAATTCATAGGAATACCAAGGGACTCTGAGTAGCCAAACCATCTTGAAAAAGAACAAAATTGGAAGACTCACACTTCGTGATTTCAAATTTTATCTCAAAGCTACAACAATCAAAACAGTGTTGTATTAGCATGAAGACAAACACATAAACCAATAGAATAAAAAAGCTCAGAAATAAACCCTCACATCTATGGTCACATGATTTCTGTCAAGGCCGCCAAGACCATTTTATGGAAAAAGGACAGTGCTTTCAACAAATGGGCCTGGAAAACTTGGATATCATATGCAAGAGAATGAAGTTGGACTATTACCTAACACTACCCACAAAAATTAACTCAAAATGGATTAAGGACATAAGATATGAGACGTAAAACTCTTAACAGAAATGAGAACAAAATCTTCATTGCATGGGATTTGGCAATCATTTCTCGAGTATGACACCAAAGAACAGGTGATAAAAGAAAAAACAGATAGGGGCACGTAGGTGGCTCAGTCAATTAAGCACAGACTTTGGCTCAGGTCACGATCTCAGATCACGATCTCATGGGTTCGAGCCCCTCATTGGAGGGGCCTGCTTCAGATTCTATGTCTTGCTCTCTCTCTGCCTTTCCCCTGCTTGCACTCTGTTTCTCTCTTTCTCTCTCAAAAATAAATAAATGTTAGAAAAAAACAGACATATTGGGCTTCAGGAAAAATTTTTAAAATTTGTGCACCAAGGACACTACCAATAAAGTAAACACATCAACAGAATGGAAGAAAATATTTTCAAGTCATGTAACTGATAGGTGGTTAATATCCAGAATATACAGAACTCTTAAAACTCAACAACAGAAAAACAACCTGATTCGAATGCGGGGGTAGGAGATACATGGGTGTGCAACAGATTGTTAACATCAGTAACTTTGGAGAAGAAGGTGCAAAATTGATAGACAGGGTCAAGATTATTAATCCTTTCTTTATGGCAGCTTTGTATTCGTAGGCTTACTGCAATGAGCATGCATTTCTCAGGTAACTAGAAAGATCTAACAAAGGAGGAAATTTGGCCGCCATTTAAAAAGAAACAATATACCCATTTATCTTACTGGTCTACTTCAAGGCTTACAAAAGGCATTTATGTAAGTGGCTAACAGCTCTGGAATACTGTGACCTTGTCCTAGTTGACTAGGTGAGGATAGTAACTTCTAGAATTGATTGTCCTCCCCTATGGCAATTTTCCTTCTTTCTTCCTTATTGAAGAACTTCTCCTTTGTTAAGGTATGCAAGAACCATGAACTTTAGTGGAGGCAGAAGGAGTATCTTGATGAGCCTTACTACAGCTGTCCCCAAAGTATAATCCAAAGAGCCTCCATAGCCAATAGGAGTCCCCTTCTCCAACTATTTATGTGTGTGAGGCTAAATTTTCTTCACGCATTTCCACCAAAACAATACAACATGCAGGTTGAAGGCAGAAACAGACAGGAGAATGTATGTATTCTATCCAGGCAGGCATTAAAGAGACTTGCAAAGTGGAAAGGAACACTACTCTTTCTCACAAATGTGTTTTGCTTTTAAAAGTAGCATTCAGGGGTGCCTGGTTAAGCGTCTGACTTTGGCTTAGGTCATGATCTCACCATTCATGAGTTCAAGCCCCGTGTCTGGCTCAGAGTCTAGAGCCCACTTCAGATTCTGTGTGTGTCTCTCTCTCTCTCTCAAAAATAAATAAACATTAAGATGAAACCCACATAAAGAAAAACTCTTTAGAGTCTTTAGTTTTTAAGCATGCAAAAGAATCTTGAGCTCAAAGTCTAATTTCGTTAATTGATTTATTTTATCGAAGACTGGTTCAGGAATGGACCTGCAATAGCAATTATAACCAATGATGAGCTTTATTACTGGTGGGGGGTGGGGAAGGGAGCACGTCCTGGAAAGATTTACTTTGCTGTTAAAAAGAAGCTTTGTGAGAAGAAACTACGCTCCCTCTGGGCAGGGCTATGTTTGGAGCTGCTGCCCAGAGCAGCTGTACCTCTGTCTGCCCAAGGGGCACCCTGCCGAAGGACCATGCCAACATGCAGAATGGCAGAACCCAGGTCACGGGTGACAGCACTGAGCCACTGATTAACCAACTCTTGAACTACCCCATCTCATATTGTTTGTTCATGAACCCTGTTTTCGTTCAAGGCACTGCTAATAAGATTCTGTGGCCTGACCCAGAAAGCAATTTTCTTCAGCACTTTCGTTTGTTTTTTACCAAATGTTAAGGAGTTAAGAACAAATTAACAGAATAAAGCACAGAAAGTTCCTTTCTATGTTTGCGTTTTGTTCATTTATGAATCCCAGGTGCCTTTAACTGCATGCTGTGAATATTGATGAAAATATCATGGCTCATCGACTCAGACCTTCCCACTGTCAAAAATCCTTTCATGGGCTGAATATTTCCACTCTGCTCAAACAATACTCTGGGTGTGGAATTATAACTAGAGCAGCACAAATTTATCACTATTCTGGGAGAAGAAAATCAGGGCACACATTCCAATGACAGTAAGGAAGTAGGACTAATCCCTTCATAGACAGAGGGCACACGTGTTTTAAGACCCTTCGAAATGTACAGAAGGGAACCAAAACAGTCAACGAATCCATTGCCCTCACTTTATACATAAGAAAATTGAGGCCAATTTTCACGTGACCAGCTCAATGGCAGCAGAAGAGGTGCCTTCAGACCAAGCATGTTAACTATTTATCCTGTCAGCACCACGTGCTGTCTGGCCCTCACGAACGGTGAGTCTCAGATGAGTCTTCCAGTTTCTTGAACAATTTAGAGAAGGCAAATGGTATCACGTAAAAAATGACTTCCCCTTCAGTATCAAGTTTACACACCGTAAATTGAAAAGAGAAAGAAAAAGCAGGAAGGAGCGTAATACCATGTGTATAATTAGAACTCAAAAAGTATTTGTTCAACTAAACTGACTTGATTACAAAGCAGGATTTGTAATCAAATGAACACCTTCCCAGCTACCTAATGTCTCTTAGGAAACATTAGGCTGCGTTTGGAGACCTTCTCTGATTGTGGAGCTAAATTCAATCTCTTCAGAAGAAGCCTGCTCCTGAGTTCATGCAGGCTTAAGTTTCTATATGTTCTACACATTCATTCACTTGGGGTGAGAGTGAGGAGCAGAAAAGTGCTAGGGGTAAAGAAAGAGAAAGAAAGAAAAGTAGCTTTAAGCCTCAAAATTATAGGAAAGAATAAAATACAGTCTAATACGCACGCGCGCACACACACACACACACACACACACACACACACACAGAGCTCAAAATTAACATTCCAGGGAGGATATTGGTCGTGGGTCCTCTGCCGCTTGGCAAGGGAGTCTTCATCGCTGATGCCGGCCATCAGGTACTTGAGGCCCGTGATCCAGGTGCGGGCCTCCTCAGGGTTGGAGGTGATGAGATCCAGAGACTCCATGTGGTTGCCATGGTAGATGGTAAAGCAGCAGCTGGGATCAAAGTGGCCCTCAGCTTGTCTGTGGAATATTTCAGACTGCCGGCCTTCGGTGACTTTGTAAATGGAGTCGATGAGGACTGTGAGGAAAGTGGAATGCAGTTACATAGCAGGTGACGTGTGTATGTGGATTAAGAAAAAAAATACAAAGTCATTTTAAATTTTAAAAATGAGCATGAACATGGGGCGCCTGGGTGGCTCAGTCGGTTGAGTGTCCGACTTCAGCTCAGTCGTGATCTCGTGGTTTGTGAGTTTGAGCTCCACATCGGGCTCTGTGCTCAGGGCCTGGGGTCTGCTTCGGATTCTGTGTCTCCCTCTCTCTGCCCCTCCCTCACTTGTGCTCTGCCTCTCCCTCTCCCTCTCAAAAATAAATAAGCATTGGGAAAAAAAAGCATGAACAAATTCACTGTCTGTGAATTGTGGTATTAAGTTCAAATGTGAACTACAAGCCCTATCATTTCCTGCCAGGAGCCCTCCCCACATACCACTTTACCTTCCTGGGCAGACTGGGTAATGGCCTCTCAAGGTTTGAGTCAGAATATGTTGAAATTTATGACAGGAAGATCAATGTAAGCATTAGGGCAAAAAGACTAGTAGAAAAAGGAGACTATGAACACTTCAGATTTATAGTTTACATATATGCACAGGGAAAACATACAAAGACCTCAAACCAACCTCGGAGTTTTACAATACATATAAAATGACAGTTAAGATTTGGAAGGAAACAAACATTTGGGGGTAACTGAATAGCATAGCTAAATGTGACTAGTATTTACGGAAAGAATGCTAGGAGGGTGAAGGTAGAGCAGGCTTGCAGAGGGAGAGAGAAACAAGGTGGCATCCCAGGAGAAAAAGCATAAGATACAAAAACATGAGATCCACTCCAGGGATATTAAATAGGCCATTTACACCAAACTGTAAAGCTCAAGAGAGCGAGGAGGGGAGACAAAGCTAGAGAGGGAGGTAGAGGCTAGATCAGAGAGAGCCTGATAAAAGAGACAGAGATTAGCATCCTACAGGTAAGACAGCAACACTGCAGGTTTGGATCAAAGAAGCACCAGCAGGGATAATTACTTAGGACTAAAACAGTACTTTTTTTTATTTGTTTTTAATTTTTTTTAACATTGATTTATTTTTGAGAGACAGAGAGAAACAGATCATGAGCAGGGGAAGGGCAGAGAGAGAGGGAGACACAGAATTGGAAGCAGGTTCCAGGCTCTGAGCTGCCAGCACAGAGCCCGAAGCGGGGCTCAAACCCACGAACTGTGAGATGGTGACCTGAGCTGAAGTCAGACGCTCAACCGACTGAGCCACCTGGGCACTTGTTTTTAAGCACGAATCAGAAGGGCTGCAATCTTATTGCACCATCTATACACTATCTCTCCCACTCTGCCTTAATCTCTGCCTCAGTCACAATTTTCATCTGGTATCATTCACCAAATGATTCACAGGGAAATGAGCCCACACCCACTCCAGGGCAAGTTCAGGTGAGTCTAAGACATTGGGGTGGCCCCATTCCTATTGTGATTGCTTTAAGTGTAAGAATGCACTCAGTTTTAACCAAGGAGACATGGGTAGTCTGCTTTGAGGAAAAATTCTAGAAAGAGGTCCTTTCTCCTGAAAAGGAAGCACCATGTTGCTGCTGCCTTGACTACAGGGCCAACACCCAAGAGAAAGAGCCAAAAGTACTTGGGAAAACAGAGCTAGAGACTCAGTGTCCCATGCCTGGGCCGGCTGATCTCTGTCTTGTTATGTGAGATGATAGATTTATCATGTAAGTCTAATTTAGTCAAAGTCTTGTGCTACTTGAAGATGAAAGTATCTTAACGAAAGCAGAAGAAAGAAGCAAAATGGAGATTGGTTAGAAAGTTTCTCAATAGGCCCAAAAGGTGAAGAGACCACAGACCAAGGAGGTTCCTATGAAAATGGAAAGGAAGGCGATGAGAGAGCCATTACACGGGACCCAACATGGACTTGGTGCTGAATATACAAGGTGTGAGAGAGTGGGTTTAAGTAGGAGTCTGATCAAAGCTCTTTTCTTGATAGCATTAAAACAATTTTGTTAATTCACTAATCAGTTACTATGCTCAGAATAATGCAATACACTTTAAAGCTCATTGGACTTATGATATCCTTCACCTTTTATTTTAAAAAAAGGCCTCAGGCTATAAAACATCACTAAAAAATATATCATATCTCTCACACAGGGGAAATACTAACATTTACAGCATTCATGGGCAAGAAACTTTTAGAGATTGAAATTTCCAAAGAATTAAAAAGGCAAAAATGGTCACTTCTTCAGTCTCTCTGCATCCTTTAGCAACTGAGCTCAAAACTTACAAAAATATCAAAGTTTCCCAGATCTGAAACTGCCACAGAGCCCAGCCAACATAACCAATGTATTACTAGATCAACTCATGAAAAGAATTCAAAGGTCAGTCTTACTTTTTGCCTTCTCACTCTTCCTAGAGGGTCTCCAGCGGAGGCGGGTCCGATGTTCATCCAGGTAAAAGAGCCGGACGAGCCCTTTGGTCCCACGTTTTAGTTTGATCATCTGGGTCCCGGACTGCATCACACTCATGCATCTTTCAACTACAAAAGAGATTAGAACACTTTCAGCTCTTATGCAATGCACATGCAGATTGGTGTTCAGAAATTTCACTATCAAATAAACCTCTGATTCACCCCTAAATATTTCAAGGACCAGAAGACAAAGTTGGTAAAGGAAATCTAGAAAGAACTATTGAAGAATTGATTTACCAGTCATAAGCCGGCAAAAAGCCTTCCTGATTGAAATAAAATTTTACTTCCAGATAAACAATGCATTAATGCTGCATACAGCCATCTTTTGTTCTAACAAGTAACATGCCTTTTTTTTTTTGGTATGAGACTGATCATTTGATACCTGGATTTATGTTCATAAAACAATTCTCAGACTTCATATTAAGTCTTATGAGTTTTTATATAGCCAGTTGTAAAAACATCTTATGATAATGCTCTCAAATACAATCAACAGAAACAAGATTGACAAAATGTTAACTTATTTTGAAGGTGGATAATGGTTACTTATGGGTTCATATTATTATATTTTTGTGTATATTTGAAAATAGATAAATATCATTCTTTAAATGTAATAAAAAAATCATATTTTCACAATTGAACAAAAAACAACTGTTGATTAATGAAATAAACTTCTAAGATTTTCCACCTAGAAAAGCAGCTTAGTGATTGAATTCAGTTAATATCCAAATCACTCACTGTCAAAGTTAAAACTATCACTTAGGGGCGCCAAGGTGGTTAAGTTGGTTAAGCATCCAACTCATGATGTCACAGTTCATGGATTCATGTGTGTGCTCATAGTGCACAGCCTGCTTGGGATTCTCTCCCTCCCTCTCCTACTACCCCTCAAAATAAAGAAAAAGACCTTAAAAATAAATAAATAAAATATAATCTTTTTTTAAAAACTATCACTTAAATTCTCTCTGCTCTCAGCTGAACCTTGTTGGAAGTGGGCATCTGTCGGTATTGATGGTTTCCCCTTCTTTAGTGACTGGAAATACTCCTTTCCAATTTCATGTGCTATTAGTGGCCCCCAATTAAGAAATGGGCACTTGTCTAACTTAAGCTAAGAGCAAATTTGGCTACCTTCCAAAGAACACAAATCCTGAGCTAACCATTGAAAGAAAACAGAATTAAGCCATTTCAATGGCCAAGACTTAAGATACTCTTGCTTGGCCACCTTAAGATGCCATAGTGGTTACAGTTATCCTTGAGACTGATGTTTTCCCTTTGTTTCTGTAAGTTATCCAATACTCTTCCAAATAGTTTCTTATTATATTAGCCAGAGATAGCTTTTATTTCACCTGCTAATACACAAGCACGTATATAACCACTAGAGCACTAGGAACATCTGGCTCTGAGTACCTATCATATCAAGCAATACGTTGCTTGATAAATGAAACACAGAAAACAGACTCCAGCAACATCACATTCAGCTTCACTATGTATCTTGCCTCTACCAAGAGAGATAATGTGATTTCAAAGTATAATATTGTACATATAGGGTACTTGCGAAAAGTAACTTCAACACAACCAACTTTCACTCTTCACGTGAAGAGCCTTTTCTTTTCCAAAGAAATCAAGGAGGAACTGCATAGTATTAACTATTGCTTTAGGATTTGATACTGCAAGGAAAGTGAAGTATAGGTTGCTCTTTCTCATTTTACCTGACATATCAAATATCCAAAAGTAATTTAAAAAATACAGCTTCAGAAAACAAACACAAACTTAAAGCATTTACTTTGAAGTGCAGAACAAAATTTGAGATTTGGTTTTGCATGCATTAGGAAAGTCACCCACTACTAGCACCATTGATTTAGGTAACAAAAGCCCAGATTTGAATTCTTGGCAGCCACATTGACCATCTCACACCAGTATTTAAAGGAAAAACAGAGAGCATTGAAGTATCAAGATAATATCATCAAGTCAAACCAACAAAGCCAAAACTCCTAGAAAGACCTGAGAACTTGACTGACCACAGATTATAATAATTGGTCACATGGGGGTACCTGGTTGACTCAATCAGTAGCACATGTGACTCTTGATCCTGAGGTTGCTAAGCTTGAGCCCCATGTTGGGTGTAGAGATTACTTTAAAATCTCTACATGGATAAACATGGATACATCCATGAACATAGATGAACATGGATACGAAAACTCTCAACAAGATACTAGCCAACTGGATCCAACAATGCAGTAATTATTCACCACTATATAGTGGGATTTATACCTGCGATGCAGGGCTGGCTCAATACCTACAAATCAATCAATGTGATACATCACATTAATAAAATAAAGGACAAGAATCACATGATCCTCTAAATAGAGAAACCATTTGACAAAATACAGCCTCCTTTCTTGATAAAAACCCTCAAGAAAGTAGGAATAGAAGGATCATACCTCAGGATTATAAAAGTCATATAAGAAAAACCCGCTACTAATATCATCCTCAATGGGGTAAAACTGAGAGCTTTCCCCCTAAGGTCAGGAACACGACAGGGATTTCCACTCTCGCCACTGTAATTCAACATAGTATTAGAAGTCTTAACCTCAGCAATCAGTCAACACAAAGAAATAAATGGTATCCAAATCAGCCAGGAGGAAGTCAAACTTTCACTCTTCACAGACAACATGATACTCATATGGAAAACCCAAAAGATTCCAACAAAAAACTGATAGAACTGATCCATGAATTCAGCAAAGTCACAGGATATAAAATCAATGCACAGAAACCAGTTGCATTTCTATATACTAATAATGAAACAGCAGAAAGAGAAATCAAGGAATCAATTCCATTTACAATTGCACCAAAACTCACAAAACACCTAGGACTAAACCTAACCAAAGAAGTGAAAAATCTATACACTTAAAACCACAGAAAGCTTATGAAAGAAATTGAAGAAAACACACAAAAAAGTAAAAATATTCCATGCTCATGGATTGGAAAAACAAATGTTGTTAAAATGTCGGTACTGCCCAAAGCAATCTACATATTCAATGCCCATCAAAATAATGCCAGCATTCTTCACAGAGCTAGAACAAACAATCCTACCATTTGTATGGAACCAGAAAAGATCCTGAATAGCAGTAACAATCCTGGAAAAGAAAAATCCAGGAAAAGAAATCCTGGACTTCAGGATATATTACAAAGCTGTAATCATCAAGACAGTATGGTACTGGGACAAAAACAGACAGTCAGACCAATGGAACAGAATACAGAACCCAGAAATGGATCCATAAACATTCATGCCAACTAATCTTTGACAAAGCAGGAAAGAAGATCCAATGGAATAGACAGTCTCTCCAGCAAATGATGTTGGGAAAACTGGACAACAACATACAGAAGATTGAACCTGGACCACTTTCTTATGCCATACACAAAAACACAGATGTAAGACAGGAAGCCATCAAAATCCTAGGGAAGAAAACAGGCAAAAACCTCTTTGACCTCAGCTGCAGCAACTTCTTACTCAGCATGTCTCTGGAGACAAGGGAAACAAAAGAAAACATGAACAGTTGGGACCTAATCAAGTTAAAAAGCTTCTGCACAGCGAAGGAAACAATCAGCAAAACCAAAAGGCAACCAATGGAATGGAAGAAGAAATGTCCAAATGAATATCAGATAAACAGTTAGTATCCAAAATCTGCAAAGAACTTAACAAACTCAGCACCCTAAAAACAAATAATCCAGTGAATAAATGGGCAAAAGACATGAATAGACACTTCTCTAAAGCACTGGGTGTTACATCCAGATGGTCAACAAATACGTGAAAAAATGTTCAACATCACTCATCATCAGGGAAATACAAATCAAAACCACAATGAGATACCACCTCATACCTGTCAGAATGGCTAAAATGAACAACAACTTAGGCAACAACAGATGTTGGTGAGGATGTGGAGGAAGAGGAACCCTTTTGCATTGCTGGTGGTTCTGCAAACTGGTGCAGACATTCTGGAAACAGTATGGAAGTTCTTCAAAAAATTAAAAATAGAACTACCCTACAATCCAGCAATTGCACGACTCAGGTGTTTATCCAAGGGATACAAGTGTGCTGTTTTAAAGGGGGCACATACACTCCAATGTGCTATCAACAATAGCCAAAGTATGGAAAAGCCCAAATGTCCATCAACGGATGAATGAATGAAGAAGGTGTGGTATATATATATACAATGGAGTATTACTCAGCAATCAAAAAGAATGAAATCTTGCCATTTGCAGCTACATGGATGGAACTGGAGGGTATTGTGTTAAGCAAAATTAGAGAAAGACAAATATCATATGACTTTGCTCATGTGGAATTTAAGACAAAACAGATAAACATAAGAGAAGAGAAACAAAAATAAAAACAGGGAGGGGAACAAAACATAGGAGACTCTTAAATATAGAGAACAAACTGAGGGTTGCTGGAGGGATTGTGGGTGGGAGATGGACTAAATGGGTAAGGGACGTTAAGGAAGACACTTGTTGAGATCAGCACTGGGTGTTATATGTAGGGGATGAATCACTAGATTCTACTTCTGAAATCATTATTGCATTATATGCTAACTTGGATGTAAATTTTTCTAAAAATTCCATCACCAGTTGCATATGGGTGAGCAGCAGCCCTTGATGGGTCCCCCGGAGTCTATGAAGGAACATGTGATTGCTGCCTCCAAGGCTATAAGATGGGCAACTGGAACACCTGCCACAGTTTTCTCATCAATGAAAAGATGAATGGCAAAGTGTGGGACCTTTTCCATGAGACTGACAAAGTCCAAACCATGCTGATTAGGAAGACTTAGGAAGAGTCACTGCAGACCTACCTCTTCACCTACACAGCAGTGCCTATGATTCCATCAGCATGAAGACACTTCCTGACATGTTTGAACTGGACATGCCCACTGTGCACTCCATCATCAGCAAGAGGATCATTAATGAAGAGTTGATGGCCTCCCTGGACCAGCCAATGCAGTCAGTGGTGATGCACAGCATTGAGCCCATTGTCCAACAGAACTAGCTATGCAACTGGCCAAGAAACTGGGCAGCCTGGTGGAAAATAATAAGCGGGTGTTTGACCACAAGCAGGGGACCTGCAGTGGCTACTTCTGAGACCATAAGGACACCTACCACCAAAACGAGGGCTACATGCGATGAGGTGGCTACGACCCGCAGAAGTCTCACACAGCCTACTGATTGCGTCCTCTGTTCTTGTGGCCGAACCCATTCAATCCTGAAGTCTTAGACTATACCCTGAGTTATTACTACTTCTTTTTTTAATGTTTTATTTATTTTTGAGACAGAGAGAGACAGAGTATGAGAGAGAGGGGGGCAGAAAGACAGAAAGACACAGAATCTGAAGCAGGCTCCAGGCTCTGAATGGTCAGCACAGAGCCCGACACAGGGCTCAAACCCACAAACGTGAGATCATGATCTGAGCTGAAGTTGGAGGTTTAACCAACTGAGCTGCCCAGGTGCCCCTATACCCTGAGTTATTAAAGTTCTGTTTAGAGTTGTTACAGTTAAAAAATTATTTAATTAATTAAAGAAATGCTCATCAATAAAAAATAAAATAAATACTAATTTAAAATATAAGACAATAATAGGTCATATCAATTTTGGAATAGCAATTCCAAATATAAGGTTATGTAAGGAAGTAAAGCAGAGAACAAGGAGACTGTCTTTGACTTAAACTGTTAAACATTAAGAAAATAAGACATTTAAAAGGAAAATTTATTAATGGTAGTTTAGAGCTCTGGTCAAGAGCACAGAGTCTGAATCGACACAAGCTGGGGTAGAATTCCAGATCTGCCACTTCACTAGCTTTTCTATCTTGGGCAAGTTACCTAATCCCTGTGTGCTTCCATTTCTTTATCAATAAAATGAGGATCATAATCTTGAAATGTTGAGGATTGATTAAGCCAATTCACATAAAGTACTAAAAACAGTGCCTGGCATATCATAAACACTATAAATAATAGCTACTATTATGGTTTTAATATTGACAGAAATACTGTGGGAGTCCACAGAGAAAGGAGAACACAGCGGGCTGGAATGGGGAAAAGTGTGGTCATAACACAGTATCAATAATGCCCGGGGACAGAAAAGAGTCGAGGTAAGCCCAGAGGACAAGGGACAATGGATCTCCAACGTTGGGACTCGAAAGGAAAATGACAAGACATATGATTCCATGGGCTGGATACAACTAGGCTAGTGGGGATGTGGTAGAAAAAGAGCTTAATCCATTGGCAATGAGAGATTCACTAGACATTTCTGAGCAAAGAATGGGCAGGATAAAAATATAATTCAGGAAGATGTCTCTTTGGGAAGAAAGAACAAAATAAATTGTTTAAGCCAGAGTGGAAAATTGAATTAACTGCGCTATCAAAGATCTAATAAGTGCTGCTTATACATCTGACACAGTGTCCTCTACTGTGTTCACACTGTCCCTTCTTTCTCTTTCCTTTTCACAGTATCCTCTCACCTTTTTTTAACCTAAAATGGAACTGCTATGGCTATAACATCCCAACACCTTGACAGGGAAAGTACGATGATATAGAAGTATAATCAGTTATTTGAGCTAATAAATATCACTCCATTCAGCAAGCATCATTCAGAGAAACCCGAATATTATGGAAAGTAGGATCCAATCCACTCCCTTCATATTTATCCCACAACTCAGCCATGAGCTGAGACTTCATCCATCACAGTAAACAAGCATATACGATAGAAACGTATTTGGCAGAGCTAGGATCTGAAATGATGTGCTGCTTAAATTGTTTATATAGCTGCTTTTGCTTCTTATCACATAGAAAAGCCATTTAGTTAGAATCAAGTTGAAAAATCATGTTCACTGGTCTTGCGAGTCATCTAACGTATCTCTCCCTTCCTCAAAATTTCATTGTAGACAATCCATTGAGTTGTAAAGCTAACCAAAAAAAAAGGACCACCCTCAGTCATTCTTTGTAACTCATTCAATGTTGGAGATAAAATACTTTTCCAATGTCATCTAAATTACAAAATGTCAGCTCAAGCCAATTTCTTGATGTTCCGCCTTCTGCAGAGATAGATAACAGTAGTTGCTACCTGCATTCTCCAAACACCCAAGATGGGTAGATTCCATAAAATAGGACAAGAAACAAAGGAACAAAGGAAGACTTTCAGTGACAGGTAAACAAGGGAAGAGATCCAGGGGCTTAGAACAATATAACCTTATCACACACATTTCCAGGACTGGAAGGTGTCTGGGAAAGTCTGCAAATGCAGGTCCAAATTCAGGCAATTACCAACAAATCACAATCCTTTTGATTCTACATTTTGTCTATGGTAGGCTTAATATTTTTAGAAAGGATGTTTATTTTGATACAATACAGTAGCATTAAGGAATATTAAAAGAGAAACACCCATAACACACGTATCATTTTTGTCTTTTATGCTCCAAACTTCAATATGTACACAAATTCGACATACTCATTGCAATCATGATATTTAGGTCATTTGGCACACTGCTTTTTTTCATTTGTATAATAAACAGCTTTCCATGTTTCTACAGTCTTAATAATTATCATTTTAATGGCTGCTTCACAAAATAGCATAAATATTTAAAGAGCAGAACAGATGAGGAAAAGACTATTACTTCTAACTTTATTACATAATTAGGGTTTTAAAACTCTTAACAGAGTTTTATCTGTAAAATGAAAAGCCTAACAAAGTGGTCTATGAGGTCCTTTAGAATTCAATTCTTTAAAAGTATTAAATCATTTCTGCCAGTTTAAAATAAGTAAATTTCCTTAGGGTTTATTGGTTCACTAAAACCCTCAAGCAGAAAATGCTACAAAAATATACTTCTGATTTGAAGTATCATAGAGCGTATATATCATTGAAGGAGTGATTTGCAACATTTTCACCAAGTGCATATGACATCTAGAATGGTTTAACTCTTTATGCCATGCTTGAATTAGAGGTTATCACATTCTAGTAGGAATGTCTAATACACCACCTGATGTGAATTTTTTAACAGCTTTATTGCAGTACAAGCTATATACATTAAAATTCACCTGTTTTAAATGTACAATTTAATGCCTTTAGTACATCTACCAAGTTGTGATCCTTTTTCTTTTTCTTTTTTTGTTGAGAGAGAGAGCATGTGCACGCACATGTGCACAAGCAGGTTGAGGGCTGAGGGAGAGAGAAAGAGAGAATCTTAGCAGGCTCTGTGCTCAGACAGAGCCTGAAGTGGGGCTCAATCTCATGATCATGAGATCATGATCTGAGCTGCAATCTACAGTCACTAAACCGACTGAACCACCCAGGAGCCTCACTGATCTTATTTTAGAACATGTCCATCACCCCAAGAAGAAACCTCATGTCTGCTTGCCGGCATTCTCCATTTCACCCACAGCCTCAGACAACCAGTAACCAGCTGTCTCTATAGATGGGTCTTCTCTGGATATTTCACATAAATGAAAGTCTTACAGTCTATAGTCTTGCTTCCTTCACTCAGCATATTTTTGAGGTTTCTATAATGTGTCTGGCTTCCTTCACTCAGCACATTTTTGAGGTTTCTATAATGATTGTGTTCAGTTAATTTTTGTTTTCTCTTCCCCCTCCCTCATATCACATTAAACTCTTCCTCAGCCATTTAGGGTAAAAATGATCCTGAATAGGAAACTGGTTTAATAAAATAATATATACATACATATAGTGGACTAGTATATAACTGTAGAAGAGAATAAAAAAGATCTCTGTAAACTGATATGGAATAATTTCTAGATGATATTAGTACGTGAAAAAGGCACAGTATAAATAAGCATACACACACACACACACACACACACACACATATATAGTATGCTACTTTTGTGTAAGAAAAGCTTGGGAATATTTTTTAAATATACAAATATTTATCTTTACAAAAAGAAACACAAGCAGGATAACCCACAAAATAAGGAAGCAGGTTATCTGCAAGGATGAAAGAATATCAAGCGGAAGGGGTACGGAAGGGGCCTCTCTTAGTATCCTACATGTTCAAAATTAAAATAAACTCAGTAAGAAGAAGAGGGAGGGAAGCAAACACAGAAAGTAAACAGGTACATGCACATACATGTATTTGTGTATATATATTTGCATGTTTGTATTTGTATGCATAAATGTATACACACAAAGACAGACCTGCATGTTTCCTAGCTCTGTTCTTTAAAAGGCCAAGAAGCAACACCACCTCCGGCACTCAGAAGCAAAACCAGGGTCCTGCTCATTCTCTGCTCTAAATGTCACCCGGAGACACTTCCTCACATACGGGGTCACGACCATGCCTCTGTTAAGACCATACGAGAATATCGCTTGCTCTCTTTTGTAAACACATTTATTCTGGAACAGCGCTCATCAAACTGTGCATTGGCAGGCAAAAAATAAAATAAAGGTCCAGACCCCCTGCAAGAGAATCTTTCAGCCGAAGGTACATGAAAAATGTGAATTGATTTCTTGCCAGCTCCCACAGATTAGAGTAAATTGAGTGACTGAAAGGGATTAGCTTCTGGAAACAATTTCATTTCTATGTGGAAAAAAGTGTCAAATAATACAGATAATGTTTCTCTCAAAGGAAGGAAAGGGAGATTTCCTAAAATCATCAGAGTAGATGATTCTCCACACAGACCAAAACATATTCTGGGACCCATTGCCCAGGAAGGACAGAGACAGCTTGTGGCTGGGCCATGCAGCCGGGGCACCGGGGCACGGGCTGGGGCACGAGCAGAGGGGCAAGAAGAGTTCTGGTTCTGGCTCCGTCACAAACGGGCCACACGCATCTCAGAGGGCCATCGAACATCTCCGAGTATCCCACTACCCTCAACCTAAAAACTCCTTTTCCTCTAAGCTGTACGGGACTATAAAAAGAGGTGATCTAGCCTTCATAAGTAGTATCTTATCTTTCAAGAAGATAAAATTCTAGTTCGTCCAAAAGCCTTTCAGAATAACTTTAAAGAAAAAAACACTGATTAACATCTGGGTAGCTTACCAGACATGAATTTTTAAAATCATCTTTATATAAAATATAACTGCTCTTCATTGGGAATGGCCTCACTTGAAAAGCTCCTGCTTGCCAGCAATGGGGCCTTAAAGTCAAATCATATCAGCTTATGAATAAATGTGCTTACAAACGACCATGGAGTTCTCCACTCTTACGTCCTGATTCTTCCCAGTGAAGAGCAAACAATGTAGAGTTCATTGATTTTTCTTTCCAATACCTAAATCACTCCTGTGGAGAAGATTATGTGAAAGGTTTTTAGATACTAATTGGTTGGCAGTAACGTTGCGGAACTTGTTTGCAAACTCTACATGCACATAGTCAATATGCTTGCAAAGTTGATAAATACGTACGGGGGATTTAGATCCAAGAAAAAGGAATTTATCTGTAATTTTCAATGTCAGAACCTTTTTCTTCTATTTTGTTAAAGCCTTCCAGATAACACTGTCTTTTTTAATGAGTCCTATTTTGGGTTCAACAACTGTTTCTGCTCTTTAATTGTTTGCCCTGGGAAACAAATGAGATACAAGAGAGAATTCATAACAATATTTTGTTGGTTTTATTTAACATCACTCTATGGAAGAGGGGGATATAAATTAAGTTCATAAATTCTAAATTTAGTTCCATCTAATATGTAAAGAGTTTTCTGCTTCAACATAAGATAAGAAATGGCAGTGTTGCCACCATTCTACAAATGGTTATAAAATACATACATGTAAAAGCCTAGATTTTCATTCTATCATTTAGTAAGTGATAGGACATTGTACTGGATATTGGGGATTCCCAAGCCACAATAAATACTGGCCTTTACGTACAGAGAACATTGCCAGCTAACAAGGTCCCCACCTGGTTTTCCACTCTGGCTACACATCAAAATCACTGAGGGCCCTCCTCAGAAGCACTGAGCACAAAGCCCTACCTCGTACCTGTTAAGTCACCGTCTCGCAGAATGTGGCTGAGCAGGGACTCTCCTGGGAATCCAGAGTGAAGACTACTGACATATTATCTCAATTATTCCTCTAAATATTCCTGTGAAGTAGAAATAATTAAATGCCCCTCCCTGTAAAGTGAATGAAACAGACTCAGAGAAGTGAAGAACTGTCTGAGATAATAAAGCTAGTAAATGGCAGACAAGCCTTGATACCAGGTACCCAGATTTCCTGATCTCTCTCCATTTCAGTGTATGAATGTCTGCCTTTACATCCTGTCCAGGCCCCTAACTGGCTCAGCACTGGTAAGCTTTTTAAGCAGTCTTGATTCCAGTGTTCTGATCTACAGAAATAGGAATCAGGGTGTGCCTGGGTGGGTCAGTCGGGTAAGCCTCCGACTTAAGCTCAAGGCATGATCTCATGTTTGTAGGTTCGAGTCCTACATCAGGCTCTGTGCTGACAGCTCAGAGCCTGGAGCCTGCTTTGGATTCTGTGTCTCTCTGTCCTTCCCCCTCTCATGCTCTGTCTCTCTCTGTTTCAAAAATAAATAAAACATTTTTAAAAATTAAAAAAAAAAAGAAAGAAGGAATCAGGTTTGCTGACTCCTAAGACCTCTTCTACCAATTACTAGGAGTCTATAACATACCAGGTCTAGCTTCTAGAAACTTCATGTATCATGGTGTTACTACTTCATGGTAATGACAAGACTGGTAAGTAGTATGTAAAAATTAACAATAAAATAGGGAGTGGGATATAAAAAATAAGGACAATAAGGACTAAGGAGGGTTGGGATAAATTGAGGTGAATCCCAGAGGAAATAGAATTTAAGCCTGGTCCCTGAAGATCATAATAAGAACACTTGGTGTATTGGTTTTTTTCAGTTGTTCTTGTTCTGGGCCTGTGCACATTTTCCCTCCAGACTTAGAATGCACAAATGGTAGCTGTAATTATTTTAAATGAATCATAAATACTCTGCCACATGAAAAAATTAGACTCTAGGGGCACCTGGCTGGTTCAGTAGGTAGAGCATGTGACTCTTGATCTTGGAGGTATGAGTTCAAGCCCCACACTTGGTGTAGGGATTACATAAAAAGAAAATCTATAAAGAAAGAAAGAAACAGACAAACTGTTTTGTTTTGTTTTGAGAGAGAGAGAGAAAGAAAGCACAAATTGAAAAAGAGAGAAGGAGAGAGAGAATCTTAAGCAGTCTCCATCCCAGCCCAGAGCCAAAAGCAGGTCTCGATATCACAACCGTGAGATCATGAGCTAAGCTGAAATCAAGAATCAGACACTTAACCAACTAAGCCACCCGGTGACCCTAGACTCTAATTTTTGTTCTTAGTAACTAGAAAGCCAGTTTCACTTATTTCTTACACCTAATCTTCCTGGCTGATTCCTTGGGTGACACTGGGCAAGGACAGTTTTTTGAGCTATGTGAGTAAGACTTAACCTTCCCGAAAGCCAGCAAGATATTTTCTCTTCGTCCTATAAGCACTGTCATGGCAGACCAGAAAACTATTTCTACTGAGTGTCTTAAAAAGAACAAGAAGTTTACCATATTCCACATTAATTTCAAAGTGTTAGCTTATTATGTGATTGGCAGTTAGGTCAAAATGGAAGCCTACATGGCTATTAGGAGACAGAAGTTGAATGTGCTCCTTGGACAAATCCAACTTCTCCTAAGATAGCAACTGGTCCCCAGTCTTGGCTTTCTTTAAAATACAGACTCCTAGACCACATCTCTAGAAATTCTTGTTTCTTAAGAATCTGCATTTTAAAAGCTCCTCTTAGTAATACTGAGACCCACTGTTGGAGACCACAGTTAAACACCATCACTTAGCATGGTGGTCACTGGGAGCCAGTTTCCCAGGCACAGCACTGGGCCTTACTTCAGTCACTTACATGAATGCAGCAAAGACTGACTGCTCAGTTGCCTATTAAGACATTAGCACAAGGTTTTGCCCCCCACTGATAAAATATGAAATACCCCAATTTAAGCAAGGATTAGAAGATATGAAATTCTGGTATTCAAATGGTCATTTGCGATTGTTTCTCTATAAACTCTTGTTTCCTTGGCAGCTGCTCAATAGGTCACAATCTCAGATCTGTTATAACTTGTAGATAGCTGCTGAATAGGACAGAGTGCTAAGCCTTAATGACCAATCAGCATTTTATTTGACTCCCCCCCAACACCCCAACCAGAAGTTGAAAAAACAAAACGTCTCTTCAG
Organism: Suricata suricatta; assembly: GCF_006229205.1. Classification (NCBI taxonomy): domain Eukaryota; kingdom Metazoa; phylum Chordata; class Mammalia; order Carnivora; family Herpestidae; genus Suricata; species Suricata suricatta. The sequence continues at coordinate 107,088,831 of NC_043704.1, read as the reverse complement.
GGTGCTGACACAGTGTGCTACACATAATACATACACAGAGTAAGTATTTGTTGAGGTGGGTATCGCCTCACTCAGTTCTTAAAGTGCACCTTCTACTCACCTCCTGCATTTACTTAATTCACTTTTTTTGTTTTTTATTTATTTTTGAGAGACAGAGAGAGACAGCGTGAGCAGGGGAGGGTCAGAGAGAGAGAAGGAGATACAGAATCTGAAGCAGGCTCCAGGCTCTGAGCTAGCTGTCAGCACAGAGACCCACATGGGGCTTGAACCCATGAACCGTGAGATCATGACCTGAGCCGAAGCCAGATGCTCAACCAATTGAGCCACCCAGGCGTCCCCCTTAATTACATTTTAAAAGAGAATATCTATTCTGTATCCTAACAAATGCATATACCCTCCAGTCACCCGAATTCTTACAATTGAGCTCCTATTTCCTTCACTAACTATTGATTAAAGGAGTTGATTCCTCTTTTGGTCAAAAACAACAGCAATAACAACAAAAGACAAAAAAGGTAACTGATTTCATGCAAACTGTCCTAATTTGGTCCATTGAGGTCCTATTTTAAGGCTCTCCATCAACAGTGAAATAATAGAAAATGGAACAAGAGGTCACATTTCTCTAGAAAACAAAGTATCCCTCCCTCCAAGCCTTTGTTGCTCTCAGGCCAATGGCTTCTCAGGAGGTTTCAGAGACCACCTTCTGAGCTAAAGCAGGCCTGGCACCTTCCGGCCACACAGCCTGTTGGAAATCAAGTCATATGACATTTAAAGCAGGCAACTTATTTCTGGGGCAGGTGTTACTGGGGGGGAAAAATCCATGCTAAAAAACATAAAAGTAGATATCTCTGGTAAGGAAAATGCCTAGGAAAATCCTCTCAGGCTTATTTTTCAAAAATCGTTTGTCCTCATCCCAACCCTGGTCCTAATATCATAAGCTTCCCATTTTTTTAATGTAATACCACATAAACATGACTGAGTAATTGAGTATTCACACAGCCTATTAGCAGCAATTGTGATTGGAGTTGCTATCTCTAATCACTGCACTATAGATCTTAAATCATTTTTTTAAATAGAAAAATCTAAAAATGGGAGGGAAAAAAAAAACCTGAAAGCTTCTTTCCAGCAAAGTTGGCATATATAATCAGAGCAGATGTGCTGTAAAGTTTTCTAAATAGTCAATCCCAGAAAAAAAGGCCAGCATTAAAACCACAACTATCTGGATACAAGAAGAAGTCTTGAGTCTTTCCCTTCAGAAATAATTGTACACATCAACACATGTGCATGTATGTGAATATCAACATTCACATAATTCTTCAGCAGTACAAGGGGTGACTACAAAGCAACAATAAAGAGTTAAGAAGCGGCATAATTGCCCTATGATTGGTGGAGTACTTCTAGTAAATCTTGGGAAGCATATAATAATTGAGAGAGAAAAAATGTCATAGAGGGCAGAGGGAATTTTGGGGATGGGTCAAGAGAGTCAGAAATTTTAAGCACAACAGTGGCAATGCAAGAAGAAGCAACTGGAAGCAAGAGTTTTGATGGTGAAAAAGAGATACAACAAGAAAAAAAAAAGATAAGAAAGAGCTGTAGCTCAGGGGAAAAAAAGGTAAGAGGTGGGTAGGAAAAATGATGACCCACCGATAGCCATCATAATGTCAGAAGCATAGGTTGTTGGGAGAATCATACATGACACGGTTGGTCAACGAAATGCAGACCATATATTTCAGCCACTACAGTCTATGCAGTTTTTAACACTTAAGCAATGTTATATAACAAAGTCTATCTTCCTGGAAGATTTTCCAGAGTTTGGATTCCATACATTCTATAACATAAACAAAAGACAGAAGTTCTAATGTAAAATGATAATAAGTTTAACAACATGTAAAAATACCTATGTAAATCATAAACAAAATTAAAAATTAACAACAGACTAGAAGAAAATATTTGCAAAGATACAAAATAAATGAAGGACTAATATCCATGATATAAAGGGTTCCTGTAAGTCATGAAGAAAAAAACAACAACAAATAACCCAACTAAAAATATGCATAAATATATATATATAAACACAATTCAAAGAAGAAATAAACAATAAAAATATAGAAGAAAATGCTTAACATAATTTATAGTTAAAAGTTTAAATTTTTTTAATGTTTATTTATTTATGAGAGAGAGAGAGACAGAGTGTGAATGGGGGAGGGACAGAAAGTGAGAGACACAGAATTGGAAGCAGGCTTCAGGCTCTGAGCTGTCAGCACTGAGCCCGATGCTGGGGCTCAAACTCATGAACCACAAGATCATGACCTGGGCTAAAGTCAGCAGCTTAACCGACGGAGCTACCCAGGTTCCCCCATGATTAAAAGTCTAAAGTCAAGACAAGATAATATGTTACCAATAAGCACCAAATTTAATGTTAGTAAAAGCCATTGTGGATGAAGTTGTGGGGCTGATAAGATTATAAATTGAGTAATGTTATTTGAATCAATTTAACAATATTTATCTAAATTTAAAAGAAAGATGAGTTTTGACCTTGCAATCATAATACCCCATATTTATCCTGTACAGATACTGGCATAATGAAGCATAGAGATAGAGATAAAGATAAACAGCTGATCACTGCCACCTTGTTTGTAATTGTTTCAAAACAAACTAGAAATAATCTAAATGTCCATGAGTTTAACCAGAAAATGAAATATTAAAGAAATTATGGGTGTCATTAAAAAGGATGTCATAGATCTTAATTTACTGAAATGTTAAGCTGTCCAAGATATATTATTAAGTGAAAAAAAAGTTAACAGTCATCTAGGTGACTCAATCGGTTAAGCATCCGACTTCAGCTCAGGTCAAGATCTCATGGGCTATGGGTTAGAGCCCCAAGTCAGGCTCTGTGCTGACCCCTCAGAGCCTAGAGTTTGCCTTGGATTCTGTGTCTCCCTCTCTGCCCCTCCCCCACTCACGTTCTGTCTCTCTCTGTCTCTCAAAAATGAATAAACATTAAAAAAAATTTTAAGTTACAACCATTATGGCATAATGATACTACTTGAATGCATAGATAGTCTCAGAAAGTCTATGGAATTTGTAATAGTACTTGAAGAGATAAGGATACTTAATCCTCACCTTAAAATCTTTTGTATTGTTGAGGAAATTTTTTTCTCTTTGCCTTGAAACATCTTTTTAGGAACAGATACGCAATGTTATATTTCCTTTACAATTGCACATAATTTGCAAGAAAAAGTAAAGGAAAATATTGCCATTTTTTGGTAACTCTACCTACTGAAAACATGATGAAACAAAAAGCAAGGCAAAAGCCCTGCATGTGAATTCTGGATTCACTGCTCAGTCACACTGTCACCTGGCTTATTCCGTTGACTGAGCCAGTCTCCTCCTATGTTAAACACAAAAACAAAGTACAAAAAAGGTCTTGCACAATTCTCAGTACACATTAGACTTTCAACAAATACTAGTTTTTCCTTCTTCCTAAATGATATCAGAACTCAGGAAAACCAGTGACTCAAGGTATTGTAAGCAGATTCTGAATCATTTAAAATTCTATGGCAGGACAATAAAACTGTTTCCAACTGTTGAAGGAACTTGAATTCCTATGCTACTCCAAGCAATGTGGCCTATCCCAGAATATTAATTTTGGTTTCACACAGATGACTTCAAATGTAACTCTCTAATACCATCCTCTGCCTTCAGTTTTAGGCTTATATGTTCAACTGCTAGATGACAGAGATGGGATGTCTAATAAGAATCTTAAATGTAAGTCCTAAAACCTGCTTTTCCCCAGCCTCTCCATCTCAGTAAATGGCTCCACTACCCGCCAATTGTTTGACCCCAAATCAAGAAGTCATTATTGTTTCCTTTCTCTGTCCTTCACAAAGCCTTGACTCTTCATCTAAACCACAACGCAACTTCATCGTGTCTATCAGGATGGAAATCCCATGACCCAAACCCCCTGTCATCTCTCTCCTGAATGTCTGAGCATTCCAGATGGCCTGCCTGCATCCTCACTCCCCATAAGCAATTCTCCATGTCATAGCTAACATGGTACTTTTTAAAGATCAATTAGGGATTAAGTGGCTGAAGTCAGCTCTGGTCATGATCTTGCAGTTCGTGGGTTCGAGCCTTGGGTCAGGCTCTGCACTGACAGCTCAGAGCCTGGAGCCTGCTTTGGAGACTGTGTCTTCTCTCTCTGACCCTTGCCTGCTCACACTCTATGTGTGTCTCTCTCTCAAAAATAAGTAAATGTTAAATAAAATAAAATAAAATATAATAAAATAAAGATAAATTAGACATTTTGAAACAATCCAACAGCCTCCCATAGCAAGTATAATTAACCCCAATAGGGTGATAATACTATCACTCTAGCCAGTCTCTCCTTTTCCTCTTCTTATTGACGACTGGGATCCATACAGTTCCCCAGTATGCTTTGCACTCCCTGGAATGCTTCTCTGCCCTGCCCCCTGACACCCCCCCCCCAGACATTTGCATGGCTGAGTCCTTCTTGAAATTCAGGTCTAAGATTAAGTAACCCAGAGGGGTAGATCCTGACATCCAATCAAAACAGGCATCCTGGTTGCCTCTTATTAATAGCCATTTGTTTGTTTTCTGTTTTTGCCCACTAAAATGTAAGTTCCATGAGGACAAAAATGTTTTATTCACCCATGATTTCATGTGCCTAGAATAGTGCCTGGCACACATTAGTGATGCCATACATTTTTGTTCATTGGATTAATGAATTTGTAGTTCCCAATGAACAGATCTAAACAAGATCCCCAACTCTTCCATGTTACCATAAAAAAAATTAAAGTATTTTATGAATAAAGGCTGGGGATCGATTTATGTTTATCTCACAGTGATTTTTAGCATTTAAACCCAAGGTTTGACTAAGAGCCAATACAATTGTGAAAAATAATAACTATTAGCTTAAACAGTAATCAATGAACCCATTGCTAAATCATTGAAAAACATGATTTGGAAGTGTTGTGTTAGATTTTTCAAAGTACTGTGGAATAAGTCAGATCACTGGAAAACTTATCCAATCAAAATATTTGATTCTCGTAGAACTCCAAGTTCAGGGTAGGTAAACTTCCTAAAGCAGGTCTTTGGGTTGCCTAAAAGATTTCCCTGTGGACAGATTATAGGCCAGATTATAGGCCCTTTCAGTTTTTCTGGGATTTACTCCCTCATTTGGTGTCTTCTATCTATATGCGCTTTTTTCTGACTCCTGCACTAGGTGACCCACACAAATGTGAGGCTCCAACATTGCATTTGTAGACTGTAGATCATGGAGAAAGGAGAAAAGACTAAAAGCCCTTATACCAAAAATGCCAACCAAAGTTGTTTCTGGATTACAAAACTACAGATCACTCATAATCTTCTTCATTCTATTCTGTGTTTTTAATTTTTGGGCAGGTAACAAGTGATTTTTTTTAAATAATACAATAAAATTAAATAACTAATTAATTGGGGCACCTGGGTGACTCTAAATATCCAACTCTTAGTTTCAGCTCACCATGTGATTCCACAGTTTATGGGTTCAAGCCCCACATTGGCTCTGCACTGACATTGCAGAGCCTGCTTGAGATTTTCTCTCTCTCTTTCTCTGTCTCCCCCTCCTCCCCCTCTCTCACTTTTTCTCTCTAAAAAAAAAAAATCTTTAAAATAAATAATTAAAATAAAACTTGATTTTTTTTAAACTAATATGCTATTTGCCCATATGGAACAAGAACTAAAAACAGATTTTGAAAATTAAAAGACAAATAGTAAACCGCTTCAACATGATGGAGGAAATTTTAGAACTCAAAATATTCTTTATCACTCACCACAAAACAATCTCTAATTGTTAATTTTTAAGAGAAAATATCTGTTATTTCTAGAAGTTATTTATTTATCTGACCCTAAAATTCAAATCTAAGTTTACTATCAAAAATTATACTGGTCCACATTTATGCCCCACATGCCCAACTTAGAGCTAGAACTAAACATAATATAGAAAACAATTCTGGTTATTTGATAAATTCACAAGAACAGAGAGTAGATGCCAACAAACAACAAATTATGAGCCTTAAAAATGGGATGGTGCCTCACTGTATATATTGTATGTTAGCTAACTTGATAATAAATTATATTTTTTGAAAAAAATTTAATGGGATGGTGCTCTTGCATGTAAGTGATTTTATCAACCTCCATATAATGCTAAGATTGCTCCTAAATGCAAGGTATGCTGCATTTGAACAGGATGCATGCACTTGAAACACTAGGACTTGCTGGAAGCCATTTCTGAACTCACTAAGTTGAGAAAAAAAAAAAACTCCTTGTGAGGTAATTCAGGTTTGCAAGGCCTCCTGCCGTCAGATGGCTACTGATGTCTACCCCTCAACTCAATTATTTTTGCTTGAGCACCGACCCGCAAGGCGCCTTGTTGACTGGTATCAGGAGTGTCTTGTCTCCTTATTCTGGCCCTGAAATGCTGATTGCACCTTGTGAAGGAACTTATAGGAACTTCTTCTTTTGTGTTTATGGGAGCAAATGTTACATTCCCTGAGAAACCTGTTTTACTTCCCCTCAAGAACACAGGCTATTGACCCCTGCTCACAAAGAATTAACTTTTGCTTTTGCTATGCTAAAAACATTGTCTTGTATTTGAATGCTAAAGATACCTTCCTTCCCCATCTGATAAGCATCTAAGTCACCTAGATCAATCACTATTGATAAGGATTATGCATGAGTCTTCTACCAATCTATGTTCTGAGAAATAGAACATAACAAAGAATTTGTCATCAGAAATCACTGTCTAAGGCAATTGCCACTTCTGTTTTGTACCCCATACATTTTTTCAATAAATAAAGCTGACTCTCGGGTCAGTGCAGAGATGCCTGCCTGGTGAACAGAAAGAAACTCAAGGCCCTCTCACTCTCTCTTGCCGACACCGTCCATCCTTTCAGGGAACCCTGGACCTGCTGGAGCTGAACTCCAGTAACGACTTCAGTTTAAAAAAAAATTTTAGGGGCGCCTGGGTGGCTCAGTCGGTTAAGCATCCAGCTTCAGCTAAGGTCAGATCTCACATTTGTGGGTTCGAGCCCCGCGTCAGGCTCTGTGCTGACAGCTCAGAGCCTGGAGCCTGCTTCAGATTCTGTGTCTCCTCTCTCTGCCCCTTCCCCTCTCATGCTCTGTCTCTCTCTGTATCAAAAATAAATAAAACATCAAAAAAAAAAGTTTTAAAAAAATTTTAATGTTTTTTTTTAATCTATTCTTAAGAGACAGACAGGGCATGAGCCAGAGAGAGGGAGAATGAGAGAGGGACACAGAATCCGAAGCAGGCTCCAGGCTCCTAGCTGTCAGCACAGAGCTCAATGTGGGGTTGAACTCACAAGCCATGAGATCATGACCTGAGCAGAAGTTGGACTCTCTACTGACTGAGCCACCCAGGAGCCCCTAGGACTTCAGTTGATAACAAAGCACTTGAGGTAGTAGTACAAGTCAAGACGCAGGAGATGCACAAGGACATGCACAGCCTACTCACCCTACCTGGGTCACAATATTCAGTATAGAAATCAACAACATACAGGCCCTCATCCCATAAGATTGCTTCCCTCAAGATCTATTCACAGGACAATTACGTCCCAGTGTGCGTGCTATTTTGAATTTGTGCAACTGATTCAGCACTCCAATTGCTGATAAGTACTGTAATCAGAAATTCTTTTCCTCTACAGAACAAGGGCAATTCAAAAATCAGAATTTATCCCTACAATCCCCATCTGAAAGATAAAAAAGCACCAACAAGACCTACATCTTCCTCAAATCTCAGAAAACGTTTGCAGCACTGTGAAAGCAGTGTGATTCCAATGATAGAAGAAACTTTTGATGAATAATGCAAAAGCATCTGTCAGCATTTAAGAAACAATTACCACTACTGGCCATTTAACCAAGTCCATCCTAGGTGAACAAGTGGCCAGAAGGACTCAGTTTTGTTTTATGGTACTCAGCTCAGGAACATAATCAACAAGGTTTATTTAACTAAAGTCATATTTCTGATTAATGTATCCTTCCTTCTGTTCTTGCAATGTGTGGACCCAAGGTTTTCGCCACACTGGCCAGTCTGACTCACCTAAAGCAGTTTTTGGAAGCTTCACAGTGACCATTGGCTCTGTCATATGGTGGATATGTCTGGGGAGGGCCATATCAGCAAATGACAATTACTGTGATGGGAAAGAGCTGTTCCCAGTGGCAGAAATATTCCAGCTATCAGGGCACCTGGGTGATTCAGTCAGTTAAATGTCCAACTCTTGATTTCAGCTCTGGTCATGATCTTACAGTTCGTGAGATGGAGTCCCACATCAGGCTTTGTGCTGACAGCGTGGAGCCTGGTTGGGATTCTCTCTCTTTCCCTCTCTCCTTCTACCCCTTCCCTGCTCTCATGTTCTCTCTCTCAAAATAAATTAAATAAACTTAAAAAAAAAAACCCCACAAAATATTTCAGATACCAAAGCACTACACATGGAAACCCACAAACCTAGCTGATTTATAGTTTAAAAACATCCTATTCCAATCCACTTTAGCACACATTATTCCCTATAACTTTATTGAACATAAAAGTCATATTTTCTTTCTATCAATTACCATGATTTAATCCAGAATTTGAAATTATTCAAGATAACTGAACCAAGCATATTACCTTCTGTAACCAACATTATATCCATGAACAAATCAGCTGTAAAGCGGTTTATCATTGGAGATTAACTATTTCCCAGTCAAAAATGCAGCTTTAACATATAAATTTCTGCTTTGTCTTCTGTATTCTGATACAACTAGGTCTAAGTCAACTTAACTGTCTACAAAGCCATGCCCATGTAGGCACTTTAAAATGCTTGTTCACAAAAGATTTTTTAAGAGTTTTGCTTAAAGGAAGATCTTACAAAAGAAAAATAATGTTTGTGGTGTAGTTTTATTTAAAATGAAAAGAATGAATAAAAAAAGGAAAATATAAACAAACATGCAAATAAATAAATAAAATGAGACAAGTAAGGCAGGCTTTCTTAAAGTTTTATCTGATTTGTAAGAATCTTTTATTAATAAACCAAAGAGGACAGTCTGCACATGATCTATAGCATTAATATTATGAATGCTCATGGCGATCACATTAGGGAATTAATCTCCACTTGGATTTTTTGGGGTTTTTTAAAATCTTTTTTTAATTTTTTAATGTTTTATTTATTTTTGAGACAGAGTGAGACAGAGCATGAGAGGGGGAGGGGCAGAGAAGAAGGGAGACACAGAGTCGGAAGCAGGCTCGAGACTCTGAGCTGTCAGCACAGAGCTTGCCTGATGAGGGGTTTGAACCCATGAACATGAGATCTTGACCTGAGTCAGAAGCTTAATTGACTGAGCTACCCAGGCACTGCTCCACTTGGATTTTTGGTATTAATAATATGCTCATTTCCAACTTGCTGAGTCATAGGCTGCTTTCCTTTCCCTAGCCCACTTAGACACACATACATCAAAATACTTTCCTGGAAAAGAAAAATCACTTTTACTTCAATTGCTAACATTACCAATGACGTCAGCAGGCTACCTTAAAACATTTCCAGATTCAGCATTTCCCCCTCGAGTGCGAATACCTCTTACCGCTTTTTTCCAACAGCGATTCTGCTGATGGGGCCAGTGAGAAGGGACGGAAAACGTGATAGAGCATGCAAAGGGTCCCCCTTGCAGGTTGAGAGTGGTCTATGGCTCTGTCTGCTGAAGGTACCAAGAGTTGCCTACTATTCAGATGCCCACTTCCTTAAATACATCATAGTTCAAAACTGCAAATGCCCTAAGAGGCAGTGTGTTTTTAATGTCATAATCTCACTTGTTTAATTTATTGCTTGTTTCTTCTCCGAGGATTTAAGTCCCATCAGGTTAAGAACTTTTATGTTTTTATTACTGTTATATCCTCCCATACTTGCCAAGGAAAACTCGATAAATAGTTGAGGAATAAATCAAAGGATAAATTATAGCAAAGACTCCATGCTGATGCATTCCTGACTCCATCAGGTTTTTTTAACTTAAACATATGTTTAGGAGATTATGAGCTAAAACCCGTATCTTCTCCAAATTCCTTTGAGTTGTTTGAACATATTAGTCAGTAATTAATCCTAAAGAAGGCCTATAAACTTTCCATTGCTTATCGCCTTAGGGTTGTGGGAAAACTTACATTTTAATACCAAATATTTTAATTGAACTGTTAAAATAATTTCACATATCCTTCCTAAATGAAAAAGGAATAAGCACTGTTCAGGGTCGCACTAAACAGGAGAAGCCTGTTTCTGCCCCCACCCCACCAAAATCACACCACGAGTAGTGGCATCACCCTTCTTGTTTTCCCTTATCTAAGGCTCAGCGTGATAAGAAAGATTGCATCTGTGGGCAGCAGGTCATCAGGACCAGCAGTGGGCAGTGGGGCATCGCTGGGCACTTGCAGGGAAATGAGAATCAAATAAAGACTAAAAGGATCTACCCTAGAATGGGGGTCCAGAGCTAGGTTCACTGTCTAGGATGCGAAGCTGAGGTGTGGCTCTGGACTCCAGAAAGGAGACTGAAGAAAACCACTCTCAATTGCTTTCAGAACTGTTGCTTAAGCAGGGCCTGGAAGGTATGAAAAAGCAGATGGAGCCCCTCTACTGAAAACTGAACCAAACCTCATGGCAAAGAAAGAAAGATCACAGACCCAAAGAAAAGGGCAGATGGGAGCAGGGAAAAGTGCTCAGGGACCAACTATGTCTGTACCATTGTACCTCTTTAAATGGTAGAGTGGAGCTTTGGATAGCTGGATCATTCTTACACCATTCTCTGTACTTTTCGATACAGGTGAAGTATTCCATATGGAGGGAGTATAGTTCAATGGTAAAAGCACAGGCTATGGAGGCAGTGGGCCTCAGGCAAGTTCTTAACTTCCATGGACTCACTTCCTTCATCTGTCACATGATAATGGTATCTGCTTCATTCAGGATTAAATGAATTCATATAAGAAAAATGCTTAGAATAATACCCGGTATACTTTGCTTTTAAATTGTAGAAATGAAAATCTCCCAGCTCTATTACCAGCCATGCATACATGGCCACAGACGGCCTCCTTTTTTCCTTTTTGTCCACTTCTCAAACACTCCAATTTCCAACAGTCTTGTGGTAGTTCTTTTTATACCACTTGGTATTTCTCAATCCCTGCAGCTTCTATCTTCCTCCATCTGGGCATTTCAGTCAACTTTAAAGGCTGGGACCAGAGTGCACAAGGGGAAGAGAAAAAGACTGTACAGCCTTGGGTCAGAGCTAGGAGCAGTTATTGATCATCTAAATCCTACAGCCGGCTCTGAGAGTATTACATACATTGTGCACTTTCCTTCAACACTCCTAAGATTCAAACTTCATTTTAACCTATCCCACCCCAAGAACTAGAAGTGCCCTATATCTCAAAACAAAACAGTCTTTACAGCCACAGTACAACTTGGGTTTGGGGCAGGGGTGTGTTTTTATTACGTGTGTTGCTGCTTATAATGGCTGACTTACAAAGTAAATCCTACAGAGACCCATCTATTCCTTGTAAGCTTTTTGCCCACAAATCTAGTGGCTGCCACCTGAAGATAAGCCATACCTTGGGGTAGACCACAGCATGGAAAATTGATTTTTAAGCACCTCATCAATTATTGCTTTTGCTTAAAAACTAGACTCATTATTAAAATATATGCACTGAACTACTCTTAAATTTCTATTTATATGTTTTATGCTGCAAGTAAGCCAAGATCAACTACACATTGCTTAAACAATAGTTTTCTCAACCCCACAGAATAAAAACTGTTAAAGGTAGTAACATGGTTAGTTTATTTAGCAGCTCAAGAATTCAATAAAAAACCAAGTTTCTTCCTAAACTGATAGTTTGCCAGATGGCCGTGGTAGCTCCAGGTATCATATCCTTGTGTCATTTCTTGGTATCTTTTTCTTAAGGAGAAAGAAAATTTTCTCAGAAGTACATTAATTTCCTTCACATCTCATTGGCTAATACTGGTCCCTATCTATACCAGTCATTTGTAAGAAACTGGAATAAGGAATCTGACCAAGATTCACCCAGAATGGAGAGATGCTCAGACTTCCCTGAAATAGGATTTACCTGCCTACGGATCTCCTAGAAAACAAGTGGTTGCTGTGGAGCAACAATATGAAGACAACAACTTTAGATCAAAATACAATTCTGGGAAAATTTTGAAATAGAAGCTTCTAGATATGATTTATCTTTTTCATCTTCAACTAAATAGATTTGGTATTTCAAAGCATAATCCTAGGACTTCTGCTAGTCTACAAACTGGTTGTGATGAGTCCAAAGTGAAATGAGTGAAACAAACGGACAGAAGTTAGATACTTTCACAATATTTGACAGATTAATTTTATAGCTAAGAAAAATTTGGAATTTTTTGTGTCTTGGTATTTATTAGTAGTAATTAATTTTTATTATATTCTACAAAATTATCAGTCCACAATGGCCTGAAAATTTTAAAAGTTCACCAGAGACAGACTGTTCTACCCAATTTATCGAACTTTAGTTTAACTGTTATAAATAGTAAAATTAACTTTACTTTTAACTGTCATAACAAATCTCAGCATCTTTTGCTTCCAAACTGGATTAAGATCTAGAACTTTTAGAGCTAAGTATGTAGTCTAAATATTGCACGATTTCCTTAAATGTAAAAATTGCATTCTGGCTAGGACTAGTGACCCCTAAAATAGTCCATTACCTGGTGGGCTAATCAGTTCCAGAAGAGGCTACATCTTTAAATTTGGCCATCCCCTGAACAAAGCATGTAGTAAAAAAGGAGTAGGAGAAACCTGGGTAGAATTTGACAGACCAGTATTACTGGAAAAACATGTTAGGTCTTGTCCTGTCATAAGATTAGAAAAATCTTTATGATGAACAAAACATCATTGTCACTTAAGAGTAGACTCCAAGTTTATATTACTTTTTCCTTCAAACAGGAAGATTCAATTAGTGCTTCAACTCTTCTGCTATGGAAATGTGTTTTGTACATAGTCTCACATCTTATCATATTCATTTCCTCCAATAGAAATCCTATTAATTAATTCTTGTATCTCTCCAAAAAAAAGGACAGGACAGATCTTGGTTAAGTGAAAATTAGGAGATTACCTCTGCCATAATTAGCATATACCAGTAGCACATTTTCATAACCAAACAAAGAACCTCTCATCGACTTGGGTATGTTTATTCAGTGGACTTAAAGTAAACTTTCAAATCACCAACTGTAAAAATAACATTCCATCTCAAAATGTATTCACATTGGGCTCCTGAATGAAGCTTTAGGAAATAATTAACATACCGTCTTCTTAGGAAAAGCTCCCAGACATCCCTGAGAGCACTAACCAGGCCACAAAGGAAACAAGGTTAAGGATGCTAAACTGATTCTCAAATTGAAGCCTGAGAGTAAAAATCACTCTGAACTTCAGCACATCCACTGATGGCATGTGTTAGTGGCTTGCATCCTTCTTATTTATTTCCCATTGGTTATCATGGTGCAGTTTTCCAAATGATTGTTGGGGGGTATTCCATTTAGGAAGCCAAGTTGCAGTAAGGTCCCTCCCTCATTACAGGAGAAAGCGGTCTCAGATATTTAACAAATAGGCTCACGTACTGCTCTCCTTAGAGAGCTCTACTGCTTTTCATCCACTATCACCCACAGTTCCCATTACTGAACTTAAAAAACACAATGTTAACTTGCTGAGATAAGCCCTGGGTGTTACATGGAAACTAATTTGAGAATAAACTATAAAAAAAAAAAAGTACAAAGCGCTACCTTCAGCCATGCACAGCCGTCACAGAGCGGTTCTCGCAGAGAGCGAAATGTAAGCCTCATTAAAGAAAGAGGCAAAACTCCGTTTTAGACTTTGCTACCTATACTTTGTGGATGTGCACACAGTCACAATAGCTGACTTTGCCATCAAAGATCAACCTCCTTTTCCTGGAGCAGCCAGCTGTGACTTCATTATGAGCTTAGGCTATGATTTTTCTGATTTTTCTCTTTGTATGTGCATATTTATTTGTCAAAACTTGAACTTTGAGCTACCTCCAACTCTAGAAATGATTTGGGCGGTTGCTGTGTTCATAATCTTAAAGCCTCCAGCTTCTCAGATTATACAAAATCTATCTTCTGTTATTTAATTAATGTCAAACTCAATGTCATGCAACATTGCTGTTGGAAAACTTCTATTTTTCAAACATGTCTATTCTCCTACACATAACTAGAATGAATAAAACTTCTAAATAAGTCAGAGGGCATCTGTATAAGCAAGTGATGAAGGAGTTTAACTGTCTACCATAATATTGGAACAAGATCTTAGGGAAAATATTAGTGAATAAAGGATTATAATCCTGGATAAGCAAGTAAATACAGCTTAAATATGCAACATTAGTTTCCGCCAAAAAACTGAACTAGACTTTAAACTACATGTGATCATATTCCATGCTTCTGTATATCATATAGCACCTGAAGAAATCTAGATAATCATTGTTTAGTAAATAAACAAATGAGCAATACAATCTGGTTGGAAAGATAAATTCCTGGTTGCTTTAAGCTTCTCCTGAATAAATCATGAAGATGGCAATCATCTGATTGCCTGATACCAAAGACAAAAGCCCAAGTCTATTTAAAGACATCTGAGGATAACTGGCAGGAGTGAGGAGGTATCAAGTGTGATATCTAACATGTGGTTTTATCTGGATGCACTCTGAACACTCCCATCCAGCAAAACAGCTGCCAGCTTTCACGGCCAGTACCACTCATGTGACCACCCCCTAGGTTCAGGGGAATACCAGAGAGCTTGTCTTACTCTGGGCCATCAGATTTACTTTCCCAGGATGCAAGAGGGCCTGAGAAGCTGGGCCCCATCTCAGCTGATCACTTGCAGGAAAGAGAGCCAGACCAGGGAGTTGTGGAGTGCCCATCCACAAGCACGCCAAGGCAGAGAAAGGCAATCTGCCGAGAGACAGAATGAGGCAGATGGCAGGGAGAGCCCCAGAGGTCAGAGCTGGGGCCTCGAGGTCTGCCTACGCATCTAGCTCCAGTCTCTTGTGAAGCCTGGCCAGCTTTGAGTTTCTTGAATTGACTCAATATTCAAGATGTCTGGATAATAAAATGAGGGAGGGGGAGGTAGAATAAAATTAACAAGTGAAGAGAAAGATGCAATAACAGTGTGGACTTCCTTTGAGGACTCTATGAACCACTGAAGGGCTTTATGCAGAGAGTGACCCATGATCAGAATTCATCTTTACAGGCTTCACCCTGGCTGAGAGCAAAGAGTGGGTTGGGATGGAGCAAGATTACAATGAGGAGACTCGTGGTAATCCAACAGCCCATGGTCCCAGGGAAGTATGTGTTGCTAATGCATGGTGCTCCTTGCTGGCCTAATTTAAAAAGATGGGCTAGGGGCGCCTGGGTGGCTCAGTTGGTTGGGCCTCTGACTTCGGCTCAGGTCATGATCTCACGTTTGTGGGGTCGAGCCCCACGTCGGGCTCTGTGCTGACAGCTCGGAGCCTGCTTCGGATTCTGTGTCTCCCTCTCCCTCTGCCCCTCCCTGCTCATGCTATGTCTCTCTCTGTCTCAAAAATAAATAAAACATTTTAAAAAATAAATAAAAATTAAAAAATAAAATAAAAAGATGGGCTATATCTTTTCAAAAGGTCATGTTTTATGTAAGATCTCTAGATCCTGTGTCTAAACATTACATGAAAACTCATTCTCTGCCACTCTAGTACAATAAATTATTAGACTGTTAGTCCAAAAGCTCCATGATTGTGTAATTAAATCATTAAGACTAGAGATTAAGTCACCAGAGAGCTTCCATTATTTAACAGTGCTGTATTTCAGAATCAACCAGGGACAGTATCACTCTACTGTTCTTTTAGCGCACTCTCTAACATTTCTCCCCGAATGCTGCCGATCCTTTCCTAAGCCTCTGAAAGTAAATTTCAACAAATGAATTCATAAGGTAACACTTGGTAGCAGATACTTTTGCTAATTTCACAAAATCTTTCTAAATCCCTTAGGATTTGCAGCTCTCTACACTTCTTCTAAATATCACTGAATATTAAGCTGGGTGAAGAGAGGTAGAGTGGAAGTTAGGTACTGAAATGGGGACCAGCATGGCTCAGTAATAAGAATGAACTCTGCTTTCTACAACTACCTGAGCCCCATGGCGGGTGTGGTTCTTGGAACACATTTTCGAAACTGACTTTCAGTCTAAAAACTAAACCATGAAAACAAACACTTTTAAGATATTTCACTGGCCCTGACTTTTTTTTTTAATTCAAAAATCTTAATAACTCAAGTCAGTGTTTCCTATAGATCGTGTCTTAGACTTGAATGGTCATAAATGTGATACTGTCTTGTATTTCTATTTGTATAATAAACCAAATACTCCTTAAACATACTTTATTCATTTTATGGTCAGAATGTGAAGGCAGGGGGAGATCCTCATCAAAACTTAAGCTTAGGGCACCTGAATCCTGCAAATCAAAAATTCATATTAAACCCTCAAGAACATCTACTGCTTCTCGGGCAAAGAAGTTATTAGACATTAAGCCAGAAACTAATCCCATTTAGATCAGCCAAAAATCTTAATAAAACCACTAATTCAGAGACCCACCAGCTGCTGAAGGGTTGCATACTAAAAAATAGGTCAAGTGTAATTTTTCCCAGTTACAAAAATAGCAAGAACTTTAACAATAAATTTTTTGAAAAAAGGGAATTGCTAAAATTTATTGAACACTTATTATGTACTCACAATGCACTATTCACAGTGCCTGACATGCATGGAGTTACTTAATAATCCAAACAACCCTATGAGCAGGTACTACTATCTACTCTCTATTCAGCAGAGGATTTTGAAGCATAGTAAGCTAAATAACTTCCCCAAGGTCACCAGCAAGTGGTAGAGCAGGGTTCCAGCACCCATACAGAACTACTGCCCAACACCCCATTGTTACTTTGGATTTAAAATCGCTGTGTCCTTTGGAACACTGAAAGAAGGAAATGATTCACTTGAGTAAATTACAACCTCTTTCACACTGTTTCCACCATCATTTTTCTTTTACTGCTACAGTTTTTATTTGTTTTTTCTTTCTTTTCCTTTTTTCCCCCAACAAACTGTAAGCTGTATCTGCAAGCGAGCCAGGGAAATGAGGTGGACAGCTACTCAGTCCAGAGATTGGTCTTTCCTCTGTCTGCTTCATGGGCTGCTCACAACCACCTGGCACATCTAGTGACCTCTTCACACAAGGAGTCATTTTATGGTGGGTCGCAGTCTACAGACAGCTCAGTGACTTCAGAGAGATACACAGAGTAAAGACTTAGTGTCTGGTGGGCGGGGCTTTTACACAAACTTTGAGTGGCTTTTTCATTCTACACCCTGCAGCTGCGTCATCCATATTCTGATTGGTTTCACCCTACATTGTCTAACTCACTTCATAACTGTATACCTTGCTTACAAGTTATACGACTGTTTATCAATACATTCCAGAACATGACTGTATTTTCTAAAACACGTTTATTACAACTTATCTACGACTTTGAGATGAAACTTTATCTTTCCTGGCAAGGACACCATCACTCCCATTGAAAGAAGCCTAAGAGGGAGCCCCTGACTGGCTCAGTCAGTAGAGCGTGCGACTCTTGATCTCAGGGTCATCATCAAGCCCCACTTTGGGCATGGAGACTACTTAAAAAAAAAAAAAAGAAAAGAAAAACAGAAAGGAAGAGAGAAGACTAAGGGATTCTGCTCCAGAGTGGGTTCTAAACCCTCTACCAATCACCACTTAAAAAGGACAAATGTATAAACACATGGCATCCTGAAAAACAGTCCTGTGGCACCCAGAGGTGAAGTGCATCTCCCAACTAAGGGTCATGGGAAGCCACACCCTCAAGCTGGGAAAGACTATCAGTGCATGGGGTGGTGGGGGTGCAGAGAAACTGCAGGGCACGAGTTCTTTCTGGAAGGCAGCCCAGGCTCTCTGAGGAGTTGCATACACTCAAATCCACCATGCACACCAGTCATACTTATATGGTGGACATGTGGGCGGCATGTCAACAAAGAAATCAACCAAGTGTGGGGAACTATTGGAGTTTTCCATATTAATATTGTTGGCTACCTGTTCCTTTGTCAATGGTCAGTATTTAAGTGAAAACAGACACCAAAAAGACTTTTTCTAATGCATGAGAATATCCTTCCACTAACTTAGATTTTTCTCAGATTTGTGTAGTGGAGGTTGGGGGAACTTCCATTACACAAACTTCAACAAATTAATCTTAGTTTAGCCTACCAAATCTTGCTTTGTTTTATGAGACTGTGCTTTAAGAATCACCGATCTAGGGCACCTCTGGGTGGCTCAGTTGGTTAAGCATCTGACTCTTGGTTTAGGCTCAGGTCATGATCTGGTTCCATGAGTGTGTGCCCCACGTGGGCTCTGTTTTGACAGCGTGGAACCCTGCTTGGGATTCTCTCTCTCTCCCTCTCTCTCTGCCCCTCCACCCCACACCTCTCGCTCTGAAAATAAATAAGCAAAACTTAAAAAAAAGAATACTTTGAAAAAATAATCACTGATTTAAAGCTTTCCTCATCCCTAGTGATTAATCTAACAATGTATCCTAAATTAGTGTCTGTCTTCCATACTAACTAGTAAAGAATTTTGCCTTTTCCTTCATCTCTTCTGGACATTAAATTTATGTTTGGGCTTTTTAAATAATCAGGGAATCAGAACAATGTAGAACTAGGACCAAACATTCCTATTTTCTGGTCCAGAGAGATAAGGCTTAAGGCAAACAAGCACTTAAAAAAAAATCCATGATAATTAGCTAACCCAATTACAAAATAGGAAACAGAATGCATACCTATTCTTTGTCCAATTTGGATGGTGTCAGGCACTTGATTGGATAATGGCAGAAAATTCATGTGGAGAACTGTTTTCATGTAGCATTTGAATTTCTATGGGCTAAGGAAAACAAATTCTCCTGACAAAATGGTCCTCCAACACTGGGACCCTAGAAATCATTTGATCCAGGGAAATATATATTTTGGCTTTATTGTGCTATGTGTTTTCCTAAAAATAATTGTCCATGTGATCAGAAATGCACGTTTGCAGGCCCCATTATTGATAAGAAAGGTGGACTTAAGGTGATCAGCAATCAATCTGCACAAGAAGCAAAGAAGGATGAGATGGTTTGGTTTGGTTTTTTGTTTTGTTTTTTTTTTTTTAACCTGTGGCAGACACTACTCATTGACAAGCACATGGCCGTGTTTAAAAATATTTCCCAGCCTCTTTTACACATATGGGTGGTCTATACATCTATGCATGGAAATCAATGAAAGATGTTTTAAAAGGGAGCTAGAGTGCCTAGGTGGCTCAGTCAAGTGAGCACCCGACTTCTACTCCAGGCATGATCTCACAGTTCATGAATTTGAGTCCCACGTCAGGCTTTGCACTGACAATGTAGAGCCTGCTTTGGATTCTCTGATGGTCCCTGCTCTCTCTCTCTGTCCCTCCTCTTTCTCAAAAATAAACAAACATTTAAAAAATTTGTTTTTAATAAAATAAAAAAATAAAGGGGGTCTGATTCAGTTAACAAGTTCCCTTTTGTTCTTGACCTTTCTGCTACCTGAATGTGGAGTCAATGGCTGGAGCTGCAGCAGGCATATTGTAATTACAAGGCTTCTTTGAACAAGGAAGTTAGCACCTCCCTTATACCACCATCCTTCTCTTTTATATCACACAGTTTCGTTTCCAAGAAAGGAAATTCAAATCTTGATTTTATGCTGTCGTGTTCTGTGTACTCTTATTTTACACCTCCAATTATTATCTCTGGAACAGAACATAGGAAATTATTTTCTTCCTAACAGTCCCCTTTTCTGTTGGTAGAAAAGGCTCCCTTTTAAAAATAAAACCCAAGTCAGTGTGGTGGCAGTGACACTGAGCCAGCGGAACTCCTGTAAAAACTTCTGTCTAAATAGAGATTGGAAAACAAAGGGATATGGCCAATTCATTTCTCACTTACTCTCAGTCAAGTTCAGCTATTTCAACCGTACACAGCCTGAGACTGTAAAAGCAAGTGATAAAATAAGAATACTCCTGTTTAGTAGTACTTCATCACTTTCACAGCTCCTTCTCCTACAGAAGCTCACCTGTCTTCCACAGCACCCCTGTGAGACAGAATGGGAAGGAAATGTTGAGCCATCTTCCCTTGAAGCCCCGATCCTTGAGTCTGGTTGCTCCCAGACATCTCCATCCAGTTATCCCAGCACCCCAACACCCTAAAACTCTCCATCAGCCCAGCTGTTTTAAGTGCACCTGGGATTTGTCTTTAAATCCACAGTATGTAAAACACACAGACATGGAAATGACTGTCATGAAGGTAGGGGTTTTGTATATCCTCTAGTTCCCGAAAATGAGGAGGCACCGCGCTACAGGAAAGTCACACAGGGAAGCAGAGTGTCAGCCAGGAGGCAGAGGGATTGGGTGGGGGTGGGGAGCGTGAAATGAGGGCAAGAGCCTTATGTGGTTTCCATAGGAAGGAAGGAGCAAAGCAGAATAAGCAGACTTAGGCTGGCTAGTTTGAATCATTTTAGCAGGCGCTGGGGCTTAGGGCCTGCTCCTCGCTGTCTGGTACTTGGTGTTAGGGTGATTAGGAAAGGTGAATATTGTCTCAAGTATGAGAGGCTGATACAGGAGGTGACTAGGGGTGAGAACTCTGGATTGGTTTGTTTGTATATGAAAAGTATACTCACAGGTGAATTGTTAACTATTCCTAGAAACTAGCTAAACCTGGGAGGGGCAGTCCCTACAGGGTCAGTTAGGCTCCAAGATGTGAAAGTGACTGAATACAGCAAATAAAAAGTGGTTCACACACCCGCCTGTATGTTGTTCCATACCTGGTCTCAGTCTCATGAATGGGTGTCATCACCAACCGCCCTGTGGCTGAAGCTAGACACAGCGTCACCGCAGACTTCTCCATTCTCCCACACCACACAGCCTGGCCTCTCCCTCCTGCATATCTTCTCTGGCTCCCCTCACCACTCGGTCCTTCACCTCCAACCATGGCTCTCTCCATAACCTTTTAAATGGCATCCTGGAGGCTAGTGCCATGGACCTATGTGACCTTCTCCCCTTCTCATCACTGACAACAGTATTCCCTTCAATGTGCAACTCAACCCTCCTGAGTCCCATGCTCAAATCCTTTGAAGATTTTGTTTTATCCTTTGAAAATATAAGAAACTGCATCTCTAACTTCCTAATAAGAATTCCCAAATATCCTTGAGTAACACTAGCCTTCTAGGAATAGCCCCCTTTTTAATCTTGATGCTCCTTCAAATGACCTAGCAGGTAAGATCATCATGATTTGGAAAACAGAGGCCTAAGTAGAGAAGCTAAGCGAAGTCCTTCCCGGAGCCGCTCTCCTAACCAGCTGGCTTCAGTTCCTGCACAAGGCACCTCCTACCTTAGCCCCATGCCCTTGACACAGCACTAACTCTGCAAATGTAAGCCCATGAACACACCAGACCTCTGATGGTCTTTGACTTATTTTGCTGGGCTGGTTTTGGATTAAACAGCGCAATGAAATATGAAGTGCAGGGGACATACCTGTGGCGATTTTAAAATATAACCATAAATTACTTGATACTCCTATTATGGAGACATGAAGTCCAAGTCCTCAAACTCTGGATATGGGCTAGCCTTGGTGACTCATATCTAACAAATAGGATGCATCACCAGAACAAATGCGATACGGAGCCAAGACTCTCTGCAGCTGTGCAAAATTAACCATCACCTTCAATCTTGATTTCCAACTCTCTTCCCAGAGAGTGAGATGATTTTGTATAAATGCAGTATCATGCGGGGCCAGCCCCGATTGCTTTTCCTGTTTAGTAGGCTGAGGATGTAAATGCTTAGCTAATAAAAAATGCATGTATTCGTAACCTGGGAGTCAATAAGAGAAATGAATGTGCTCGCCCACCCAGCATAACAATAAGCATTTGTGCTCCTAACAATTAAATAACTCCCTACATACACGTTAACAGTCCCAGGATGAAAGATGCTTGACTGCTTCATTCAAAAGTACTTTAATAAGAATGTTCCTGGGGACAGCACTATCTAGCCAAGGCACATTTCCTAAACCTCTTGCTCCCAAACTTGCAGAATCTTTTAGATAACTCAAAGGAAACAATTAACAGGAAATTGCATTTCCTTTGCAGATCAACAAAGCAGCCAACTTAGGAGATCAGAAAGAAAAAAAGATGTACAAAAAGTGTTAAGAAACTATACCCAGTCCAAAGGATCCTGCTAACGTAGTGCCCACGTGGTCTTTGACATGGAAAAGGTTTTCACTGATGACTAACAAAAACATTCAACCAGCACCTTCACTCTAAAACTTAAGAAGAACTTCAAAAGTCTTTAAAAAATAAATTAGAGGGGTGCCCGAGTAGCTCAGTCGAATGAGCGTCCAACATCAGGTTAGGTCATGATCTCATGGCTCACGAGTTCAAGTCCTGCATCAGGCTCACTGCTGTCAGCACAGAGCCCACTTTGGATCCTCTGTCCCCCATTCTCTCAGCCCCTCCCCTGCTTAGGCTCTCTAAAAAATGAGTAAATATTTTAAAAAATAAAAACAATAATAAAATAATAAATAATAAAACCTTAGTGCTCAGTTGGTTGAGTGTCCAACTCTTGATTTCGGCTCAGATCATGATCTCCTAGTTTGTCAGATCTCGAGCCTGGAGTCGGGCTCTGTGCTGATGGTAGTGTGGGGCCTGCTTGGGATTCTCTCTCCTCTCCCTCTCTCTGCTCCTCCCCTATTTGTTTTCTCTCTCTCTTTCAAAATAAATAAACATTTTTTAAAAAATTAAAAATAAGCAAATAAATAAATCAGAAATGTTTAAAAAATTAACCCCCTGAGATAGAAAAAGAAATGACTGAAGATAGGACAGAGTAAACATCAGTTTTCCTATCCACTCAACAGGGAGTTCTGAGTATCTATCCAGTTTTAAGAATTCGGAGCTTATGGCAGAGCTAAATCTGGGGCACTTCACTTGCTCTCTTCCATTTCCCTAGTGCTGACGGTCTTCACTATAAGAGGAATTTTGGCAGGGTTCTGGGAAAGCGCAACATGTGTCTTCAACCTGCTGACTGTGCTGCAAGGTGATAAAAAAGGCAATGGCTCATGCTTTCCAATCGAAAGCTGAGACTACTTGAAAATTTGACTCTTGGATCAAATGAGAGAAAAAGCCTAATTTAATTAGTGATAGAGTAATCTTATAATCCCCTGTAGGAGTAGCATATCCAGAGGGTCACAGGTCAGTACTTTAAATTCTTCCCCAAACCCAGGAGGCAAGGATGGTGGTGATGTTGGAGTGGATTCCCTGATACCCAGCTTCACCCTAACCCCTACTGATCAAGTCAGATTGAAAACAAAGAGACAAAAATTAGAAGAAAAACGATCACAATAAGATGTTGGTGTCTGGGTGGCTTTGTGAGAGAAAAGAAGTCATTAAAAAGGCGTCTCTAGGGCGTCTGCGTGGCTCAGTCAGTTAAGTGTTCGACTTTGGCTCAGGTCATCATACTGCAGTTTGTGAGATCAAGCCCTGCATCAGGCTCTGTGCTGACAGCTAGGAGCTGGAGCCTGCTTTGGATTCTGTTTCACCCTGTCTCTCTGCCCCTCCCCTGCTCATGCTATGTCTCTCTCTCAAAAATAAATAAACATTAATTTTTTAAAGGTATCTTTTTTTATGTTTTTTAAATTTATTTTTGAGAGACAGAGAGAAACAGTGGGAGCAAAGGAGGGTCAGAGAGAGAGGGAGATACAGAATCCGAAGCAGGCTCTAGGCTCTGAGCTGTCAGCACAGAGCCTGACACGGGGCTTGAACCCACAAACTGTGAGATCATGTCCTGAGCCAAAGCCAGAGGCCTAACTGACTGAGCCACCCAGGCACCCCTAAAAAAAGGTATCTTTAGGGTAGGCAGGAGCAGTTGGAGCCTAGGTATGTTTACAGGCCTCTGTCATGGTGTCCTTCTCAGCAAAAGGACTCTCCTCCTTTACGAAGGCCTCACTTTCCTGGCAAATGCTCAACTTCCAGCAGGAGAAAAGCCCAGTCATATTTAAATTTCCCAAATTACCACAATTATTTATATATCTTGCAGCAAATAAATACTGGGTGTCTAGTGTGTACAAGGTGTATTTCTAGGTGCTAAGGATACAATGATGAACATGACAGATGGAATGCCCGTCCTAATTAAGCAAGTGAGTGACAAAATACAACAAATTAGACAAAAAGTATTGCGTAGTATTTGTCATTAGTGCTACAAAAAGAGCAAGATGCAAAGAGAAAGCCCATGACAGAGGGCCTGACAGCCTGAGGTGTCAGGGGAAGCTCTCTGTGGAGGCGGCTTTCACTCGGCAGGGAAAAGGCGGTTGGGAGCAGTCCATCCCAAGCGCTGACTGCGAGCAGGAGTGCAGCGACCATGTGCTGGGAGGGGAAAGAGGACCCACCTCACAGGGCCTCTCAGAAATCTGCTGACGACTTCCAGGGCGCCTGGATGGCTCAGTCAGTTAAGCGTCCAACTTCGGCTCAGGTCATGATCTTACAGTTCGTGGGTTCGAGCCCCGCATTGGACTCTGTGCTGACAGCCAGCTCAGAGCCTGGAGCCGGTCTTTGGATTCTGTGTCTCCTTCTCTCTCTGACCCTCCCCTGTTCACACACACACACACACACACACACACACACACTCTCTCTCTCTCTCTCTCTCTCTCTCTCACACAAAAATTAATAAAACATTAAAAAAAAAAAAGAAATCTACTGATGACTGCCAAGCAGAAAGAGGACATGAGGAGGTTGGCCTTTTCTACAGATCATCCTAGTCCTAGCTTAGAGGACAGTTTGGCAGGACAAGAGTGTGGTCACGGGACCACTGGAGAAACCCACGTGCACCAAGACAGACTTAGACGAGGGCAGAACTGAGATATGTGGGCTCATAATTAGGGTCTTCTTCAACCACTGTCTTCGCATATTTGTTCTGCACTGATTTAGAGACACGTCCAAAACTGCTTGAGGAACATGAGGCAAAGAAGCCTCTCTTCCACAGCCCTTCAGAACGGTGTCTGGCCTGTAAACACCCTGACAGCACCACAAACCATGACACTCAGTAGAGCCTGTCCTCCTCACGAGCAGACCTGGGGGCTATCTGACAAGGGCATGTCCTTCAGGTAGGACCTTCCCATACGGTGGTGTGCTGGTTGTGCGGCCCACAAGTAGTGCAGTGCACACCCTATATTACGGTTCAGAGCAGCCCTACTGACTGATGGTGAGGGGCTCACTCTCTACCCCCTGGTGACTTCCAACCAATTTTCTCAATTTCCTACTTCTAATCATTTCCCTGGTTGGCTACCAAGCTGACTTATCTTTACTCTAGCTCTGATTTGGATTAGAATGATTATAATAAGGATAGAGGGACAGAAAAGAATTCCAAAGTCTATTAAGTAGAACTGGGGCTCTTGGGTGGCTCAGTCGGATAAGTGTCTAACTTCTCATTTCGGCTCAGGTCATCATCTCACAGCTCATGCAGTTAAGCCCAGCGTTGGGCTCTGTGCTGACCGCATGGAGCCTGCTTAGGATTCTCTCTCTCCCTCTGGCCCCTGCTGCTCTCATGTGTGCAGTCTCCCTCTCTCTCTTAAAAAAAAAAAGAAAAAGTAGAATTAATAAAACTCAAAATGTGTGACCTAGGGCATAGGAAGGCATGGGAAAGGACAGTGTTGCACTTTTATAATTTCCTGTGGTTTTCC
The DNA here is from genome assembly GCF_006229205.1 of Suricata suricatta. Lineage (NCBI taxonomy): Eukaryota > Metazoa > Chordata > Mammalia > Carnivora > Herpestidae > Suricata > Suricata suricatta. Next base: position 107,062,963 of record NC_043704.1, on the reverse strand, counting down.
TCAAAGACCTGTCATATAATAAAAATAGGTGTAGGGTGCTTTATAGCTAATGTCATCTTATTTTCATTATATGATATGACTGTCACCAATAGTCCTCGGAGACATGATAGGTATAGTCTTTGCTTCAAAAGTGAAACTCCCCAAAGATCATACAATTTGTATACAGGGAAAGAAAGAAACAACGAATAAAACCCAAGAGCCTCTAAATCTGAATCCATATTCTCAAAGCTAAAACACATTGCCTCTGTGAGTGCCATGATAACCTAACAGTGCCACAAACAGGAATCCCGTGGGCTCCTTAGAGAGCCTGCCAGAGGAGATGACCACAGTGACAGCTGGCAGGGGGCGGGAGGCCCTTCAAGTCAAATGCTATTTAGGATACTGGAATTAGCCTTAAGTCACCAAACTGGAACATTTCTTTTAAACAGCAAGTGAAATGACAAAAACACACTATAAAGAAAGTCAGAACCTGGGGGCATAGCCAGTTGAGTGTCAGAGTTCAGTTCAGGTCTTGATCTCACAGTTCATGAGTTCGAGCCTCACGTCAGGCTCGCTGCTGTCAGCGTGGAGCCCACTTTGGATCCTCTCTCTCCCTCTATCTCTCCAAATTAAGTAAACATTAAAAAAAGTTTTTAATAAATAAAATAAAAAAGAAACTGAAAGAAATAGGTATATACATTTTGAGTACATGTGACAGAATTGAATTTGCCTCACATTCAGCGAGCTCTTACAAATCAGTAAGAAAAAAAATAAACTGAAAGGCACCTGGGTGGCTCAGTAGGCTAAGCGTCTGACTTTGGCTCAAGTCATGTTCTTGCAGTTCATGAGTTCGAGTGCTGCATGGGACTCTGCACTGACAGTGAGAGGCCTGCCTGGGATTCTCTCTTTCCACCTCTCTCTGACCCTGTCCTGCTCTGTCTCTCAAAAAAAAAAAAAAACTTTAAAAAAAAAGGAAAAAGATAAACTGATATAAAAATAGTTACAGACGTTAGACAACATGCAGAAGAAAAAATTACTATGAACGTGAAAAGATGCTCAAAAATGCTAATGATTTGAGAAATGCAGATTAAAACCCTGATATTCTATTGTTGACTCAACTTAAAAGGCTGACATATGAGCTAGAGTGGGGGTAAACAGGCATTCTCATCCTCTGGAGAGCTTTAGCCACATCCAAATTTTCCTATTTTTCAAAACTGCAAGTTCAATTCTTGGCATTTACACACTGCACAAGGGGACAAAGGCATATGTAAATGAGTATCTGTTATGGCGTGATTTGTAAGAGCAAAAGACAAACGACTGTCAATAGAGACTGAGTTTCTCAAAATAGAGTACAACATAATATTGAAAATACAGCTATTAAAAGGCATAGGACAGATGGGTAAATACCAATATGAATATATATATGAGCACATGTGTGTGAGACAGAGAGAGAGAGCAAAAGAGAACAATATTGAGCAAAATCACAGGTGCCTGGGTGGCTCAGTAAGTTAAGTATTTGACCCTTGGTTTTGGCTCAGGTCATGATCTCAAAGTTTGTGAGTTTGAGCCCTGCAGCAGACTCTGCACTGACAGTGCGGACGGAGCCTGCTTGGGATTCTCTCTCTCCCTCTCCCTCTCTCTGCCTCTCCCTCACTTGTGCTGCCTCTGTCTCTCTCAAAATAAATAAACTTTAAAAAGATTTTTAAAAATTCAATTCAATTAATTGAACAGAATGTATAATAAGATCCACTTTTAGTGTTAAGATAAAGTATGTTTGCAGGTGCATGGGTTAAAAGTTAGGAGAAGACATACACCAAACTGTCTGAGTATCTACAAAGGGTAGGTCGGTAGACCAGCAAGCAGGAGAGCGGAGAAACACAGCCCAGAAGAGGACTTTTACATTTTATACCACATACCTCCTCATTACTAACATTTCCAGAGACAACCACATATTAATAGTATAATTTTTTAAGCAAATAAGAATATTTAAATATGGAAAAACTTCTGGAGCTTAATGTCCTTCGGCAAGTAAACTAAAGCATTGAGTAAACATCCTCCGTTATTACTTTACTTCTCTATCGCTCTCGGTTTCAATATGAAATTACCTTACCAGCTGATCTCACATGAAACATTAATAAAAGAAATCTCTGCTTTCTTCTTCCACTGTTGCTGATAGGCAGATTAAATGTTCCAATTATCTCCTCGGATGTGCTATTTCTAAATCAGTCCTTGGAAATGACCAATATTCCCTAGGATAAACTAGAAGGAAACATGAATATCTACTGGTTGCCATTTTTAAGTCCTAACTTCCTAGGCTTTCCTCCCTCCAGGAATCTCTAAAAATATGTAAGTTATGCCTCAGAGCCTTTGGACCCATGCAGTTAGCCATGCAGAACAAGCTTATTAATTTGACTTTCTCAGTGAACATAATGATCAAATCATTCTAAATGAGCAGGAGGCCAGGGCAAAGTCCGAGTTAGAGGTTAGCATTGATTTGACTTTAGATCTAACCCTAACTCTTATTTTTCCAAGCATTCCAGGAGAGTTTGGGCAATGGGGAGCCAGTTAACTTTAATCACTCATGCTGCTAGATCTCTCAAACAGCTCTAACATTTAAATGAAAAAGCACTCCATTAAACTTCTTACATCTGATCATTTCACAGATTGCTAATAATCTGCATTTGCTCGGCATCATTTACCTAATGCACACAAAGAAACCAGCATGGCAGAGATGGCTAGACTAAGATTATTATCTGCCAGCATTCTCCTGAGTCAGTAGGACAAATCCACATTCCGTTACAGGAGACAATTCCCCTTCGGGTTGGTGGGAGAGAGCTGTTTTCTGTTTGGGACCCTGTTGAACATTTTCACACTTTCTGAGCTTTGAACACAACTTTACTTCAAGACTATTTAGTCACCAAACATTTAGCACTAGGTATCAGCTACCATTTATAAAGTGCTTCTTATAAGCAGGAAGATCTTTAAGCCCTTTATGTCATTTACTTGTCCTCCTCACTGCTGCTTTCAGACCAGGACCCCTCCCCAAACACACACCTGAAAACAAAGCACATGCCTGTGCCTATACCACCTGCTACCTTACCTCCTGCAGTTGTGAACCACCCCCCAGGTATTCTCTCTCATCTTTTGATTTCTGCACCAAACTCCACTTCTGCTCCTGCCTCACTCCTGGCAATACTGATTTAGTATTGGATGATACACCAAAAACTCCGGCATTTTAGTTCTGGACCTCTCTACTTCCGGTAATCTTGTAACGCCCCCACCTCAGCCTCCCACTTCAATGGTTCCACCTAGACTCTAGTTATACAATTGCCATATTGTATAATTCTTAGAATCTTCACTTCAAGCTTTCCACTAGACTGCCACCACTGATTTTGGGGGTTTTTTCCTCTCTCAATCTTCCTCTAGAAAATATCCTATTATTTGATCCCATCAAAAATTCCAAGTCATTGGCTTTTTTTCCTTTTTTTTTTTTAATGTGGTCTACATGGCCCTCCTTACCCAGCATTAGCTCCACAGCCTTACATACACATGAAACTCCTCCATCCTTCTCTCCCTCACCAAAGTCAATTCCTATTCTCCACCTTTTCTGTGCCTCCATGCAATTGGTTGAACAAAATACAGGGATAAGGCTCATTTTTTTATTCCCCTCGCCTCCCAATGGGTCTTCCCTTCCCTTCTCAGTTTATTCCATCACACTCTAAAATGACTTCAACAAAACTCCTCTCTTGAGGTCTCCAGTATCCTTTCCATTCTCGACTAAGAACTTTGCTTCTAATTTCACTAACAGTGGAAACAGGTAGAGAAATTCCCCACTCTACCTACCATGTTATCTATGTCTACCATCATCAATTTGTTTTCTGTCTACTAGAGCATTCATAATAGTCTTCAAATACTCTATAAAAAGTCCCTTTAGGGGTACCTAGGTGGCTCAGTTGGTTGAGCGTCTGACGTCAGCTCAGGTCATGATCACACGGTTCATGGGGTTTGAGCCCGTGTCGGCTCTGTGCTGACAGCTCAGAGCCTGGAGCCTGTTTCAGATTCTGTATCTCCCTCTCTCACTCTGACCCTCCCCTGCTCACGCTGTCTTTCTCTCTCTCTCTCCCTCTCTCTCTCTCTCTCTCTCTCTCTCTCTCAAAAACAAATTTTAAAAAAAACATTAAAAATGTTTTTAAGTCTCTTTAAAAAATTCCACCTCTTGATCTAACATTCCTTTGTAGTGACCACCCCATGCCTCTATATATCTTTGGGGAAAAAAATCCTCAAAACAGTTATATCTCTCTATTTCTTTCCCTCGCACTTTCTCTCTAATCCATTCCAACAAGTCTTGCATCCCCAGGTGCCCACTCAAACCATGATGATCAGACACGCTCATGACGTCCAGGTTACCAAATCCAATGATCATTTCTCAACATTCATTGTACCCAACTCTGCCATGGCATTTGACCCAGCTGATCACATCCTTCTCCTTGAAAAGCTTTCCTCCCATGGCTCCTGGGATGTAATATTCCCTTGGTGTTTCTCTAGTCCTCCTTTGTTTCCCTTGCTGGATGAGCTCTTAAATCTGGAGAAAACCAGGGCTCAGTCTGTGACCTTTCATTTACTCTTAGTGATCTCAGCAAGTACCATGATCTTATTTATGCCAATGATTCCAAAATGTATATCTGCAAAGCTCTGCCCTCTCCCGTGATATCCAGAACCAAGCATTCAAACTGTCCATCAACATCTCCATCTAGAAGTCTAATAGACATGTCAACCTTAACAGGCCAAGGAAGAATTCTTGTCACATGCACAAATATCTCACAACCACCACCACAACACAAAAAATCCTCTTCAATCATGCTTTTTAACCTCAGGAAATGGCATCACCATCACCCCACTTATCCTGAATAGTTCTCTTGTACGTCCCTCATCCAACTAATCAGGAAGTCCCATCAAGCCAATACTTAATAATCTGACCAACTTCTTAGGACCTCCCCAGTTACCACTCCAGTCCACCCCACCATCTCATGCAATAACATAATAACTCCATTTGCTACTATTTTTTCTATCATTGACTTTACTTCCACTGCCCTGGCATCCTTGCCGCGCCTTCCTTACCCTGCCATAAGACCTCTGGAGTTATTGTATCCTTTTCCTGGAACATTCTTCCTTTTGCTGTTATATGGTTCATTTCCTATCATTATTTAGACTTTTACTCAAAAGTCAACTCGGATAAAGGTCTTCTTAGATCCTTCTAGCTAAGAATTCCCCTTTAGTCAGTATTTCTCAGATGCACCACTTTACTTTATTAGATCAATCTTTTACTGAATCAATCTTCCAGCATCCTTACAAATAATATACTCTACCTGAATCCAGATCTGTCCATATACCAACCAAAGGAAAACAAGTAAAATCATCCATAACCACACGCAGAGATGAACTTGGAGTTAGGTAATATTGTGAATTTCCATTTACATATAAGCAATAAAATAAATAATCCAACATAGCCAACTTCAGAATTAGACGTGACCCAAAAGGAAAATAAAAGGGGATAGTGGAGTCCTAGAAATGGTGAAAACAAGCAAAAATCTCTTCTGGAAAGAAAAGCTACCTTCTAAAAGTATAGTAAACCAAAGAAAACAGAAAGGAAATAAAGACTTTTTATATACAAAAGAGTAAGATTACTAAATAAACAAAAATGAAGATTCTTTGGGGTGTCTGGGTGGCTCAGTTGCTTAAGCATCTGACTCTTGGTTTCAGCTCAGGTCATGATCTCTCAGTTTTATGAGTTCAAGCCCTGCAACAGGCTCTGTGCTGACAGTGTGGAGCCAGCTTGGGATTCTCTCTCCCTCTTTTTGCCCCTCCACTCATGCTGTCTCTGTCTCTCTCAAAATAAATAAACTTTTTAGAAGAAAAATAAATAAAATAAAATGCAGATTTGTCAAAAGGAAAAAAAAAAGACAATAGACCAAAAATCTTACTAGCAAATAAACTCAAGAAAAAAATGACATAGCATAAGTAAAATAAGGAAATTACAAAGGGGAAAGAATACAAAGGAAAACAGAAGATATGCTTAATACCAAAAGATGAACTTTCATTAAATCATTAATGAAGTAAATTTTCATTAATTCTAAGCAAATAAATTTGAAAACTTAGATACTTTCAAAAAAAGATGCACTTTCCTCAATTTGATCCCAATACAGATAGCAACTCAAACATCCATTTTCATAGAATAGAGAGAATTATTCCCTCAGATAAAAACTACGCCCCAAAAGAAGCACCAGACCTATGTGGCTTTATGAAAGAAATTCTACCAAATCTTCAAATAATTTGTAATCTCTATGTTACTTAGTTATTCCAGAGCATAAAAAAAGAATCATAAACTATTGCCAAATTTGCTTTATGTAGCAGATAAAATACTGATATCTAACTTAACTTCATAAAAGATTCCACAAAAAATAATTACAGATAAACCTCACTTATGAAATGGCCTTCAGGGCACTTAAAGAATAACATTCCTGGGGCACCTGGGTGGCTAAGTCGATTAAGCATCCAACACGATTTCGGGTCAGGTCATGATCTCCTATTTGTGACTTTGAGCCCATATCAGGCTCTGCTCTGGGAGTGTGGAGCCTACTTGGGATTCTTTCTCCCCCCCCCCTCTCTCTCTGCCTCCTTCTCTCTCTCTCTCTGCCTCCTTCTCTCTCTCTCTACCTCTCTCTCAAAATAAATAAAGTTACCAAAAAAAAATACCATTCTTGATTTTTAAAAAACACAATCAGGGTGCCTGAGTGGCTCAGTTGGTTAAGCATCTGGCTTTGGCTCAGGTCGTGATCTCACAGTTCATGGGTTTGAGCCCCACGCCAGGCTCTGTGCTGACAGCTAGCTCAGAGCCTGGAGCCTGTCTTCAGATTCTGTGTCTCCCTCTCTCTCTGACCCTCCCCTGCTCATGCTGTCTCTCTCTGTCTCTCAAAAATAAATTAAAAAAACATTAAAAATAATTTTTAAAAACACAATAAAATAGAAATTAAAGGATATTTTCACGTGTTGTGTATGTGTATCCCTCAGTCACAAAGCTAACATCTTATTTAATAAGGAAACACTCGATCATATACATAAGGTCTGGAATGAGGCAAGGATGCCCATTAACTCTATCTAACATGATATTAGAGGAGACCTTAGCCAACACAATCAGATAAGGGGACACACAGATCAATGGAATAGAACTGAGAACCCAGAAATAAATCCATTGCATATATAGTCAACTAACATTTGACAAGGGAGCCAGATTTATTCAATGAGGAAAGGATAGTCTCTTTAATAAATGAAGTTGAAAAAATTGGATAACCACATGCCGAATAATATTGGACCCCTGTCTTACACCACTCACAAAAATTAATTCAAAAAGGATTAAAGACATAAACATAAGAACTGAAATCATAAACTCCTATTTAAAAAAAGTACAGGAATAAGTTTCTGTGACTCTGACCTTCAGAATGACATTTTGGATACGACACCAAAAACACAACAAGAAAAGCAAAAATTAATAAGTGGTACGTCATCAAATGACAAAGTTTCTACACAGCAAAAGAAACAGTCAACAAATGAAAACACAACCTAAGGAATGGGGAAAAAAAACTCATAAAAAATACATCTGATAAGGGGTTAATTAAAAAAAAAACAAAAACCTCATGCAACTCAATAGCAACAACAAACAACCTGGTTTAAAAATGGGCTGAAGACCTGAACGGACACTTTTCCATAGATGACATACAAATATTTTACCAACAGACACATAAAGATGCTTGATATCACTGTTTATCAGAGAAATGCAAATCAAAACCATAATTAGGCTTCACTTCACACCTACTAGAATGGCTATCACCAAAGTCAAGAAATAACAAGTGTTGACAAGGATGCAGGAAAAGGGCAACTTTGGTGCACTATTGGTGAATGTAAATTCTACAGCCACCAGAGAGAACAATATGGGAGATCCACAAAAACTTCAAAATAGAACTACTGTATAATCCAGCAATATGGGATACTCATATACATATGCATACATTTTTATTATTCAGCCATGAAAAAGAAGGAAACCCTGCCATTTATGAAACCATTAATGAAACTTGAGGGCATTATGCTAAGTGAAATAAGCCAGACAAAGACAAGTGAAATCACTTATATGTGGAATCTTAAAAAAGCTGAACTCACAGAGACAGAATGGTAGTTTCCAGAGGCTGAGGAATAGGGGAAACAGGGAGATGTTAGTAAAAGAGTATAAATTTCCAGGGGACCGTGAGTGGCTCAGTTGGTTGGGTGTCCGACTTCAGCTCAGGACATGAACTCCCAGTTCATGAGTTCAAGCCCCACACCGGGCTCTGTGCTGACAGCTCAGAGCCTGGACCCTGCTTCAGATTCTGTGTCTCCTTCTCTCTCTGCCCCTCCCCACTCACACTCTATCTCTCTCTCAAAAATAAATAAATGTTTAAAAAATTTTTAAGTAAACAAAGTAAATTTCCAGTTAGAAGATGAAGAAGTTCTAAGGATCTAATATACAGCACTGTGATTATAGCTAACAATACTATATTATATACCTGAAAGCTGTGAAGAGAATACATCTAAAAAGTTCTCACCACAAAAAAGAAAAGGTAATTATTTGACATGATGGAGGCATTAGCTAATTCAGGGTGGCAATCATTTTGCAACATGTAAATGTACCAAATAAAACACACTCTATACAGTTCAAACTTATGCAAAGTTATATGTCAATTCCATCTCAATAAAGCTGGAGGGGAAAGTCCTTCTTGGGTTTTATGACCTGCTACAGGGGAGGTCAGAAAGTCCTTCCTGCACATGCTATTTCTCAATTCCTTTGGCTTAAAATATCCGACATGCCAAGGTGCCACATTCTGGGGTAGCATGTCTTGAACCCCATCACAAACAATGAGGAACAGTAATCCCCAAGAGCTGGGAATCAGAGGGGTGAGTTGAGTGTTTACCCTAGATTACTCCCTGGGGAGACTTTCAAGATTTAGAAAGGGGAAACTCAGAAACAGCTTGACGGTCTGTCTGGGTTGAGAAGACAAAGTTGGGAGTCCAGGGAGAGACCAAGCCAGCTAGAGTTCACAGGACAATTTACAGGAGAGGAGAGAACAGTCGACAGAGAGCCGTCTAGAGATTGGGAGAGGATCCCGCTTCAACTGAGTACTGATTAGCACATGTAGAGAATTAGAAGAAACAAGAGTTAGAACTCACAGTTTAACTTTATAATAATAATATTAATGGAGTCAGAATATACCACCTGCAAATAGCACCATGCCATATTGAATATTTGAAATGGCAGACACAGGAAGAATTCGCTGTATGCTTCCTTTTCCTCTGAAGCAAGTCATATATGATAGTCTCTTGTGAGAGGTGCCCTTCCTTAACCTCCTTATAAAGAGCATCCTTACCTGTGAAGACAAGGCTGCCAAGAAAAACCCAAACACAGGGCCATTGTTGAGTTTCCCACAGTTTACTAGCCTTAGCTCATACCCTCTGTCCTAACACATTTTTTTTTTACTCCTCACCAAATCTAGTATAAAAACATTCAGGCTTAACTATTTCTTCAGGTCTTCATTTCCTTATGAAGTCTTCTGTATCATATAAAGCTTATATTAAATAAATTTGAATGCTTTTTCTTATTATTCTGCCTTTTGTCCATCCAAATCACAGAGCCCCAGCCAGAGAACCTAAAAGGGTGGTAGGACACAGACACTTTCCTCCCTTATATTATTTCCAAAGTATTTATTAAATTATAATATGTGAATCTATACTTTTGGGAAAAAGGTAAGATATTCCCTTTCATTTCCCATCATTTACTCCTTAAACTTTATCAGAAAAGGACAAAATAATTTAGTAAAGAATGTGCTTTAAAAAAATATATGCTTGAGGGGCACTTGGGAGGCCCAGTCAGTTAAGCATCCAGGGCTTGATTTCAGCTCTGGTCATGATTCACGGTTCATGAGACTGAGCCATTCATCAGGCTCTGTGCTAACCGTGCAGAACCTGCTTGGGACTCTCTCTTTCCCCATCTTGCTGCCCGTCCCCCACTTTGCTCTGTGTCTCCCTCAAAAATAAACGTTAAAAAAATTTTTTTTAACTGTAAAAAAAAAAATTAAAGCTTGATTTTAAAGTTTGGCAGTGCCTGGGTGGCTTGTGCTCTCTCTCTCGAAAATAAATAAACATTAAAACACTTTTTAATAAAAATTTAAAAGATTAAACTTGATTTTAAAGAAGTTTGGGGCTGCCTTGGTGGCTCAGTCAGTTAAGTGTCTTACTTTGGTTCAGGTCATGATTTCATGGTTCATGGTTCAAGCCCCACATTAGGCTTTATGCTGACAGCTCAGAGCCTGGAGTCTGCTTCGGATTCTGTATCTCCCTCTCTCTGTGCTCCTCCCCAGCTCCTGTGCACTCTTTCTCTCTCTTTCAAAATCAAATAAACATTTTTTAAATTCAAAATAAATAAATGGATAAGTAAATAAATGAATTAATTAAAGATTTGTTTCTGGGGCGGCTGAGTGCCTCAGTGGGCTACGTGTCCGACTACAGCTCAGGTCATGATCCTACAGTTCCTGAGTTCAAGCCCTGCATTGGGTTCTATGCTGTCAGCACAGAGTCTGCTTGAGATACTCTGCCCCCCTCTCTCTCCGCCTCTCTTTCTCTCTTTCTCTCTTTCTCTTTCTCTCTTAAACAAATAAAACACTTAAAAAAACTTTTTAAATAAAGAAGTATGTTTTTATAGTTAATCTCTATTCATCTTTGATGCAACTACTTCAGTCTGTCTTGCTCCAATGCTTAAATAATCCTACCTAGAAGTATGCCTTCCATATTTGGAAAGAAGTAGTCACACATTTAATTATGCTTTGTCTCTGGCTGCCTGCCAAAAGCAATCACAGTTCAATATTACAGCTTCTCCTTCAGAAGTAATTAAGAAGTTAATCTTACTTAGAACACATAATTACCCAGCAGACCACAGAATCAACTTATCTACTTGTCATGAGTAAAAGCTCAAAAAAGCAGTACCACACTGAACGGAAACACCCAAACTCTCTGTAGCTATCCAGTGAGCACCATTTGGAAATGTGTGGAGCCCATCACCCCCCACCCGTCACCGGAAACCACGCCTCCCCAGCTTCTTTGAAGCATCAGGAAGCAACGGAACTGGAGCATGGAGGAGACTGGGCACAAGTCATTGAAGTTCCTAGTCTGTCAGGATAACAGGGGGTGTATCTGAAGAACCAAGGAGGCTTCTGGAGCGCTAAACTACAGAATGTCCTCTACTGCTCCCGAGCATCCACCAGCAGTGAGGCGCTATTCACACCCAATCCTTTTCAAACATCAATCAGTCATTAGAGGAAAGGCCCTTCTGCTTCATTTGACACTGGTACGCTAAGGGTCTGTGATGGGACTTACTCAACATGGAAAGCATTTCTTCGCTTCAATACCTATACCCATGGATGGGGGAGCCAGAAGTCTTCTAGAATGTATGGATCCTTCAAGAAAGCACCACACCTGATGAAGGTGCTGCCCACTCTGTGTCATGGTCCTCAGGGCCTAATAGGCTGAATACAATCAAGTCAGACTTTTTTTTAAACGTTTATTCATTCTGAGAGAGAGAGAGAGGAAGAGAGAGGAGGAGAGTGAGCATGCCCATGCAGGAGGGGGAGAGAGAGAGGGAGAGAGAATCCAAAGCTCACACTGCACTCTCAGTGCAGAGCCTGATGTGGGTCTGGAATTCACCAACTGCGAGATCATGACCTGAGCCCAAACCAAGAGTCGGATGCTTAACCAACTGAGCCACTCAGGCATCCCAAAAGTCAGACTTTTCTTAAAAGTGCAGACCTGTGACCATCTGAACCCATTATTTTGGGGTAAACTATTGCTCTTTTCAGAAGTCAACAGCCACTTTTTACTGACCTATTCTCTCTCCAAGCTGGCTCTCAGCACAAACTCTGAAATTCTTAAGAATGCTGCAGAAACTAAAGGCATCTGAAATTGACGTTGCAGCAGAAAACTCCAAGGCTATCTCCAGCCGAAGATAGCAGCCTCACACTGTAAGGCTTTTTCGATAGTTGAGCCCCTAGAACCTGCCAAGTACACAGCACTGTACTAACGAGCACAGAGATTTAGGAAGGAAAATACACCGTTTCTGTCCTTGAGAAACATATTCTCTCCTCGTATCCTAGTATCAGAGGTACTCTGACTACAGCTGCACCTGAACTTCAGCTAAATTATTTCAGCTACTGCAGGAGTCGAGTGGTCCGACTGATTCTTCTACTTGTTTACCCATATTAGTCTCATGAGTTTTGTCTCCTCTATTGTGCATTTGGATTTTACATTATTAAAAGAAAATCAACATGCTCCTTTTTAAAAATAAATCACTTCTTGGAAAATAAATTGACAATGTTCTTTTTCCTATGTTACCTTAGAATGAGTGGCTCCCCTAGGGTGACTTCATAGGTAATTCAATTTCATATGAAATTTACCAAATAACACAGGTCTGATGTGCTCTGCAGAACATTCCATATAGCCCAAATCCCTATCTGCCTGCAGTTTTCAAACATAATGCCACATAAAGAATCGGCATGTTGAAGAATAAGGGAGGATGGTCCCCTTAGTGAATCAGCAGAATTTATAGCCTAACAACTGACCCAAATCAGGGCTGTCATCCTCCAGATCCCAGCTGGGGGGCTATCACCTGGATAGGTCAATAAAGACCTTAAAAGCACTGCTTAGATAAGCTTAAGATAGAGACATTCACAAGAATCAGAGGAACTACTGCCATAATCTAAAGCCTTTTATGATAAGCCTAGGTTATCCTAGCCTAGAGGGAAGGCTAGAGGGAAGAGAGAATGCATTGCAACCAAATATCTCAGCCCCAGTGAGAACTCTGAAGTGTTCATTGATCTTTTTTAAAAAAAATTGTTTTAATGTTTATTTACTTTTGAAAAGGTGGGGGAGGAGGACAGAGGATCCCAAGCAGGCTCTGCTGTCAGCCCGATGTGGAGCTTAACTCACAAACCAGGTGATCATGACCTGGAAGCTTAACCAACCAAGCCAGCCAGGCGCCCCTCGTTGATCATCCATGCTTATGTACTTCTTTCTCCCTTTTCTTGTAACTAAAAGGGATATTAAATCTTTCATTCCAATTGCAAAACTCCAAAAATTTTATCAATAAACAATTACTGAGCATAGACTCCATGTAGGACATTGTCCCTATTCTGCAAATTTCTTAGAGCAACATACGAGGTATTTTCAACTAAATCCTACAATTCAACTAAATTCTACAAAGATTTTCTAAGTATATACCTTGTGTTTTTGCATCCTTTTAAAATCCAACTGCTCCAAACAAACAGACAAAAGAGAAGCTACAAGTTTGTATGTACTAAACATAGCTGCAAAAACACCTCTTTTATAATATGTGATTTAATCAATTTAGGCAAGTGCCTTTGGTTAGATTTGGGTAACTAAAAATACACATGGAAAAGTAAATCTTGACCCAGTTCTATCATTAACCAACTGCTGACATCTTTGTTCCCTTCTTCTCTCTCCTCTTCTGCCCCTCCCCCTCCCTTTCCATAAACCAGCCAAGGTGTTCATCCTCTTGATTATTACAGTTGAAGAGACTGCTGCTCCAGATACTAATATCTACAAGAGTATCTCCTAGCAAAATTCTTCCTGTCTCTCAAAGGTAAGGAGAGATGTGCCCATTTTTTTTATATCTTCTTTCACTAAGCTTTGTGTACCTCAAGCAGGGATGATGGGCTTATTTATCCTACCATCCTTGGAACCTAGTACAACTCATGATGTAAAATAGCTACTGAGATTCAATAAATGTTATCTCAATAAACTTCCCCTCCATCATCTAGCTTAATATCTCTACATGTTAAATGCTGAATTTGTATTGATTGGCTGAGAGAAATTCTTATTTTGCCAATCATTAGAGAAAAAGAGTTACTATCAAGTTCGCACTGCATTGTTCAGGCTGTAATATCTTCAAGCTAGCAAAAGTCAGGCTATGTAACAAGCAGAAACAAACATTAATAAGACAGTGCACTTACAATATCAAAGCACTTCCTAGTCAATTGTCCATTATTCTGTCCTTGACTCCCTGCAATAATCATTCATTTAATATTTGCCAACCATAATGAGTTGAGTATAGATGTGCTATAAACAGTTTGATGACTGTTCCAATTATAATGATGAGAAGGGGCATTTACTTATGTTTAGAAAAGAACTTGGCAAAGGCAGCACAGTAGAGGAGATTCGGCTGAGATTGAACTCGGGGTGCCTGATTATCTCGGCTATTTGGCTATTCAAAGTGTACAAAGGAACCTACAGTGTTCATCCACTTTAGTGGAGAAGCATCTTTCCTCCTGAAATTACCTTCCAGCTGCATAATTTCTGAGCTACAGGGCTCTAAAAAGAGATTTCAACCCCTCAGTAAAAATTCTCTGAGCATCTGCTACATCTCAGACACTACTAAACATAAATGAATAAGACCTCAGACACTCACAGTCTAGTCCAAGTTTGGCAAACTTCGTAAAGAGCCAGACGGTAAACATTTTAGGTTCTGCAGGCCATACAGTCTCTGTGGCACTCAATCAACTTTGCATGTAGTGCAACGGCAGCCTTAGAAAATACATAAACTAATGAGCATGGCTGTGTTCCAATAAAGCTTTATTTACAAAAGTAGGCAGCTGGCCAGGCTTGGACCACAGTGTATAGTTTGCCAGTTCCTGGTCTAACCTACATGTCAGGTACACTTTTTTAAAAAGCAGAACAGTGAGATCTGTGTTCATGAAGTTGTCCTTCTTGTATTTGCATAATCCTTCAGAATTTATGAAGCTATTTCATGTCTGATGACTCAAAATTTAATCTTCATACCAACACTTTGTAGTAAGTAGATCTTCTAATCCTCACTTTATAAATAACAAAACTAATGCTCAAATAAATTCAATAACTTTAAGACATCACACAGGTGGGGCTGGAACTAGGATTTAAGCTTCTAAATCCTAATCCTAAAGCTGCCTAATAGGTAGCATTACAATGTGTTCACCAAAACTCATTTCCTCCTCATCCAGGGCACACACCAGACTACACTTCCCAAGCTCCTTTGTGGTTAGGTCTGGCCATGTGCTTAGGTTCTGGTCAATAAAATTTAGGCATTGCCCATTAAAAACTTCTTCATAAAAATCTGCACATGACTCTCTATTTTGTTTTCCCCTTTCAGTTGCCTGGAAAGGAGACACACCTTGGGTAACCCTGTGAGTCATATGTTGACAACAGCAGAACCACAAGACAGAAGGAGCCTGAGCCCCAGCTTCCACCTGGAAGAGAGCTTCTCATCCAGGACCACCTGTGAAAGCAGCAAGAAATGTGTACTAAGCCCCAGAAATACACAGCTTTAATAATATTACAATAGCTAGTATTGCTTAACTAATACAGCAGAGGCACAGAAGATGAGTTTACCATGCTAATGAGCAGAAGAGATCATACTTCTGACACAGGAAATATCAAGAGAAACAAAGGATGCCTTCAAGAAATAACAAGTTGTTCTAAATGGTTTGATAGTAAACTAGCAAAGCAGTGGAAGGAGAGGCAGAAAAGATAACCATTGGGAAAGGACAGCACTGAAGGAAAAGCACCGGGAAAGAACAAGAGACAGCAATTAGAGGCTGAACCCGAGGAAGAGTCTGGAAGCAGTGAGACCACCTCAAGGCTCTCAGGACAGCACAGGCCTAACCAGAGCACAGCTGGGAGCCAGTAAAAGACTGGTTTGGTGTGGTTTTATTAGAGGTCACCAGATTTTTAAAGCAGATTTGATTTTTATCTTCTACTAATGTAATACATGCTAATTATAAATGTACAAATAAGTATGAAGAAAATCATACATAATACTATAGTCAAAGATAACTGATACTACTAGTCCAAGACATAAACTTCTGAGCTTACTTTACCTTTTTTATGTACATACATTTAGGCATTAAGAAAAAACTACCTACTAGGGCGCCTGGGTGGCTCAGTTGGTTGGGCCTCTGATTCTTGCTTTCAGCTCAGATCATGATGCCAGGGTGTGGGATCAAGCCCCTCACAGAGCTCTGCACTGACAATACAAGCCTGCTTGGGATTCTCTCTCTCTCTCCCTTCCCTTCCGCCCCTCTCTCCTGCTCATGTACTCTCTCTCTCTCCTAAAAAATAAATAAATGATAATAAGTAAAATAAAAAATAAAACCTATCTACTAGTGTACATTTAGGTTGTTCACCTTTTCTTGCTATTATAAAAAATACTTCAATAAAAATTCCTATCATCATATCTTTGTGCAAAGGTGCAAGTACTTTTATAGGCCTAGTTTCTGGAAGTAAAGGCCTTGACCCAAAAGGTTTATTCACTGTCAAAATGCCATCCAGAAACACTAATTCAAATTCCCACTGGCAGTACAGAAAAGTGCCCATTTTCACATACCTCTGCTGATACTAGATATCATCTGTATTTTTGTTTTTTGTTTTTAATCCTTTGCCTGTCAGGTAAAATAAAACAAACAATCTCATTCTTTTAATTTTTGAAACACGGATAAACAAATGTTCAGCCCTCTTCTTGAATTTTTTAAAACATCCTCTATGGTCTGTGGAAAATCCTAAATACATAACCGTTAGAAGTTATCTTTAGCAAAGGGACGGTATGCCTAATTTATGCAATAGTCCAAGTGATTAGAAGCCAAGTGACTTTTTGATTTGAAAAACAGCATGAAAGAAGTTAGAACAAATGATTAGATATTAGTTCTTCTCAGGAGATACTGAGTATTGTGGGTAAGCTGTGATTATCAGAATTGAGTGGGTAATGTGTTTCCACATTTACATACTATAAATAATAAGCTCTTGCTAATTAAAATCAACTAAGGATTTGTTTCACTTATTGCTTCCTGATGTTTTTATTTTCCATTTTTGTCATATGTTTGACTTTGGTTTGGGGTATGTAGGTGCTAGGCAAAAAGAGTAAGGACACAAGGATCATAGGAAAATACAAACAGAGAACTGATATAGGTTGACAATCTGGAAAGAAAGGGGATGTGCATGTGTGCGCACACGTCACAGGTACTAAAATGAGCTGGCACGTGTGATAAAGGGAAAGATATAACATTTACTTAAGGCTTATGTACCAACCACTGGGCAAGACTTGTCACACACATCACCTCATTAATCTTCACAGTTCTTTGAAAGGCACAGAATCAGTATTTTTAAATGAGGAAAATGAATGTCAGAAAAATTGACCCAGGTGATTGCCTAAAAAGTAAAGCTATCATTAGAACTTTTCCTTGTCTCCTGCTGCTATTTTACTCCAAATTCCATATTGTCCCCCCACTGTACCAGAGCACTAAAGAAACCCTGGATTAGAACTTCTGGGGCTCACCCAGATACCAGTGTCCCTCTCTTGTCATGGGGATACAAATAAACAAAGAAATGATAAAGTAAAAAATAGAACAGGCTGTGTGTGAGAATGGGGGAAGATTATAGCAATATGAATAAAAAACAAGAAAATAAAGTGTTGAGTAAATAAGAAATTAAAGAAATTGAACAAAGAAGTGTAAACTTAAAATTGTATCTAAAAGACAATAAAAATGAGTACAAGATAAAGAAGTAGAACAGGGGCGACTGGGTGGCTCAGTAGGTTAAGTGTCAGCTTGGGTCATGTTCTCAGGGTCATGGAATCGAGCCCTGTGTCAGGTTATGCACTGAGCGTGGAACCTGCTTGAGATTCTCTCTCCTTCTGCCCCTCCCCCACTCATGTACACACACCCTCTCTTTAAAACAAGATAAAACTAGCACAATAAAGCAATGGAATGGAATAAAAACACATATTAGTCAAAAGAAGAAATTTTAAAAATAGAAAAAAAAGCAATAGCTGAAAGGCAAAGAATTATAAAACTGGATAGTTCAATCAAGAAATGTTATATTCAGTTCCTTAAACTTGACCCGTTCCTAAGGAAAGGACCCATTTTCCATTCTGTTGCTATTCATTATCATATGCCACTTTCCCCACTACCCTCTTTAAATGCAGTGTACACAACTGAACTCTCTCTTCAAATAAGGGTGATATCCACCACCTAAGCAGAAAGAGAATATTAGCCAGGGCCCACAAATATTAGTTGCACTGACCATTGACTTTATAATTCATTGATTTGTTGTTCTCTGATCTTCAGAGATTTTACCAGACCTACCAATATATGTGTTGTTTTAGGTTTGTTCTTTTTCTTAATTTTTTTAAATGTTTATTTATTTTTGAGAGAGAGAGAGAGAGGGGGACAGAACACAAGTGGGGAAGAGGCAAGGAGAGAGGGAGACACAGAATCTGAAGCAGGCTCCAGGCTCTGAGCTCTTAGCACAGAACCTAACGCGGGCCTCAAACATACAAACTGTGAGATCATGACCTGAGCCAAGGTCAGACACTTAACCAACTGAGTCGCCCAGGTGCCCCAACTTTGGGTTTGTTCATAATGATACTCCTCTGAACTTTGAACACGACAAATTGTGGAAAGCATCTTAGAAAGATCCCACATCCAAACATAGGAGGCGGGCAGCTGCCCCAACGTCTTACAGCTAATACACATCAGAACCAGAGTAATACCAACCGCGGGTCTTACCTTCATGGACTCACATGTGCTTTATAAGTCAGATACATTCTAAATTTTATTTCTATGAAAAGAAAAAGGAAATAAGAAAACTAAAGCAAGGAAGTTATGAAACTAAAAGGAAGGCTTTGTCAAAGAGCAATCACAACCAACAGAAGACTGAGTGTCCAGGGCCACCTGGGTGGTTCAGTGATTTAAGCGTCCAACTTCCGCTCAGGTCAGAATCCCACAGTTCATGGGTTCAAACCCCATTTTGAGCTCAGAGCCTGAAGCCTGCTTTAGATTCTGTGTCTCCCTCCCTCTCTCTGCTCCCCCCCCCCCGACTCGCTCTCTGCCTCTCTTTCTCAAAATATAATAAAGACATAAAAAAAAGTTTTTAAATAAAACTTAAAAAATTAAAACAAAAAACATTAACACCAAGAGTGTTCACAGTATAAAAGGCATTTAGTTACTAAGTCCAGGCTGAAGTCATAATCTCATGTTCATATCAGGGATCAACAAGTAGCAATAGGAAGGCAGGTGATGAAACGGCCCACACAATTTATGTTTTTCATTATCCTTGTTGATCACCTAAAAATATAATTCCCTATGAGGACTGTATGGTGTGGCTCCTCTCTGTGTGTCCACACGTGTACACACACTGCTGGAAGGATACAAGTCCACATGCCAGAAAGTATCAACTGTGATTACATCCGAGGAGTGAGAAAGGCAAGGAGAAATTTTACTTGTAGTTAATATAAATCAATATTTCTTGGTTTCTTAAAGACAGTCATCAGGTATAATTTTTGGACATTCAAAATAAGGAATAAAGAAACATGCAAATAATGATGAATGAACTTAGACACAAGAGAAGAAATGTGCAAAGAGAAACTACAAAGGTGAGAGTAACACAACTCCTTTAAAGGGGTCTTTTATTTTGTCCCTTCTCTTCTGATTTCCTATCTGCATTTGGGAGGAGGGGTGCCTCAGGCCCCTGGCTGTATATGTTAAGTTTTCTTTTCACACCCTACCTGGAAAACCAGACAATACTGACATTGATTTTTAAAAAGCAAGAAGCAACAAGTCACTGACTTAGATGAAAACCTTATATTACTCACATCTACAACCATGACTTACTCCTTAAACAGATCAATAGAAACAATCATTTACCTTCCTTCAAAGAGACGGCTGAAATAACTCTAGCTCACTCATGATAGCTTCTGTGTTGTTGACAAGTAATTAGAGATAGTAATGGGTTGTCAAAACTTCGATGACTAGGGTTCATGACCTGAATATGCCTGAACCAATTTCTCATATAGATTGCATGACCCTTTATCAATTCTTCACAGTACTTCTTTTTTCTTCCCCCAATACCACTTTTTTTCTTAAAATATGAGTCCTTTTTCCTAAAATGCTACTTTTATATCACCCATCAACTCCAAAGTTTATCATCTTCTTTCCTTCTTCATTAGATCCAGCCCAAACTCCTCAGGGGGATATTAAAAAACCTTGCTTGGGACCACATGGATAGCTAGTCTGACTCTTGATTTTGGCTCAGGTCATGATCTCACAGTTCATGAGATCAAGCCTTGTGTTGGGCTCTGTGCTGACAGGATGGAGCCTGCTCGGGATTCTCTTTCTCCCTCCCTCTCATTCTCTGCCCCTCCCTCTCAGGGACTTTCTCTCTCTCTGTAAATAAACACACATGAAAAAACTTTTAAAAAATAAATTAAAATTTCTAAATTTTTAAAAAATAAAAAATCTTTGCATGATCTGGCTCCACCCTAAACATTCTTACCCAATTTACCTACACCAAACCCTATTTATCTGCCTCACAACTCTTTAGTCTGTGACTCAGGAAGTACTCACTTGCAAGTCCATTTACTCAAGGGAACAGCATATGCAGAAAGCAGAACTTAAACTAAGATGGCTTTATAGAAATGGTAATTCTTTTTTTTTTTCCTTTTAAACAGATAAGACAATCCATGTTTCTTGCCTATTTATCTTACCAACCCCAAGAAAGTAACAGTCACTAAGAGAAAGAACATGACTCCAGGTCCAGGCTCCAGAGTCTGCCCACAGTATCATATGTCAACCAATTACAAAATTACACTATGATCTGGGGCAAGTTATTTTTCTCTCTGTACCTCAGATTCATCATCTCCAAAGTGGAGATAACAGCTATAGTCATCTCATTGAGTTATGATGAAGATTGCTAGGTGTCAAAATTACTTTTTGGTACTCATTTTTTCTAATGAATTTGATGCCATCATCTGGTATAGAAATCTCCAGAATCCAACCTTTCCCTCAAATACCATGTTCTCCTTAATTAAAATTAAGCAATTAAAATTAAATTAGGTGATTACTTGCTCTGGTGAACATTTATATAGTCATAATAACATAATTTTATGCAGTCATAGTATATAAACTCTGCTTATTGATATTAAACTTTTAAAATCAACCTATGATTGAAATATGGAAAGAGTAATGATGAATACTGAAAAAAATTATTATATGAGAGAGAAGTTAGGAGAGACAAGTGAGAGAAAGGATGGGTAAAGGGAGTACTATGGTCACTAGGTAAACAGGCAGAGCAGGAAAAAAAAAAGTTAAGTGAGTTGTTAAAGTTACAAAGATATCCAACTGAAAGAGATGAGGAATTAGCCCCCCAATAGCATCCCCACATCTACCATTGAAGAAAATCAACAGAGAACATCAAAAGTTGAAAAATCAATAGGCAGTAGCATAAGTACATCATATAGAGATATGAAAGTAACACTAAAACCCTACAAACAGGATAGTAAAAGAGTTAAAAGTAATTTATTTGGGAAAGAGGTGAAGAGGTCTAAGAGAAGAAATCATACCTTTCGTACTAGTTCTTTTATACTACAGTGTTTAAGATTTTCAACTGTTTTTAAAAATAAGAAAATGTAACCTTTTCCTCAGAAGCTGGAAGACATTCAGACTGTATGCCTACTGAAGGCATCCAATCATCTTTCAAAATAAGAGGAAGATCCTCCTTGGAGAAACTGGCAAGCAGAAGCTCCCGTGGACCTACAAACACATGGGTCTGGGCTTCAAGACTCCCAAGGAGACCCCTGAGGGCACCTATACTGACAAGAAATGCCCCTTTACTGGTAATGGCTCCACCCAAGGGTAGATTCTGTCGAATGTGGTGACCAAGATGAAGATGCAGAGGACCACTGTCATCCACTGACACTACCTCCACTGCATCTGAAAGTACAGCTGCTTTGAGAAATGCCATGAGAGCATGTCTGTGCACCTGTCCCCCTGATTCAGGGATGTTCAGAATGGTGACACCGTCACAGTGGGTGAGTGCTAGCCCTTGAGCAAGACTGTGCACTTCAACGTGCTCAAAGCCATCAAGGCCACTGACACCAACAAGTAGTTCCTAGAAATTCTGGGACTATACATCTGCCCACACGCCACCCCCCCCCAAATAAAGTTATTTTCCCAAAAAAGAAAGAAAGAGAGAGAGAAAGACAGAGCAAGAAAGAAAGAAAAGAAAGGTAACTGAAAAAAATCTATTCATAATACGAACTGAAGCCACAAGAATAAACCTAACAAACGTAGACAAGCTACATAAAGAAAACTCTTAATCCTTATTGACCTGAAAAAAAGACTTAAAATTTGGTGAGTCCTACTTTGTTCCTCAAAGGCAAAACTCACTATCTTAAAGTTGGTGGTTCTTCTCAGTTATTCCATAAATGCAATGCAATTCCAATTTTAAAAATTCCAACAGAATTACTTTGGGGACATTCCAGGCTATTTCTAAAATCATTTAGAACAGGAAACACATGAAAAGAGAAAAAAATTAAATAAGAACAATGATAAAGAACTTGCCCTACTAGATAGTTCAGAACTAGACTAAATGATCTATGGGACAGAATAAAGCACACAGTATCATGAGCTTTACCCTCTTCATTAAATAGGGAAAGTAATTTTTAACAAAGTTAGATACCAAGAAATGACCACTGACCTCCCTACTCTAATGGTGTATTTGGACTGATTATGCAAGCAACATGACAATCAATGTCCTGTAACCTAAAAAAAAATAAAAAAGGTTGAGTGAGTTGGGGTTCTCTGAGCTTCCTGGGGAAAACATTTTCTGTTCTCTGCGCTTCCTGGGGAAAACATTTTCTGTTCTCTGCAAAAGAAATGCAGAGGTACATCATCAGGCACAATCCTATCTAATTGACAAGAGGTCAGAAACGTAGAGCAGAAATGTTCAATTTCATATCAGGTAATTACCTACTGGTAGCTAATATATTCCAATTGCAAGACAGTGATTGGACAAAACGTGTATACAGAGTAAGAAGCAGTGTGAATTCTAGAGCAGCTTTGATCAGGGGCAAAGGGCACCAATGTAGTCTTCAGAGTCTAATGTTTTCTCATAAAAGATCTAAGCTAAGAAACTTGAGACCATTGTATTCTCACCTATTTACTGTAACAGCTTTCTGGTCTCCCTTGCTCTAGCCTCATCCCTCCCCTCAGTCTCGTCCCTCCCCTCAGTCTCTAAACCGTTGTCAGAGAGATCTTTCTGAAATTCAAATCAGATTAATCTCTCCCCAGCTTAAAACCTTTGGGGTGGGGGGTGAGGGACGGAGGATAATGTTCAAATTTCTTAGCCTGGATTATGAGGTCTTTTGTATAACACCTGGCCCTGGCCTACTTTTTCATCTTCAATCCTTGCTTATCTACCAGATATAATCCTTCTTATTCTTCAAGGTTTAGTTCAAATGTTTCAACTTCCAGAAATCCTTCGCTTACTTCTCCATGCTCAAGCTACCATTGGAATGTCCTGCTATTACAATGCTACCATAATTACATTGATATAAGCATGTATTTACACTATACTATGAATCACTTTTTTAAAAAAAGGTTAATACTTTTATTCACTTTCATATCCCCTACCAGCACTTTGTACATAAATCATTCAATAGATCTTTGATTGTACCAATTAACTATTAACAGTTATGGATTCCATGAGAAACTCTCAGTTTTCCTCTCTCTTATACATAGAATTCAAATGACATAAAGAGAGAAATCACAAGTATCTAAAACGCTTAGCATCTTCTGAAAGCAAAAATCTGTAGGATTAAAAAGAGGAGGTCCAGCCATCATGATCTGGGAATCAGAGGGCTCAATTCCAGCCACAAATCTACTTCATGTCACAGAGGAAAATGTGCAGCCTGTGCATGTGGGGGTTTTTTCCTCCTTAAAAAGATAAGATTGCTATGGTTTCTTCCTGCTCTAGAAATCGAGACTCACTCCTACATTGACAACAGCATAAGGTATTCAAGACACAGTGTGCATCCTGCTGTCATGTAGGTTATACTAAGCCAAAGGGAAAATCAGTAGCAGATGCTACCAAGGTTCTAGGTCAAAGTGTTTTTTATTTGCACTCCAGAATAAGTACAATTTCTCTTCAATTAAAGTAGATGAAATGTGCATTACCCATATTTCCATAATTATATCATTTTATATTTCCGTGGTCCTTCCATCTTCCAAATTTTTTCAGAGGCATTATACTAGTAATTCTCATAACAACCTTGTGAAGTAAGAAGTAGGATTATCTCTAGCTGCTAAAAAGGAAGTTGGGGTTCATAGACACATAATCATAAAAATGTTTGCCATATATGTCTAAAGCGTCTTCTAACTTCTGTTTTTATGTTGCAATTCAAGTATCTTACAGTATTGAACGTTGGAAGAACCACTGCGATAACTTCCAGCTCAGAGGTTTATTATATTATACTAAATTTTGAGGCTAATAATATTCCCTAAGTATATGCATAAATACACGATACAGGAGCAAACATGAGTTTTAACCTTAACACAGTCTGAAGACTACAGATACGCCATCAAAACTCAGGTTTCTTCTCTTTGGTCTTTCTGGCTCTCAAAGAACATTTTTCAACTTTATATCTCGATCATTTGAAACTACTTCCACTAACATTGTTTCATAATAAATACAACTCAGGTTTGATGAAAATTAGAATCTACTAATTTTAACATACTCTGAAATGGAATTGATCTCTTTCATCTAAGATATATCACTTAAAACTGTTCTGAAATTCAGAAAAAAGATTTCTTTAAAAATAGTCTTGCTATCCACTAAGATTAATATCAAGATAGGCAGCCAATAGAGAAAAATTTTTCACTCAGGAAAATGAATCATTAAACTGAATAATTGAAAATGTGTTAAGTAACATATGAAATATATGCTCATGAAAAAAAAATCTCTGGTAAGACCATCTGTATGTGAAAATATCTACACTGAAACAAGATACCTTAAATTCATATACCTTAAAGGCTAATAGGATGAGAAAAGCTCATTCCAAATGTCCAAACTGTTTCATTTTAACTTTCATTCAATCTTAGAGATTACTTATATAGTCAAAGTAATGGAAGTCATTTTCATCATTACTTCCCTGATGTGTAAAGCAAGAAAATCTTGACAGAATGCTATGTATTTCAACTTACTCCTATATTCAGCATACAGAAGAGTTGCCAAACAGGTAAGACAAAACTCTAAACAGAAAACCCTTTGACAAACTGCATGTCGAGTTAACCAAATCCCCAAATCCTACCCTATTTCTATATTAAAAAGGTCCTTCCAAGGCTTAGAAAACTCGGTCATGCTCAGGAAATCTCATCCATGATCTAATTTATATTTTAGGAAAAAAAGGAAGTGTCAGTGCTGGTACTGTGAACACGACAGAACACCGAAGTTGACACCATGAACTAGCAACAGTCTCCAGCCAGGCGCTCAGACGGCGCACTGGCGTGATAAAGTTACATCTGAGTAGACACACATGAATGATCTGAAATGACAAACGCATTTCAGTTTGAAGACAAGTTTAGAAGACATTTCTTGACGTGTCATTTATTCTGTCTGACCAGGCAGGAATATTTCTTATAATTCAAGGAACGGTGCCCATCTATTTTAAATGCCTGATCTCCTCACTCCTACTTTCAAATGTTTCTCCCATGCTGCAGGAGCAGACAGACTCTGAGAACATGATACATGGATTGTGCCTCCATTTTATCTATGCTGAGCACTTATACCATTTCATTTTATAAAGCTAATTCTTTTCACTATCCTTGACTACCTTTAATTGATACAAATTGGGAATCATTCTGTCCAGACTATTGCAAAAAGCTAAAATACAGCTTTAGTCATTATTCAAACTGAATAAGACCTGAAATGTTCAAATTAAAACTCACTATTCATAAGTGTCAGGCAAATAAAATTTTTAAGCAGATCTATATCCTTGACTTGTAACCTAAGAAGACAAATGGCTTTGTCACTGACCACTTTATTATAATGGGCTCGCAATTCATCAGCATGCAAATTCTACTGTTACAAAAAGTAAAACATTTGCAAGAAAAGAAACCCACTTTGTCTAATCAAAAATACTTTACCTTTTCATCTCATACTGAAATAGAATCTCTCAAATATGCTGTCAAGAGTTCAAAAAAATATTTAAACTTAATTAAACATAAGATAAAATAAGAAATATATACCACCTTTTACTAGGATGATTACACTTACCTTAAAATTAGTAGTATGACTCTTACCTTTTTCTGGACTTAAGTTTTTATACACTTCAAGGTCTGCCATTAAATTTAATATTGTTACACATTATTGGCAGGAGCAGTAAAATTTCTCTCTAAAGGCAAAGCCTTTCTCTGATACACATCTCCAAAAAGGAAAAGAAAAAAATAAAAAGGCAAAGAAATCCTCAGCAGCCCCAGGAACTTGGCTCATTCTGCCCTTTATGGCATGAGGAGATCTTCACAATCCAGGCTTTGCAGTGTGGAGAAAATAAATCCACGAGATATGATTATAGAACTTTGTCCCAAAGTGAAAAGCACAGCCAGATAAGAACACTAGAAGCATCTGCTCAGGGCTGCCGCTATTGTGGGAATGCAGGCGCTGTGGCTACTTTGGGTATGAGACGTGCATGCTTAGTGCAGGGCTTAAAACCCTCCAGGCAATGTGCACATTTAATGTCCAGGAAGTGTAGGTCTTTAACCATCCAAGAAACCCTCCTCACCTACAGAGGCCATTGAGAAACACTGATTACCATGGGAGTGACGCAGGCTGAATGCAGAAAATGAACATGCACACACACAGAGAAACACACAGAAGCACACACACAGACTCGCACACTCTCGGAAGCGAACATCACTCTATTTGAGGCAAAAACAATCCATAAAAAAATAAGCTATATGTGGTCCTCTCCACTGTACACTACTTTTGTGCCAGTCAGGGTAAGCACATATTACTGACAGTGTTGAAGCTTTTTCTTGATTTTTGTCCTTACTCCACACACAAACATAGCAATGATTATAAAAAGACTGGAATATTCCCAACTTAGATTGAATGAGGTGACAGTTTCAAAATACTTGGTAGTAAAGGTTAATTCTCAGGTAAAAATCATATCCCTGTGGGTAAAGTAAGTAGCAAGAATGGATCTGAGAAAGCCAGCTTTTAGTGAATGAACCAGCATAATTATTAAAGAACCATTTTCCCTAAAATATACATAAGCACTATTTGCATGTTTTAATCAACTTCTTCACAGAGATAGGTAAACAAGGAAACAAATCAGGCAGTCAGGTCTTTCACAAAGCAATTTACTGGAGTCTTGCATTTAAAAGTTCTAAGTAGGTCTCCCCATCCTGAGCATTAACTCCCTTACTCCAGAATTCTCTATCAGTGCCTTTTGCCATTTTCTTCTCTCCAGCTTCAGCTGTGCCCCTGAGATTCCCATTACCATCCATTCTGTGCACACTGGCATCAACCCCCCCCACTCCACTCCCATTAGGACCACCCAGCCCAGATCACTAACCCATCCCTCTCCTCTGAGGTATTAAGCTCTACTCTAGTTTCTACTCACCTATTTCCCACTGACATGTCCCTCACCCAATTTGCAAACCCCACTGTTTACTCTTAAATACTCTGAGAAATCTGAACGTCAAAGATGTATGTACAAGTACATATAATTAGGATATTAGGAGAGAGATACACCAACACAAAATAGCAATTCAGAGTTTAGAAGGGCCATCTGGGTGGCTTAGTTGGTTAAGTGTCCAACTTTGGCTCAGGTCATGATCTCACAGTTCGTGGGTTCAAATCCTGCATCAGGCTCTGTGCTGAATGCTTGCTCAGAGCCTGGAGCCTGCTTCAGATTATGTCTCCTTCTCTCTCTGCCCCTCCCTGCTCTTGCTCTCTGTCTCACTCTGTCTCTCAAAAGCAAATAAATATTTTAAAAAATCTTAAGGGTTTAGGAGCCCATCTGCCTGGGTTCAAATCCTGACTCTGCCACCAACCATCTGTGTGACCATGGTCAAGTTATTTAAATGGTCTGCTCCTTGGTTCCCTTATTTGCACAGTAGGCATAATAATAGTTCCCCCTTCAAATGTTATTGCAAGAATTTAATACACATAAAGTGCTTAGAATCAATTATTTTACATTATTATCATCCTGTGGTTATTAGTCTTGAAATCCTTTACATCAACACAGAAACGCAGTGGGGTTCATTGTTTAATCTGAATGAATCAGTACTTTGAAGGTAGAGTGGTACTCCCAAATTTGAGGTATCTCAGAAATACCCACTCCTGTTAAATAATCCAAATGTTTAATACTACCAGATAATCTTATACAAAAAGGCAATAATGTTCTCGTAACACACAAAATTTGTGCCAAGTGATGGGTTTTTAATTCTTCTGACTTACCAGGACCAAAGCTACCTCAAAAGCAAAAGGCATCTTTTGGTCAGTTTCTCACTGCATCCAGGAAAGAGATGGAGGCCAAACTGCTTCCAAGGGAGGCTGGGAAAAATCTCCCTGCCCGTTCCCTTCCAAAGATTCCCCACCACAATCTTGTGATGCTAACACAAGGGAGAGTCAGGAAAGAGGAAGGGGGCAAACTGCCCCTCCCCCTCCTCAATAGGGAGTTTTCTCCCAATAGGTTCTTCATGCTTCTGGCCCTCTGGCCCTCACAGCTCCCCAGGCTCCTCCCGGGAAAGGCTCACACATGAAGCCCAGCACCCCAGCGATGGGCAGTGCCTCGGGTTTATCCTGAATGGAATGGTATCACTCAGTAGCTCCACAGAGCAGGCAGGCGAGCTTTTAGAAAGAAAGCATGGCCCACAAATATGCATTTGACCACCAAAGAAAACTCATGGATTTTTTAGAGTTCAAAAATATCTACACCTTATTATATATCAAATTCTTCAGCAGCAGCAAATAATTCTCTAGGCAGCCCATTTGAAAGACTCCTACTGAAACACCTGTTCTAGGGTTGGCAGAGCCACTGGATGACTAACGCATCACCCCCGAGACACTCCCCAGAGTTCTCCCAGGAGAAGGTCATGTAGAAAGTCTAGGTCAATAGGCTTTAAGGGGTGGTGATGCATCCTTTGATCAGGTCACTGAAACAACCATACAGCTTTACAATTTTTAACTTCTTACCTAAAATCCTCATTTGAAAAGAGTGGGCCTTTTCCAGATTAGTTCTAGCACAGCAGTTGGCATATAAAATAGGTACCTCATTAGAGGTCTCCATTTCTAATCATTAAGCCTAATAGGGAATTTTCTTTCACCAATCAAGTGAAAAAGAAAGGGGTCTCCGCATTTAGCTTCTCAATTCACAGCGAGTGAAGGACTTTAGGCCCCATCTAAAAGCATTTTCCTCACCTTTCACAGCTGAGCTCTACTTCTAATTTCTTATAGAAACATCACAAAATAACAGGCTACAGCATGGGCTTCAGATGGAGGAAGATCTGAGTCCTAGCTTTCATGACCTTGCAGAAATCATGGGTGGGGTGGTCAGGTAAAACAGAACACCGAGTTCAATTTGAATTTCAGATAAACAACTAATATTTTTTTAGTGTAAGTACGTCCCATGCAATATTTCCTGTATTTTTATTTGTTAAATCTCACAACCCAACTGAAGGGACATCTCTGAGCCTAAAAAGCCTCATGGAGAGCCCATAGTACCCACCTCATAGGGTATTTCTGGAGAGTAAATGAGCCAGTATAGGCCAAGAGCCAACTGCACGTACCTGAAGAAGTAAGTATACAATATCCAGAAGTGAATGGCCAGTCCAATCACTGGGTGGATGTTTATTTAAATTAAGTCACATGGTAAAGAGGCTGTACACTGTACTGTCTCCACACACACCGCAATCTCACCAGTCACATAATTCTGAACTGAGACCAACTCAGGGCAAAAGCCTGCAAGGCTCCCAAGTCCAATAAGAAAACCTACTGACACAAACATGGGAGCCACATCACTTC
The DNA here is from genome assembly GCF_006229205.1 of Suricata suricatta. Lineage (NCBI taxonomy): Eukaryota > Metazoa > Chordata > Mammalia > Carnivora > Herpestidae > Suricata > Suricata suricatta. Next base: position 107,033,005 of record NC_043704.1, on the reverse strand, counting down.
CTGAAGCAATTATTATAAAAGCTACCATTTACCAAACACCACAAACATTACCTTCTCTAATCTTCACCAAAATTCTGCAAGGAGATTTATTAGTATTCCTATTTTAAATTTAGGTAAAGAAACAGATTCAAGATGCCCAAGACCACACAGCTGTGCTAGAACCAGGTTTGAAACCCAAGCTAACTCCAGGTCCAGGCCCTTCCCACCGGCTCCGCACTTCAGGTCAGATGAAAACCATCCACAAGATTTCAGGCCTAAACTTCAGAATTCCTCACTCTCCCCAATTAGAGAACGCTCCCTCATTGTCAGAAGCTGTTAGGGCTCCTGGCTTAGGAACACAGAGATGCTTAGCAAGTAAAATCATCTGGAAAACCATCATCTCAAATTAGCCAGGCAATTTTTAAAGCATTTTCACAGTTTTATGTGCATTCAAAGTAGTAAGAGAGCAAGTGGAGAGCAGCGGGACCTTCACAGTGAAAGAGCCTCTGGGTGGCGCCCAGCCACACCCTTGCAGAGAAAGGGTCCCTCACTCAAAGCACCTAGGTAACTTAGTGAAGGGGTGATTTCACAGGAACTTTCACACACTGCTGATAAACTGTAAATTAAGAGCATAAATTTTAACAAACTTATTGCAAAGTCATGAGGAAATATGCAACAAGAGTAATAGAAATGTCTATATTGATTTTACTCAAGAATCATTACTGTGAGAAAGCTATCATAAAGCTATGAGAAACATAGAAATCTATGTACAAGGATATTTCATTAGTATTAGTTATAAGTGTCAACAATCTAAATGCCTATCAACTAGGAAACGATTACTAAAACATACATTCATATTTTAGAAGTCTATCTAGCTATTAACAATGTTCCAGACATTGCAATTACCTGGAGAATGGGTGACATGTGATATAAAAAAAGGAGGGGCGCCTGGGTGGCTCAGTCAGTTAAGCATCTGATTCTTGATTTTGCCACAGGTCATGATCTCAGGGTTCGTAATTTCTAGCCCCATGTCAGGCTTTGTGTTGTCAGTGCAGAGACTGCTTAGGATTCTCTCTCCCTCTCACTCTCTCTACCCCTCCCCTGCTTACATACGCGTGCTCTCTCTCTCTGTCAAGATAAATAATATTCAAAAGAAAGCAAAAATGATACAAACTAAATATACAATATGATTCTTATTATATAAAACGTGTATATAAACACAGATTGGAGGACTAGAAAAATATATGAAAAAAATTGACAATGAGATCTGTAGGTATTTTTATTTTCTTCTGAAATTTAACTGTACTTTAATATTTTAGAACTAGCATTTACTTCGTTTATTCAGGAAAAAAAATAACAGTTTATAAAGCACAGCCCGTTCAGTAATACTCAACTAGGGAGGAAATAATCCCTTCCCATTGGTGTATGGAAACAATGAAGACATTTCTTTGAGAATTACTGACATTTATGGAGCACTGACTGTATTTCAGACACTACTCCTAGCATTGTACATGCTTTATTTCATCCTTACAATACCAGATGTGGAAACTGAGGCAGAGAGACGTCAAGTCACTTCCCTGAGCTGGCCCAACAGATGAGTCATAGACCTGAGATCTGAATCCCCTCAGCCTGACTTCAGGGCGAGTGCTCTTCACCACATAAGGCAGTATGGAGATCCTGCAATCTATTTTTTCATCTGACAGCCGTGTAGAGCAGCATATTGAACTATTGCAGCTTACTTCCTTTTATGAAGTCTCACTGTGCACTCAACCACAGTGGGACCCCCCAAATCCTCAATATAATGTGGCTAAGTCACCAATATAACTACACAAACAGATAAAACCTCAACAAGAACCCTACACATACATACAAAGTCAAAGAGCTAGGTTTCAGGACAGCCCCAAGTGGATGCTCCAGGGAGACACAGGCTCCCAGGATGAGCGAGTACCTTTGCTTCCGTAAAACAGACGGGGATTCGCCACTGCGGCGTTGTTCTGCCTGAGCCTCCCTCTTCGCCCTGAGATTGTTCAGGTCTCTCTGGGTACCCTGGGCACCAGTCCTTCATCATCCCTGACCACTCCAGGCTATCTGTCCTTACTAGCTCTCCTGAGCAATATCTGGCTCTCAAGGAGGGCCAGCACCATCCAATTCCTCAGTCTATGCAAATCACAGATACCAAAGGAGAGCAGCTGACTCAAGGGTAGAGACTTTTGCCCCCCAGTGTCTATGAATCTATGGGAGAGCACTGCAAATCTGCTCTCCATTTATATTTACAATGGACTCAACTCACTAAGGAAAGCTGCTGCAGTCATTGCAGATTTGAAATTAAATGGATTAAAAAGAGTAGGGCTCATATATCGACTCAAATCAGCACAGCACACACCTATGGCCTATTCGTCACCAATGCATTTAAGGAGATTACTATTTATATGAAGCTCAGAAACTCCTGTAAGGACTATACCAGAAAATTGCTAGAACTTTTGCATCAAGTGCCATGGAACAAAACGGAATGTTACCATGTGTTCATTTTCAAAGAAAAAGTTAAGGTGCTCCATGAAGGTGTATGCAATGTACTTAAATGCTCAGCGGCAGTAACCATGATAACCTTGCTCCTCCTGGGTGGCGCTTTCCATTCTACCCCTTACAGAGTCCTTTCAGGAACAGATGCCTCAGTGACCCTGACAACAACTATATAAAGTGGGAGAGGCACCAGGATCATCTTGCCTTACAGATGAGGAAGCTGAGCCTCAGAGACTCTTCATGATTTGCCCCAAATCACAAAACTAACAGGAGTGGGGGGAACCTGAAACTGGACTTTCTAGTCCAAACACAGTGTTCTTCCCCCATACCATGTATACGCCCTTAACATGATTGCCAGCAAGAATTAATTGCTAGACAATAGAGTAACCAAGAATTGTAAACCCAGTGCACTACAAAAACGTCAGCTGAGAGCCGAGGAAGACCTGGGGGGCACAGGTTTCTATCCAATGACTGTTAAACTCCGCTGAGAATGGCAGGAACGAGGATTCTGTTTAGACAGCAGGCTTACCGGGGCTGTTTACTCCTCACTGGAGAGAGAACTACATATTCTAGTGATATGGCACGTGTCCTATAGATCACACATGCTTGTATAATAAACCAGTTTGGACTTCTCCTTCATTAAAAACCTGATGTGCATCAGTTGGCAGTTATGGCTACACATTTTTAAGCATCTGAATCCCAAAACAAACTGTTACCGTATTTAATATTATTATGTTCCACAGGACAGAGATGAGCCACCCTTTGGCCCGACTGCCTCATTGAAATGATGCTTCCTTGATGATTTATTGACCTCCCCTTCAAGACTCTTGGTGTTAAAATTAACAGTTCTCATTTTTTTTTAAAGACGACTCTTGGTCATGTCACTTTAAATTTTATAGGTTCGCATAAAAATTTACAGGCATATCACTATCAGTTTGGTGAAGATGTCAATATCATTCAAAATAAAATCCTTGGTAGGCTCGGAGCTTGATTTCAGTTTGAGCTATCCACGAAAAACTGAGACCTCACAGGCAAGGTTTCATGCACAGGCCCTGTAAGAAACCAGGAGCCTGCAGCCACCAAACACTTAGGCACTTGAAATGCTTTCGGTAGAGACACAGAAAATGTGAAAACCCAACTGCCATTTGAGTTTCATTAACTCCTATCTAGATACAAATAAAGGCGCCTAGACTTTATAAGCCACTATCAGCTGTTTAGATATCTACCATCCGTTCTGATCAGTGTTAATTATAACATCAACAGAGGGGAATTAACCAGAGATAGGAAGTCACATGGGAATCTCTAATAGGTGTTGACAGTGACGTATATTAAAACAAGTATCTTCTCTCAGGGCTGAAGCTTTAATTAAATTCTCAAAACTTAAGTAGTGACATATTGAAACTCCCCCACAGCACTCAGGAGACACTTGTATCCCTGAACAGAGAAGCCTCTTTACCTGTCCCTTGGGAGAAAGGGCTGGACAGATGGAGTGGAAGAGTCCAGAATAAACCCGAAGCACCTGTACTCTCTCCAGTGCTCCAGCCAAAGCAGGACCATTTGCTTATAGAATAACCATGCTTGTGCATATCTGATATTTTAGTATAGGACGTTTTACATGCCTTAATCTGACATCTATGGGTTTAATAAAAAATACATGATACCATCTGCCCAGGCATGGCTTGGCTTACAGTCAAATAGGGATTATAATATGTGCATTCAAATGGGAGGCACACGTGGTCATCATAATGCAAACCCCTTTATCTGTTAATACTCAACCCCAGAACACTACCTTACAGATTGGTCTCATGAGGAGTGCAAACATAAAGATAATCATAGAAGGGAGGAGGGAGGGAAAGGGGAGAAGGACATTCTAGATGATTAAATGACCTCCCTCTAAGCAAAGCACTGCCAAGTCCAGAGTGGAGAGCAACTCCTCTCCCTGAATGCAGTCAGTAGCCCCAAGAGCTCGGACCAAAGAGCCAGCAGCCACATCTCTGGAAAGTCTCACAGGCCACCCAAAGCCAAGGCCTGGCTGAGGAGGGACCAAACTGCAAGGCTCATTCTGCACAGCCAGCTGACCCGAGCTCCACCTGTTTCGGGGCTGTGTGCCCTCGTGCAGCTGACAAGAGACTCTCTTGAGAACGGGAAGCAGGTTTCAGGGAGAGCTGAATGGCCGTAAGCACCCTGAAGGACAGGAAGAAGAGGCGCTCCTCTGACACGAACCCCACAGTGTGTGGGGAGGATATTGTAACAACAAGATGACCTGCAGGGCAAGGATGACCTTAAATGACCTAGGCAGAGAGACCTCGGCCCTCTTTCTGGAAGAAAAGCAAGGAAAGGGATTGTAGTGACTCCTCTGGTAACAGTTTTCAATATGTCACAATGCGAGCATTATCACAACAGTCTAAATTCCTAACCTGAGTTACTCTACAGAAATGAAAAATCAACCCCTTCACTGCTTTCTTGATGAGACAGAATGTGGTCATCCTCCACAGCTTCAACAGGGCATATTCCAGGGAGCCTGGGTGGCTCAGTTGGTTGAGTGTCCAGCTTTGGCTCAGGTCATGATCTCACGGTTTGTGGGTTCGAGCCCCGCGTCGGGCTCTGTGCTGACAGCTAGCTCAGAGCCTGGAGCCTGCTTCAGATTCTGTGTCTCCCTCTCTCTCTGACCCTCCCCTACTCACCCTGTCTCTCTCTGTCTCTCAAAAATAAATTAAAAAACATTAAAAATTTAAAAAAAAAACAGTGCATGTTCCACATATTCCTTTCCAGTCTCTCTTCTCCAGCTCGAGTAACATCACTTCTTTAGCCTTTCTTTCTTCTTATCTTATTTTCCCCAACAACAGCCCTGACTTATTAATTCTTTTTTGCCTACTAGCCATCCCATGTAGACAGGCCACAGCAGCAGGGAGCACTACCGTGTAAACTCCTGAGAACAGGAGCAGTGAATTTCCCGTCTGCAGATGCTTTCCAGGGACCTACAATGCATCAGGCCAGTTGTGGGCACCACGGGGGTCTGAGAGCAGGAAGACCCCCCTGAACACAGGAACTCAGGTTGCAGACAGGTGACCAACTCCTAGGAAGACTCTGGGAATAAAGCAGGACCTCAAACCTCAAAGGATGACAGAAGGACTCCACAACTGGGAGCATGAAGAAAGCCAGTTGCTGCAATAGGGGTATAAGATAAGGCTGAATGAGGGAATGACCACAGGAAGCCTTTTGTCTAAAAGTCTGAGAGAAGATTAAGATGGAAACTACTCATGGGCAGTTCCCTTGACACAAAAATTATCAACTTATGAAAGTTTTCCAAATGGCCTTCAGGTGAACATGTTAGCCCAGAGATTTATGATGAGAGAGAGAAACAAACAGCCTGTGGTATCAAAAGAAGGTAGAGTTCCTTAGGAGAAAGGGAGAAAGGGCAGTTCCAAACCAAAAGTAAGTAAGCACAGTGGGGCGAGAGTCAGGGGCATGGAGTAGTTGAAAACGATGTGACAGGTATCAGATACAGAATCAAAAAGATTGAAGTTCAAATCTTTTTCCCACCAGGTAGCTCAGCAACCTGAGCCAAATTATTCTAAGTTCCTCTAAGCCTCAGTTTCTGTATCTACAACAGTACCTACGGGATCAGATTCCAGAGTTCCTATCCTGGTATAAAAGTACTCCAAGCAGAACCAGCCACATCATCTGAGTCCAGAGCAAACTGAAAACATGGAACTTTGTTCAAAAATATAGAATTTCAACAGGGTACCTAGGTGGCTCGCTCAGTCCGTTAAGCCACCGACTCTTGGCTTCAGCTCAAGTCATGATCTTCACAGTTTGTGAGTTCAAGTCCCGTGTCGGGCTCTGTGCCAACAGCATGGACCCTGCTTGGGACCTTCTCTCTCCCTCTCTCTGCTGCTCCCCTGCTTGTGTTCTCTGTCTCTCAAAATAAATAAATAAACTTAAAAAAATAATAAAGAATGTCAAGATGGCAATGGTCGAGCATTAAAGCAAGCCCAGGTCACACACAGCTGAGGCCAGCCGCAACCCTGAGAGCTTAGTTTTTTTTAAGATTTTTTGTTACATGTTTTATTTATTTTTGTGAGCACACAAGCAGGGGAGGAGCAGGGAGGGGGGTGGACAGAGGATCCAAAGTGGGCTCTGCACTGACAGCAGCAAGCTGTATGTGGGGCTTGAACTCACAAACCATGACACCATGATGTATGCCGAAGTCCGTCACTCAACCAACTGAGCCCACTTAGTAGTTTTTATGCCATTGAATTTTTTCTATGTTTGTTAGTGTCCTTCCCCCAGGTCTGTTTCCCTATAGAGATAAGATTTAAAAAAAAAAAAAACTTTCAAAATAAAGGATCTCACAAAACATTTAAAGGGCCTTACCAATTTTAAATTAAATTGATCATTGTGCCATGATTATATAAGGTAATATCCCTATTCTTGGACATATACACTGAGGTATTCAGGGGCAGACCATGAGCTATGGAACTGATTCTCAAATTATTCATAACAAATAAGTGGGGAGGGGCAGTGAGTGTACAAATTTGTAATGATAAAGCAAAGAGGGTGAAAGTTAACAGTAAGTAGGGGCACCTGGGTGGCTCAGTTGGTTAAGCATTTGGGTTCAGCTCAGGTCATGATCTCACAGTTTGTGAGTTCGAGCCCCGTCTCAGGCTCTGTGCTGACAGCGCAGAGCCAGGAGCCTGCTTTGGGTTCTGTGTCTCCCTCTCTCTCTGCCCCGCCCCTGCTAGTGTGCTCTCTCTCTCTCAAAAATAAACAAACATTTAAAAAATGTGAGTTCTTTGTGTGCAACCTTTCATTTATGCATGTGAGAGGGTTATCATTTTTTT
>NC_043704.1:106994066-107025562 GCF_006229205.1 Suricata suricatta | reverse complement strand
TGAATGTATCATAGATAAGCTGCTATATTACAATTTCCATTTCAGATAGCTGTGAAATTAGGTGATTAACTAGTTGGTACCTAACCTTCTAATTTCTGTATAAGTCTAATTACATGAAATAGAAGTGGGGGTATTGATTTTTTACTTTGCTTTGTTTGGAGTATCATTGTAACTACTGTATTGTAAATGATGGAAAATAATTGCATATGTTAAAAAAATAAATTGTATTAAAAAAATAAAATAAAATAATAACAATGAAAAAAAAAGTTAACATTAAGTAAATCTGGGCAAACATATATGAAGTTTGTTTTTTGTATTCTTATTCTTGCAACTTTTCTGTGAGGACAAAATTATTTCCAAAGAAAAAGCTTCCAGAACGTAAAGGTCCCCCGTGAGCTTGGGGGTCGTAGAGAGGGAGGAAGAGAGCAACAGCAAAGGAGAGGCGAGGCTGGAAGGTCTATACAGACAGCAGTCACTTCAACTCTGCTCAAAGTGCCGAATCCCAGCATAGAACCTAGGTCCACAAACATTTAAGGCAGGAGCAGAAAAGGAAGTAACATCCTGTGCTTAAACTAGCTCGGGGAATAAAGACCCGGGGCAGGGACATATGGTTGATAGTTATACCAGCACTTGGGATCCAGCAAGCTGCCTCCATTTAGCACGAGACCAAGAATTCTGTGACCTTGGGCACACAGGGTGGCATGGTGTGTACCACACCCTGCACCACACTGCTCAGGGACTCGGCTCTTACCACTAGCTAACAGTGCAGGCGAACTCATCTTAGGCCCACCACTTGACCTTCCCAGGCCTCAGGATCCTCACTGGGCAATGTGGGAGACTATAAGTTCATTCACGTACTGGATATCACCCATATCCCAGGCCCTAAAGTCATCTTCCCTGTTCCCTAGAGCTTTCATTCTGGAAGGATCACACAAACTGGATGCAGATTTTCTTGAGATCCTTGAGGTCTTTTCCAGCCTTGAAAATTCTATACAAAAACTCTGGGGCTTTTTCCTTTAAAAATAACATGAATATTATGGTATAACCACTCTCTAAAGCACTCAGAAAATGAAAGAAAAAAAAATAGGGACACCTAGGTGGCTCAGTCAGTTAAGTATCTTACTTTGCTCAGTTCATGATCCCACAGTTTGTGGGTTCAGGCTCCACGTCAGGCTGTGTGCTGACAGCTCAGAGCCTGGAGCTTGCTTGGGATTCTGTGTCTCCCTCTCTCTCTGCCGCTCTGTCTCTCAAAAATGAATATACATTTGAAAAATGCATACTCTTCTAAAGGTAAAAATATATTCAAAATGGCCTATGTTTAAGTGTTTTATTTATTTTTATTTTATTTTAGAAAGGGGGCGAGGGGGAAGAGAGAGAGGGGGAGAGAGAGAGAAAGAGAGAGAGAGAGAGAGAGAGACAGAGTCCTAAGCAGGCTCAGAGCAGAGCCAGATGTGGAGTTTGATCCTAAGACCCAGGAATCATAACCTGAGCTGAAATCAAGAGTTGGATGCTCAACAAACTGAGCCTCTCAGGAGCCCTTATGTTTAACTTATTTTTTAAAAATCTACCTACACATGGGCAGTGAAATGGTTGAGAACATACACAATTAAGCCTTCTGCTAATAAGCTGGTTTTTAGCTACCAAAATTCTTGTTCCTTGACAGGGTATACAAATAGTAAGAATTTCAAAAATCTAATAAAACTCTGTGGCTGGGGGAAAAAAACATTATGAAAGATAGAAATACTTTTTAAAGCAATAAATGTATCAATGAGAAAAATAACTCTGAAGTGTAGACTAATGATTAGTATTAAAATTAAAACATCCAAAGGACTTTAATTTTCTGCTTCATTAGTCCTCCTCATTCACAGTCAACCAGCACAAAAATGGTTACAAAGGCTAATTTTGTTAAAGACCTTGGAGAAAAGAGGAAAGAATTGCTCCTTCATGAATACTAAAGATGATAAAATAGGAAACCAATAACATTTTATCACTTTATAGAAATTAATCTAATTTAGAAATAATTTAGTACTATGCTTTATGAGGAACCTCTTATGTATCCAAGAAAAAAATTTTATATTACTAGTATCATGGTACCTATAGTTGCCAGATATTAAACATCTGCAGTGATTTATATAATTTAGGACAAATGGTAAGGGACAAGAGATCAAAAATATAATTAAAGATTCAAAATAAGAGGCATATGAAAGTAATATTTCCCAGATGGATTCTCAGGAGCTAAAATAGGAGCTTACATCTATGAAAGTTGGTCTCAAACACAGGCTGCAAGTTGAGATACCAAGTATTTGTCCTTCAAAAACCATCCTCAGTGACTCTGACATCATTCACAAAGACCTGGACATTCTATTATTTTTTGGTAGATGCAAAGAGGGACCATTTTAACAAGTTAACTTCCACAACTAATGGCTATTCTTCTGTGGGTTTACAGAGCAGCAGCTTTAAAAGCTTTATCCTTAGAAATGAAAAATGTTCTAAATGCCCTTTGAGTTCATGGAGTCAACACTTTACCAGATAGTAAATTACCAGATAGTGAAATCATTCCTTGATCCAAATGCTACATGGATTATATTACTCTGTTTGTAAAGTTCAGCACCTGGCTCCCCACAGAGAGTTAATAATCATTTATTAGCTATGAAGACAGATACAAAAGTCACTTGGATGCCACCAGGTGGGGAGAGCCCTGTCTCAAGGGACCCTGATGCCCTCCATGATGGGCCAAACAGGGCCAGTGCCCACAACTTTCTGCCCTGTTGCGTCTCTGCAATGAATATCTTTATACTCACCTGGCTAATACATAAAGGCTTTGAAATGCTTTCAGGTAAAATTTCATTTATGTCACAATATTATTCCAGTGCTGTAAAGATCTAACCATTTCCAACAATCAGGAAAATGCAGAGCTTTACAAGATGTATCCCACAGAAAATCCACTTAGCCTTTCATAATACTTAGATCATAAAGACCAGTTGAATTGGAATGGCAGAAGGTTGGCATTTAGAATTAACTTTGCCAATAGCTGGTTGGTATGAATATGAACCAGTCACCTTGTTGTATATTAAAAAAAAAAAGAGTGCTTTTAGTCAGAGGTTTATATCAGATTACTCTGAAGTGTGATAAAGACAAAGGACTGTGTTCATATAAGGACACACAAATGATTACATATATACAGAGACTTTTTATGTTTTTTTTTTAATGTTTTTACTTACCATTGAGAGAGAGAGAGAGAGAGACAGCATGACCAGGGGATGGACGGAGAGAGAGGGAGACACAGAATCTGAAGCAGCTCCAGGCTCTGAGCTATCAGCACAGAACCCGACGCGGGGCTTGAACTCATGAACAGTAAGATCATGACCTGAGCCAAAGTCCGAGGCTTAACTGACTGAGTCACCCAGGCGGCCCTACATAGAGTGTTTTGAATAATGTTCAAAGACTTCACTAATATCCTAAATCCCAGTCATAGGTTCTGTTTGTAATCCTCCAATCAGATGGCTTCCCAAGTCCTTTCTAGTTCTGATATGCCATGCATCATTGCAGACCAGGGTTTTGTTTATATCCTTAGCTATATACCTTCCTAGGTTTCAGACATAGGAGATTCATGTTTTTAAGACCGTTTTGCAAAGAAAATTACCTGGGCATTCATAGCCTTCATGCCTCCCACTTGAAAATTGAGCATTGGTGGCACCTGGATAGCTCAGTCAGTTAAGTATCCGACTCTTGGTTTTGGCTCAGCTCATGATCTCATGGTTTCTGAGTTTGATTCCCTCACTGCGCTCAGTGCTGACAGCATGGAGCCTGCTTGGGATTCTGTTTCCCTCTCTCTCTGCTCCTCTCCTGCTCTCTCCCTCTCTCTCGAAAAAAAATAAACTTTTAACATTAAAAAAAAGAAAGGAAATCTGAGCATTGGGATAGCATTTGGGGTCTCTGTTTTTAACAGTATCCCATACAGACAAGTTTTTACCCTCCAGATGTGTCATTTGGTGGGTAATGGTTTTTCTCTTCCTCCTAACTCCCTCTCTCTCCCACCTGTTCCTTGGAGGTAGGCGTATGCTCAAGGGCTCACACCCAAGCCCAGTGGATGTCTCAGAGGAGTGCTGCTTACACTTTACAATGTTTACAAATCACCTGGGAATCTTGTTGAAATGCAGATTCCAAATCAATAAGTACCTGGTGGGACTCAGAGTCCGCATTTCTAACATGCTCCCAAGGGCCACCACAGTTGAAACCCCTTCTCAGCCCCCATGCGCGAGTTCCCTGAGTGCTCTTCTCAGCCTAAGGACAGCTCATATTGGTGTTTCTGTGGAGCCCTTTAGTGGTCCCTAAAGGATCTTGAAGCTTTTTAAAAAAAATTTTTTTTAACATTTATTTATTTTTGAGAGACAGAGAAAGACAGTGCAAGCACGGGAGGGTCAGAAAGAGGGAGACACAGAATCTGAAGCAGGCTCCAGGCTCTGAGCTAGCTGTCAGCACAGAGCCCGACATGGGGCTCGAACCCACGAACCGTGAGATCATGACCTGAGCCAAAGCCGGACGCTTAACTGACTGAGCCATCCAGGCGCCCCTCTTGAAGCTTTTTTTAAAACACTCAAACCCACAAGCTCAGTTGCTTAAAAGAAACAAATCTGTCTAACACATCATTGTATCACAGTAGGGAAACCCCAGGATTTTAGAGTCTGACAACCTGGGTTTGAACACCATAATCAAACAATGTGATCTGGTAGCAAATGGTTTACTTCTCTGAGTCTCATATGTTAAACCATCTTGTTGAAAGACTCAAGAGAGACGATGCTGGTGAAGCAACCACCATCGCCAATTCTAATGGCAACTCCGATTCAGGATCAACTCTAAAATTCCCCGATGCTGCCCCAAGATTATTCGAATGTAGAATCCACAGATTCCTCCTGACGAGGTCCAAATTTAGCTATCATAACACCACCCCCAAATTCCTCTGTGTCCCTCATACAATCCCATGTGGAAAGAAGGAGCTATCATGCAGCACACAAGTGATCTAAGATTTCTCCTTCACACTATGGAACTTCTAAGAATAACACAGTCGTCCTCAGCATTAGTTTTCTCACACAAAGAGAGATTAGAGGTGGAACAGATGTCTACAAGGGCTGACAAAGTTTGCATCTACAATAAAATGTGTGTGCTTCTCTAAGTCTCTAGGTACCCTCTTTACAAAGGTAGATAGGCACACACACTTCTAATGATATTCAAGGTTACAACTGATGTATTCCAAATGATGGTACTGTTCCTCCAATTCCCGTGTTTCATATTATTCCTGTATCAATTCTTAAATTACCCTGCTGTGAACTGTGTAGTACTCATTATGGGTTAATTAAAACAAAACACTATTTTTATGTTCTTTGTTACCTGTTCTTCTTAGGAACTTTCCCAAAGTATTTCTGTTCATCATCAGGAGGCCACGGATAACATTGTGAGATCAGTTAATGCTCAAAGGTTTATTTTTGTATCATGTAACATACATTGGCTATAAAGACAAATCACAGGACACTAAGAAAGCATGATATTAAAAAAGAATAAGAAGTATGGGTGTCCAGGTGGCTCAGTTGGTTAAGCGTCCGGCTTCGGCTCAGGTCATGATCTCACAGTTCATGGGTTCGAGCCCTGCATCAGGCTCTGTGCTGACAGCTAGCTCAGAACCTGGAAACTGCTTCAGATACTGTGTCTCCCTCTCTCTCTGACCCTCCCCTCCTCATGCTGTCTCTCTCTGTCTCTCAAAAATAATTAAAAAACATTAAAAAAAACTTTTTAAATGAATATGAAATAAATCTGTTAGGAAAGAAAATGATATGAAGGTGACCATATCGCTTGTCCCCCCCAACTCCTCTGCATAAAAATCAAGATTTTTTAAGTATCCCTTTTGCCCAGAATAAGTAATTACATATTGAATTAAATCAGTAAACTAATACCTGATTTAGTTTATTAATCAATGTTTTAGTCAATCAACAACTTTAGTCATCAGGGTACCTGGGTGGCTCTATATCTGACCCTTGGTTTTGGTTCAGGTCATGATTTTATGGTTCATGGGTTTGAGCCCCACATTGGGCTCTGGGCTGACAGTGTGGAGCCTGCTTGGGATTCTCCCTCTCTCCCTTTCTGTGGGGAAATAGGTTCTACTTACATAAATGGATTAGAAAAAAATCTTAGGGAGAAAAGCCACCATCACGGGACAAAGTGCCTGAGGTTAACTAGTGAGATATTTTAATGGGATCATGAGTAACTTATTATATCACCTGCAGAAAATTACTTTCCATCTGGCACCAATGTACCTTGATCACAAACTCCACTTGCCCCTCAGACTCTTTGCTTAACACACAAGTTAATGATTACTATCTCACTGTTTTCTCCATGTTCATGTGTGTAAGATCTTGTTTTCTTCACATTCTCCATGTGATAATAACCTTGTTTTCTCCACGTTCATTGCATGTTTAAGATTTGTTTTCTTCACATTCACCATGAGGGTAATGTCTTGTGACCTCAATAACTACAGAGACAAAACCCCCTGTTCAGGGTTCTTGTCTCCTGCTGGACATTAGCCTCTCTCATATTCAATTCTGCATCCACTCTCTTGCTGGACAAGAGAGCACTCCAGGCTCATTGTCTGGGACACCTTTCTCTCTGCCCCTCCTGCATTTGTTCTCTGTCTTAAAATAAATAAATAAACTTAAAAAAAAAACTTTAGTCTACTGATTCTCACCCCTCCTAGTGCATCAAAATCACTTAAAGATAAATATATAGAGGTAAAGAGATATAGACATATACCTAGATAAAAACGTAGATATAAGGAATGAAAGAAGACATCTGGGTCCCATAACCCAAGAGATCATTTTACAGGGCTGGACTAGAATCCAAGCATCAGTATTTTTCAAGCACCCCAGAAGATTCTAATGTATAACCAGAGTTGAGAATTGTTACTCAATCTTTGGTTTTTCAGTCATTTTAGGAAAGCAGAGACTTAAAACACATACTAAAAGGTGCCTGGCTGGTTCACTTGGTAGAACGTGCAACTCTTGATCTCAGGGTTTTAAGTTCAAGCCCCACGTTGGACATAGAGCTTGCTTTAAAAAAACAAACACGCATGCATGCACACACACACACACACACACACACAGATTATAGATTGTTTTCTCTGTTTCTTTGATCTTTTCTATACTCTCCAACTTTTTTACAGTGAGCCTGCATTGCTATCATCAGAAAAATAAAGTGGAAAAAAAATTTTTAGTAAACCAGAATCCACAAAATCCCAAGCATAAATGACTCGTCTATATCTTCCCTCTTCCTCAATATTGACACTATTTGTATCCACATCTTTCTTATTAGATGTCCCCTCTTCCCATACTTTTAAGATTTAGTAAACTATAGGCTATCATAGAAAATAACCATTATCAAATTCATGAATTTTATGGCTGTTTATCTGTCACCTTAAGTCCAGGGTTTTCAATCTATCAGAATCTAATTGGCTGCCCACTGGCATCTCCTGGGGAGTTCTAAAAATTCTCCCACATCCTAGCCACACCCCAGACCAATTAGATCAGAATCTCTGAGCGGGACACACACAACAGTATTATATTCCCAGGTGATTCCAATGTGCCGCCAAGGCTGGGAACCAGAGGCTTTAAGAGTTAATTAATACAAGTCTCCACATCTAGAGATAAGCTCCTGCTAGCTCAAAAGCACAATACTTTGGTGTAATTTCAAAGAACGATCATTTGCAAATATGCACTGACGTTCAGTTTCAAGTTGGAAAGGAATAAAAATAGACACCAAATAATAAAAGTGTTCACTGTTCTCCCTTTTAATTGGGCATCAGTCACCATCTTTTATATTTAAGTATAAAAAAGTCTAAGAACACTGTCACATATTCTGACCCAGTTATGAAATAGACAAAACAAAATTGGACAAAAAATGTTTTCACAAATTCTGCATTTCTCTCACCCAGGTCGGTACTATTTCTGAGTGACTTTGCTACCTGGAAGTCAGTATTATACTCCTATATCGCATGAGATTCTTAGATGAAAGGCCTAGATGCTGACCATTTTTCTTGTTTGTAAATCTGAAATAAAAGTGCATCTTTTTAAGTTTTCAAGGAGCCCCATGCTATTTGATTATTCTTCTCATGTACCCCCAGGCCTCCCATCCTCCTCTTTTACAGAGAAAACTGGTGCTTTTGTTTTGGTGCAGGTCTATTCTATGCTCTCTGGGGTAAGAATTAGCCCACAGACAACACTCACTTCTGTGGAATGAAGATTTTTCAGACATAAGCAGCAGAGAATTTTAACAGCATGCAAAGTACTGCAATTAAACAGGTTTTCCTGACAGTGTTATTTTAATGAGTGAAACCTCCATATTAGAGTTGAATTAAATAAACACACATATGACCAACATGGAAATTCTGGGAAGTAGTCTTAAATGAATTCAAAAAGTCTGAAATTCTTTTAAAGAAATGGGCTTTGTCCTTTTCCATTTCAAGCCATTATGCATCTGTAATAATCTCTTCTAAAGCACACTAGGATTCTCAGCAGAAGTGGCCTTTTCCTTCTCAGTCTCAGGAAGGAATGGTTTATGGCTATTCCTTTGTTCTCCAAGGCAAAAGCATGAGTGAAGGAAAGAAGAGGGTCTGCAGCCAGAGAACTGACACATTCCAGCACAAAGATTAGAAGCTTAGCTCAGAGTGCAAAAATAATGAAACAGTAGGCAGTTCTTATCTCCCCTATTGAGTGAATTCACTCAGCAGTATTTTACTGAGCACCTACTATAATGTATGCAATGTACTCTACAACATGCCAGGGACAGAAGTCAGAAAAGTCTCCCTATTCTCCTGGAGCTTCGAAGGAATGGGGCGGACAAAAACTAAGCTGGTTTTCGTGAAATTATTTTATTGCCACAGTGAGGCAGCAGAGCAGGGCGACAGGAGAGCCTAAAACAGGGGCCTGACCTAATCTGGGAAGTCAGAAAAGGCTTCTCTCCAAAGAGAACCTTTCCTGTGGGATCTGCAGGAGAGTTGAAAGCTGGACAAGTGACCAAGGAGTGAGTTTTGTGAGCATGGAATGCAAAAGTGCACACAGCTGGGGAATAATGAAGAAGGGCAAGAGCAAGTTGAAGCCGCGAGGCTGAGTGGCACCAGCAGGAAGGGGCAGTTCTGCAGCAGACATGAGTCTGAGGGCCCGAACAGCATCAGCGGAGTGTCAGCTGACATCTAAGTGTGGAGCACTGAGGGGCAGTCTATGCCAGGGTGCACTGTTGGGAGTTACCAGCATGTGGACAGGCGCTGAAGTGTGGAAGGGCGGAACCATTTCACACCAGGCACGAGCCTTAAATATGAGATCTGAGTATCCTTTTGACACCAAGACTTTGCGCTTGTAATAACCTCAGACATGCTTGCTGAGAGAAATGAGTCCTAAGGAAATACGTAAAGTATCAAATGTCTGTTGGGATGACTTTTCATTTACACAATACAAAGGGACAAACTACAATTTTTCCTTATTTTATTTTATTATTTTAGAGAAAGAGAGAGCGTGGCAGAGGGGCAGAGAGAGAGAGAGAGAGAGGGAGAATCTCAAGCAGGCTCCAAGATCAGCATGGAGGCTGATGTGGGGCTTGATCCCGTGACCCTGGGCTAATGACCTGAGCTGAAATCTAGAGTCCGTCATTCAACTGACTGAGCCATGCTGCTGCCCCCAAACTGCATTTTTTAACCTCTGTTTTGATAGCTGCAAAATAGAAAGGTATTGTAACTACAAATGTAATCACTAATAATTATTACTGTGGTCCAAGAAACAAAAACCAGGATCTTTTATGCAATTAAATTAAATAATTACGTTGCCCTGAAAGAACCCTGTATCTACTCATGGAAAGACGTTTCATCCTCCCGTCGATCTCTGTGCATACATTAGGCACAGAGGAGAAAAAGACAATTGGGAAAATGAGAGAGCAGGGGAAATTAATTATAATTATGGAAATGCAGCTTAAAGAACAAAGGCTTAAATTTGAAACACAGGTCTAAGGGGAAATAATTCTCATAAGCAACCATTCAAAACGTGAGAAGTCTGCAAATCTGAAGGAAATTCTGTCTATTAGACATGTTATTTCTTCCTTCTGATTTAGTAATCAGAAAATTGGTATTCCTAAACATAAAGGACTAAGACAATCAGGGGCCTTTCTGCTTGGCTGGATGGCCAGTGGCCACAGCTTAAGAGAAGGAACTCGAGGGTCCAACAGGAAAGGTTCACCACGGATCTCACTTAACTGCAACAGGCTCGTTGCTCCTACCGGCTACAGCTAGTACTTCAGAGACTGAACATCGTTACTTCTCATCCACCTGGGCTTCCCAAATACCCAGACCTTCAGTTTGCCATTTTGCACTCGACTCAGATCTTTTCATCCCCTGTGTCACTACAGGATGTGAGCGGCCTCGACATAGAAAGCATGACAAGAAAGAGATCACTGTGGACCCTATTACCCAGGGAAAGTTCCCCATCATTAGATTCCCAAATGGGGAAAAGAGGCTGAGACATCTCAGTGTGGATTTTAATAAATCTAGATCACTGCTTGGCTCTGATCAATCCAGTTGCATAAACTTGAGTGAAGCAAGCACAATAAAGAACATCAGTACCTTTGGGGAAATGAAGTCACCCTAATTCAATCTGGTAGTGGACAAGAACCAGATTGGAATGACTCTGGAGGGGTCAAAGGGGAACTGTCAGGGGGTAGGGGGATAGGATTCCGCCCATTCAAAGTCACATTACCTGACCCCCTATTATGTGTCCAGCTTAGAGCCTGGAAGGCAGGACGGCACTCCGAGGAGGGAAATCAGAGGAAGCACCCCTCTTCCAGAGACAAGGGGAAGAGCCCACAAAGAACGATTCAGAGATTTCATTAGGCTTGTGGGACTCATCCCTATAACAGTGTGAGAAGAGACAAAACAGACAACAGTCAGCAGGGCTGGGAAGAGCAGACAGCAGCGGCACACCCCATCCCATCCTCCAGAGCCCACAGCGTCTGCATCCCACTCCTTATGAAGAAACATGTAGATAAGAGATGGGCAGGGCTGAACAGCTGCCCAAGTGTCCTCAGGGCAAGGGAAGCCGTGCCTCGGCGTGAAGGAATTAGGAATGGTGGGGCGCCTGGCTGGCTCAGTCGGTTAAGCCTCCGACTTTGGCTCAGGTCAGATCTCACGTTCATGGGTTCAAGCCCCGCATCAGGCTCTGTGCTGACAGCTCAGAGCCTGGAGCCTGCTTCTGGTTCTGTGTCTCCCTCTCTCTGCCTCTCCCTCTCATGCTCTGTCTCTCTCTGTATCAAAAATAAATAAAGCATTAAAAAAATTAAAGTAAAAAAGGAATGGAGAATGGGGGGAACTGGAGGGAGACAGCAGGGCCTCTCTGAAGAGTCCCCTAAGGAGGGGCCAAGTGAAATTAAATGTCCACGGAAGATGGACGCAGAGTGGGTCTTGATCACCTCACCACCATGGACATACAAACAGGTGCCCAGGTGTGGCCTGCAGAACTCTGCTTCCCCATCTCTCTTCCTTGTATCAAAATCCAAGGGGGATGTCTGAATTCCTGTTCAAGGGGGAAAAGTACAGCAGAGCCACGTGAATGTCCACCATCAACCCCCAACAGGTAGCTCAGGCCAGTGCTCGGGGTCTGGGAGGAGACAAGGCTTAAAGGAGCTAGAGATTAATGTTTTAAGTTAGATTAGACCCTCAGGAACCACAAAGTAGCCAATAAAGTAATGGAATCTGCTCAAGGTGTTGTAAGAGTACCTTTAAAAACATTAATTGGAGAAAGATGAAACAATTTCTTGTAAATGCTACACTCACAGAATACTCAATAAACCAGCTACGGATAGAATGCCCATCAGTGTCCATCGTGGAGAAAGATAAAAGAGAAATTAACTTGCAATTTTAAAAGACCAAATAAATAGCATTTCATTGAGGCTGTCATTGAGAATTTTTTATAAGCCTAGGAAATGAAGGAACAGCACATGTTTCCAAAAAGCTATAGAGTAAGTTTGTTTCATACCAGCTCATATGAAAGGTTATTTCCTTTGTGTTATAACTAATATAAAAGTATCCACTTTTTAAGGCTGGCCTGTGATCCGTGTCAGACAATAGAAGGAAGAAAATGCATAAATCAATTTTGTCAGCTAATTCATAGCAAATTCTCCAATTAACCTCTGTTTAAAAGTGGATGCGAAGAGAAGGTTAAAAATAAAATAAAATAAAAATTTTAAAGTTTAAGGGCGGGGGCGCCTGGGTGGCTCAGTCAGTTAAGCCTCCGACTTTGGCTCAGGTCAGATCTCACGTTCATGGGTTCGAGCCCCGCGTCAGGTTCTGTGCTGACGGCTAGCTCAGAGCCTGGAGCCTGCTTCCAGTTCTGTGTCTCCTCCTCTCTCTGACCCTCCCCCTCTCATGCTCTGTCTCTCCTGTATCAAAAATTAATAAAACATTTAAAAAAAATTTTTTTAAATAAAATAAAGTTTATGGGCGCCTGGGTGGCTCAGTCGGTTAAGCCTCCGACTTTGGCTTAAGTCAGATCTCACGTTCGTGGGTTCGAGCCCCACGTCAGTCTCTGTGCTGACAGCTAGCTCAGAGCCTGGAGCCTGCTTCCGATTCTGTGTCTCCTTCTCTCTCTGACCCTCCCCCTCTCATGCTCTGTCTCTCTCTGTATCAAAAATAAATAAAACATTTAAAAATTTTTTTTTAATTTTTAAAGTTTATTTATTCTTGAGAGAGATAGAGACAGCATGGGTGGGGGAAGGGGCAAAGAGAGAGGGAGAGAGAAAATACCAAGCAAGTTCTCACTGTCAGCACTGAGCCCAATGCCGGATTTGAACTCACAACATGGTGAGATCATGACCTAAGCCCAAACTGAATCAGACGTTTAACCAACTGAGCCACTCAGGTACCCCCAAAATTAATTAAAAAAAAAAAAAGCACTGGGGCACCTGGGTGCTCAGACGGTTAAGACTCCAACTTCATCTCAGGTCATGATCTAAAAGTTTGTGAGTTCAAGCCCTGTGTCAGGCTCTGTGCTAAGAGCTCAGAGACTGGAGGCTGCTTTGAATTCTGTGTCTCCCTCTCTCTCTGCCTCTCTCCCACTTGCAGTCTGCCTCTCTCTCTCTCAAAAATAAACATTGAATACATTTTTTAAAAAAACAACCAAGCACTTAGAAGGTTAGAAGTCATTCGTCCTAAATCGCAGCATTTTGCTGACGTGGGAAGTCAATCCCATAGGGAACAACTCACCCAAAGCCACCCAGCTGGAGGGTGGCCCCTGCAAGGTGCCCTGCCTGGGTCAGGCCATGCCTGCCTTTGCCTAAACCTTCACTGCTGCTGGTATATTTGCAAGGTGCACCAGAACATCATAGACCTAAAAGAACACTTCACTCGATGATCTCTGCCGAAGTGGTAGATCCTTCGAGGACAGGAGGTGAGGGAGAAGAAGGGGAGACCTGAGGAAAGAGTTAGAGAGGATCTACTTCCAGGGGCGCCTGGGTGGCTTAGTCAATAGAGTGTCTGACTTGGGCTCAGGGCATGATCTCATAGTTCGTGGGTTCGAGCCCTGTGTTGGGCTCTGTCCTGACAGCTCAGAGCCTGGGGCCTGCTTCTAATTCTGTGTGTCCCTCTCTCTCTCTGCCCCTCCCCTGCTCATGATCTGTCTCTCTCTGTCTCTGAAAAACAAATAAATGTTTTTTAAAAAATTGAAAAAAAGAATTACTTCCAGAATTACTTCTATTATAATTTATAAAATTTAAAGGACCCAATACATTTTCTCCCATGTGGCCTAACTTCTTTCTCTACCACCCTTTCTCTCAACTTGTGTTTGACATTTTTTGCATGTAGTGTTAGTCTCCAAGAGATAATACTTTTTTTAAGTAATCTCTGTACCCAACGTGGGGCTCAAACTCACGACCCCAAAATCAAGAATCTGGCAAAACCCACATTTTAGAGAGAGAGAGAGAGAAACTGAGGACCCCCCTAGGAGACAAAGACAACACAAGTTGGTAGTGAAACTGGAAACAGAACTGGTCTCCAGGATCCCAGCCTACTTTCTTTTACAAACTGGTAGTTAAGTTTCAAAATTTACTAAGTAGGCCTCTGGCCAGGAAAGGGAGGTTAAACAGTAATTCACTACACTGATTAATTAAATTAATTAGTTGCTTTAGAAGGTTGCTTGAGGCAAAGTAAAAGTATATATATAGCACTTTTTGAAAAGACATATTCCACATTTAATTGGAAAACTATTCTTTACTTTATCCCTAGGTAGGAAGAGAAACTCATGATTCAGTTCAAAACCTTTCTACTCTAGGGGCGCCTGGGTGGCTCAATTGGTTAAGCATCCGGCTTTTGCTCAGGTCATGATCTCACAGTTTGTGGGTTCAAGCCCCACGTCAGGCTCTGTGCTGACAGCTAGCTCAGAGCCTGGAGCCTGCTTCAGATTCTGTGTCTCCCTCTCTCTCTGACCCTCCCCTGCTCATGCTGTCTCTCTCTCTCAAAAATAAATAAAAACATTTTTTTTAAATTAAAAAAAACCTTTCTACTCTAGATTTATGATTATCATTCAGAAACATTTGTATAACATGATACCAACAGAAATAAGTTTCAGTATAAGTTGGGATGATACCATGATAATAGGAAAGCAATTAATAATTCTTTCCAACAGCACAATTATAATTAGCAGTACATGGAAAGAAAAATTAAGTCACTTCTAAATTTATTCTATTAAGGAACTCAAATGTGTGGAAAAACTTATATGCATAAAAATTATATATATTAATTGTAAATATACTGACTATCGGTTTAAGAATCTGTCCCAGGTCAGAAAAAAAAAAATAGCTATAATTCACTGCAACCAAGAGAAACAACTGAGAGTGTCTTTTCAAATAAGAATAATTCATGAAAGTAGAATCTATTAAAATAAGATTCATACTAGGGCACCTGGGTGGCTACGTCAGTTGAACATCAAACTTCAATTCAGGTCATGATCTCACAGCTTGTGAGTTTGAGCCCTGCTAACCGCACAGAGCCTGGAGCTCGCTTTGGGTTCTGTGTCCCTCTCTCGCTCTGTCCCTCCCCTGTTTGTGCCCTGTCTCTCTCAAGAATAAAAATTTTTTTTTAATTTTTTAATTAAAAAAATGAAATTCATACTACACAAATCATTCTTTGCCAAGCTTTTTTTTCTATTTCAAACATATCAGGTGAATAAAAGCCAAAAATAAAATATGTAACATTTGTATACTGCTTCACAGCAAAACCTCAGCTATTGGGGCTTCTTCAATAGGTACACGACCCCTTTAGATTCAAAGGCTTCTCTAGAAATCTGGGAAAAGGACAGATGAGTGAGAAATACAAAAACAGCGTTTTATAATTCCTACCAGGATTCCTCTCATCACTGAACATGGAATTCTGTCAGTTCAGCCAGGTCATTTTCGTCAGCCAATATATACCATTTCCTAACTTTTCTAGACATTCATTCCTACCATCAGGATTGTTGCAAGGAGGAAAGAGAAGATAAAACATTGGACAGAAACAGACTATTAACAATGTTTCTCTTTGGGTTGTGGGATTATAGGCAACCTTCTAAATTGTTTACAATGAGAACATACTACCTCCATACTTAGAAAATGAGGCCATGAATATGCTTTACGAACTGTGAAACAGTATACAAATGTTATATATTTTATTTTTACTTTTATTGAGCATTGTAACTCATATAGTTACAATTACTCATTACAATGAGTTACTCATTTTAATGTAGCTCTTTTCACCTGCTACCTAAATCTGCCCCTATGTTAAAGCCTCTGGCCAGCGCAATTTACACAGCCAAGTCTATAATATAGTCTAAAAGTCTAGTATCTTGGGGAGGAAGTGGTTCTTTTCTGTTTATAAGGGAAGAGATTTTGTTTCTTTTTGTTTTGAATGATTTGGTGATATGAAGAGAATTATCAACATAGACACTGGGAAGCCAAGCGATTAAGCAAAAAGCATCCAAATACTCATCCCAATCCCAGAAGCCCTTCCGAAAGAAATCTGACATTTCTGACTCAATATATCCCGGCATCTCTCTTTCAAAGATGTTCTGAAATCCTCCAGAAAGATGTTATCATTAGAGGTCCTTTGGCTTAAAATATACCAAAACTCCTCCACAGCTCTCCATTCAGTTAAAGAAGTTCCTGCCTTAACAGACATTCATGTTCACAGAGGTAAATAAAGAGGGAGAGCAGAGGCGTCGTTCTTTCCTGATACATATCCTTCGGCAGAGAAATCCAAAATGATACTTTACACTATCAGAGACACTTAAAGCTATTGCTTTATTGTAAATGAATAGGATCATAATTCTAGCTGGATTTAATCCTTTTAATCTGGGGAAGATTTAATATCCCTAAGTCCTTTCAAAAGAGGAATTCTTAAATGTAAGTAACCAATTCACATTTTAAGTATTCTACTGCCCCCTTGTGTATCTCATGTTTAGTGGAAAAGGTAGCCAACAAAATACAGTGATTTTTCTTTATTCTCAGAAGTACTTCAATAGAATCTCAGATATTACAACTAGAAGAAACTCAAAATCAAGACCAGCACGCTCATTTCACGGGGGAGAGAAAGGAGGTCTTGATGGATTAAATCACTTGCTCCAGATCATCCCATTGCTAGTTAAGAGCAAGGCAGATACTGTTGAATGGAATTTAAGCCTCTGAGTGCTAAGCTCTGTACTGAAGTGGAGACTGCAGCCTGGGAGAAAAGAAATAATGGTGTTTTGGAGTTAGAAAGGTCAGAGTTTGAAAATCAGATTACCACTTCACAACTTCCCCCAAGCCTCAGTTTCCTATTCATAAAATGGGATGAATAATAATTAGTGCAAAGCTGTTGAAAGAAGTCAAGATGACAATGTTCATGAAGCTCTCAGTGTAAGTATCTGCGATACAGTAATATACTAAGTGGCAATACAACTATAAAAGTACATAGAAAATTGTTTTTAAGTTGTCATAGCCTTTAAGATCTCTGGACAAAGGCATTCTAAATTACTACCTGAAGGCATTGAACTCCGAACTTTGTCTAATCAGGTACAAAATAAAACTTGAAAAAACGAAGCGAGTTCTTCTAACTCCTGTGTTGCTTCAGTTATCATATTTATTCTTTTTTTTATTACAAGTAAAAAGTTGTGACAGAAAATACCCCACAGCAAAGGCTGAAGCAGTGAACAGAACCCTTAGATGAAGATCACAGAAAAACAAAGTAGAACTCAGTGTCCCAGTCACTGTAAGGTCACAGCTCCCCGGTCTCCTTTGCTAAGGGTCCTGCATTCACCACCGCAATGCCAGGAGAGCCGGTCTGGAAAGGCGGAGGCAGGAATTTTACTTCTGAGCTTGCTAATCATTAACTAGATCAACTAGGGCCAGTCATTTAATCTCTTTCTCGGCCTGTAAGATAAAGTACTCCTTACCTCGTAAAGTCCTGTAGTAAGGTAGCATAATGAATGTGAAACAAACATTGAAGCCTCCAAAGTTCTTTAATAAAGTAAGTAAGGCTACGTTTATCTTAAATTTAATTTAAGGCAACAATAAAGCATACGTCTGTCACCAAGTTGTGGAAGAAAAACTAAACTTGGAAAGTTGAAGGCAGCCTAGATTATATGATGTTATACAAACAGGATTTTGATCCCTCGGAAATTCCGCTCTACCCTCTACAACTTCCCAGGCTTTTGATTGAGATTACTCCCGAAATCCTGCCAACATGGAAATCTTTGACTCTTAAATAAATTTCACTCAAGGGTATCCTGATAGCAGGATTGACAGAGCTTATCCCTGATTATATATCACAAAGCAAACGCACCAGCAGGGAAACGGCAATTCATCTCCGTTTGCCAGGAAAGTGACTAATATTGATAACTCTCTGGATTTGTGGCTGCAGTAATCCTGACCATGATACCTGAGTGCTGCGAATCGGTCTGTTCTGTTTTTATATGTGGCCTGAGAGTGTGACACACACCATGCTGGTAAGGAGCATGGACTGGTGATCCACATACATCAACTGAACACATGCTATGTGCCTAGCCCTCCAGAACTTCAAACATCAGAGAGGTATTACTGGAGTTGGCAGTATAAAAGAGGAAAAGCGCGGATCTAAACTAATTGGTTAAAAAAAAAAGTGGTAACACCATTACGATTATTGAGGTGGGCACATTGCTTACATCTGTAGGGAATAAGTCCTCTGGGACTTCTCAGGCAAATTATCCATAAACAAGGTAACTCAAGCTCTTGATTCAACCCAACAATTACACCATACTTGCATCCAGAGTGCTAGCATAAAAGTGCTGTCAGAAACAACATAAAAGATCCAACTCCATAAATACAAAAGGCAGCTCACCATGAAACACACTGTTGTCCACCAGAAAATGCCTGCGGTACTGCACACAGTTTCTTTTCTCCAAGTTCCAGTAGCTCATTGTCAGAAGATTTCTGGCACAGCATCAAAACCAAATTGCTCTGTCAAAGGGAAACAGAATGAGACAAAAATGAAGAAAATGGCAGCCACACACTCACCCTGGCCACATAATGCACCAGTTACCCAGCATTATGAGGCAACACAACTTCTCCACACCTGGAACTGGAATCCGCCCCCGAGGTCCCGCGAAATCTCCCACAAGCCTCCCCAGGAGGTAGAATGTCCTTTACCGCACCAGAGCAGTGGCTTTTTCAAAGAGCACCTTGCAGGACTCAAAGTTATTGCTATCTCAAGGAAAAATAAATCGATCATCAAGGAATAAGTTTGAGGACTAGTTCATGGGCTCTAGGCCTTGCCCATATTTGGCCAGGACTCAAACCAGCCAATGATGGTAACTTCTCAGGAAATTTCATCTGCGGGAGGGGAGGGGAGTAACAGGAGGGTAACTATCATTCCCAGTTCCTGAATTTTGTGTCGGTACCACTCTGGTAGACCATGCAGTCAATACATAGAAATCTTAGAAATGTTAACAATGCCCATGGAGCAATGGATAAGCTAAACACAGTGACAAAGCTTGCCTCCCTCTTTTGGGTTCCTTTGGGTCCATTCAGGATCAACCCATAACGAACTTATTGGTGTAAGCTGAGCTGGGTGCAGGTCTCGAGCGGGGTGAGCCAGAAGTGGCGCCTGCCCCGACGTAAGACCTTCGCCTCCACAGAGAAACACAATGCTCACTAGAGCAAGGGCTTGAAAGGCAGAGATCTGAGCTGATGAATTAAACTCCTCCCAAAGCTGATGTGCATAACCCTAAACAAGGCCCGCTTTGTTCACAGGATTTGGCTAAAGCAGCTTTTCAGAATTCCAGCTTCTTTTCTAGTCATGGAATAAGGCCGAGCAACACCAAGCAGGGTTGGCATGAAGGAAAACCCACAGGTGGGAAACAATTTGCTATCTGTCCTATTAGAACAATCTAGAGTTTTGTAAAGATAGTCCAGGATGAAGTCAGCCCCACAGTGAAAAAACATTAAATCCTCAGAGCTTTGTCTATTCATCAACGGAACAGTTGGTGAAGTCCCTAAAGCTCCTCCTTGGCTCAAAGGCTCATTCTTCACCCTCTGTAACAGCAATCTTACCTGACCCCCACCTGTCCCACCTTTCTTCTGGCTCCAGGCCTCAACTCCCACTTCGTGCCTCATCCCCACCCGGCTATGGCTGGCTGCCGCCCCCATGCCCTCCGGCTGAAGAGGAGTCCCACCACTCCAAGATAAAACCACCTGTGGATCCAATTGTAAAACATGACAGAAAACAGCTGCTTATTGGAGACAATGGCCTCCCCCAACCCAATACTGAATACTACAAAGAGCTCTGCTTTAAAAAGTATTTTTAGGGGCACCTGGCTAACTCAGTTGGTTAACCGTCTGCCTTGATTTCGGCTCAGGTCCTCATCTCATGATTTGTGAGATCAAGCCCCATGTAGGGCTCTGTGCTGACAGTGTGGAGCCTACTTGGGATTCTCCCTCTCCCTCTCTCTGCCCCTCCCCCACTCATGTGCTCACTGGCTCAAAATAAATGAACATTACATATCTTTAGTTATATAAATAATGTGGGTATATACATACGTTAATGTTTTAAATGTCAACACAAATTCACCAAAAATTTTTGAACATTTAAAAAAACCCTGCTTCATTCATTCTATGTCCCTCTCTTGGAATGAATACTTCTGTTTGGTGTATATATCATTCCAGTTCTTTTCCTATGCATTTACATATGTATGTACATATATAATACATGAAATTTTATTTTTTTAAGCTTATTTATTTATTTTGAGAGAGAGCACAAATAGAGGAGGGGCAAAGAGAGAGGGGGAGAGAGAGAACCCCAAGCAAACTCTGCACCTTCAGCACAGAGCCTGATGCAGGGCTCGAACCCATGAACCATGAGATCATGACCTGAGCCAAAACCAAGAGTGAGACACACAACCAACTGAGCCCCGTAGGTGCCCCCCTACATGAAATTTTAAAGACATCTATATATATACATTTTTTTTAATAAGCTATATCTTTTTTTAAGCTTATTTATTTTTGAGAGAGTGCACACACAACCATGAGCAGGGGAGGAATAGAGAAAGAGAGAATCCCAAGCAGGCTCTGAACTGCCAGTGCAGAGCCCCACTCAGGGCTTGAACCCACAAACCATGAGATCATGACCTAAGCCTAAGTCAACAGTAAGATGCTTAACTGACTAAGCCACCCAGGTGCCCCAAAGACATCTATATTTTAATAATACCATTTTGAATGAATTGGAAATAATTTTCAGTACTATCAGTAGTACCCATTTTATTTAAAAAATGGATTGCTCATTCATGTTAGAAATATTTTGAGGGGGGCGCCTGGGTGGCTCAGTCAGTTAAGCCTCCGACTTCGGCTCAGGTCAGACCTCATGTTCGTGGGTTCGAGCCCCACGTCAGGCTCTGTGCTGACAGCCAGCTCAGAGCCTGGAGCCTGCTTCCGGTTCTGTGTCTCCTTCTCTCTCTGCCCCTCCCCCTCTCATGCTCTGTCTCTCTCTGTATCAAAAATAAATAAAACATTAAAAACAAAAAAAGAAATATTTTGAGGTACATGGAATTAAAGAGAACCCTGTCTGTATTAAAGCTCATTTTTCCTTACTCACTTGATCTTACGGTTTCCTCTGTCATTCTTCTGCCCTCTCTATTCATTCTCACTCCAAAAAGATTAGTGGAATGAGAAAGTGAAAGAACAATGTGCGTTTGTATATAGTTAGCAAAACAATGCACACACCTGACTCTCAACTTGGCGTCCTCTTAACCAGATGAAAGAAGGAAAAGAAGAGAGTGTTAGCCTAAGTGGCTCACGCTTGCTGCCAGGAAAAGGTAGCCGTGGAACTTGAAATCATATCATCAGATTCCAAATGCAAGATTCCAGCCATGACAGGCTACAAGGAACTAGACTGCTATGTAATATGGTGGTTTTACATTTTTTTTAATTTTTAAATTTTTAATTTTTTGGTGGTTTCTAAATGTGTCCTGTAAATTATTGTACCCTCCTCTCTTCAAATGGTGAAATCTAATTTGCTTACCCTCACGGCATGGATTCATCGACTCATTTCTAACAAAATCAGCTGTAACTGATGCTGTGTAATTGGTTCTAAAACTACATCATATAAAGGATACAGCTTCTGCCTGGCTCCCTATCTCTCTCAAGATGTTCACCCTGAGAACCAAGGCACCATACTGTAAAGAAGCCCAGATACGAGTGTTCCAACGGAGAGCCCTCAGCCAACAGCCAACATCAATGAATCTATTGACCATTTTAGCCCTGGGCGTCAAGTATTCTAGATGAAGCCCCAGATACAGAGGTACAGAGACAACCCATCTCCTCTGTACCCCATCTATATTTCTGCCCCACAGAAACAATGAAAGCTACTAATTATTGTTACCTTAAGACATTAAGATTTGGGATGATTTATTATACAGCAATAAATAATGAATATAGGTAACTTTCCTCAGATACATTCAATGAGGACTGAGACCTTTAACTCTCTGAGAACAGAAGTACAAACTCCCACAGATGTATGTAATACGGAGATATTTGATCACCAGTCCTCTATGGACCCCCCTTTCTAACTTGTTGACCTTTTTAGTCACACTGCCCTTTTCTTTAAGGGCTGGTTAAAAACCACCGCCTTCCTGAAATGCCCCCAGGATCTCCCCCTTCAAGTTACCTGAAACTCTCGGGCACTGAACTGCCATAACCCTACCTACTAATTACTGAGTACCTACTACGTACC
Source organism: Suricata suricatta (assembly GCF_006229205.1). Lineage (NCBI taxonomy): Eukaryota > Metazoa > Chordata > Mammalia > Carnivora > Herpestidae > Suricata > Suricata suricatta. The sequence continues at coordinate 107,003,274 of NC_043704.1, read as the reverse complement.
AAAACAAAAAACAAACAAACAAAAAAAAACTTTAATTCTCAAGTTAGCTAACATATAGTAGAATCTTGGCTTCAGGAGTAGATTTCTGTGATTCATCACTTACATACAACTCCCAGTGTTCATCCCAACAAGTGCCCTCGTCAGTGCCCATCACCCATTTTCCCGACCCCCGTCAACCCTCAATTTGTTCTCTGTATTTAAGATCTCTTACGGTTTGCCACCCTCTGTTTTTATCCTATTTTTCCTTCCTTTCCTTTCCCCTATGGTTATCTGTTAAGTTTCTCAAATTCCACATGTGAGTGAAATCATATGATATCTTTTTCTGACTGGCTTATTTCACTTAGCACAATGCCCTCCAGCTCCATCCATGTTGTTGCAAATGCCAAGATTTCATTCCTTTTCATCAGCGAGCAGTATTCCATATTTATATCTACCGCATCTCCTTCATCCGTTCATCAGTTGATGGACACGTGGGCTCTTTCCATAATTTGGCTATGGTTGATAGTGCTGCTATAAACATTGGGGTGCATGTGCCCCTTCAAATCAGCACTCCTGTATCCTTTGGATAACTTCCTAGTGGTGCAATTGCTGGGTTGTAGGGTAATGCTGTTTTTAATTTTTTGAGGAACCTCCACACTGTTTTCCAGAATGGCTACATGAGTTACTAAGTACCAATTATTGAGTACCTGTTATCACAGTTCCTGTGATAAAGCTTTACATCATGGGGTCTAAACCTTGATTACACATTAGAATCAATCTCTTGGGAAACCTTAGAATTCCAGATCCCAGGCCACACCCCAGACCAATTATATCAGAATCTCTAGGGGTCGGACTTAGGTATCAATGGGCTTTAAAACTACACGGGTGTTTCCAAAGTGCAACCAAAGCTGAAAACCATTCTTCATGTATATTATCTCTTCTTCTTGAAGAAACTCTCCTAGGTGTGTGTTTTTGGAATTGGAGGCTCAGAAAATACAAATGGTTGAGCTACAGCACAAAGGTCTAAGTAAGTAAACCCCACGGCTTCCAGGCTGTAAGCCTCCTTACTTTGGTTAACTGCTTGCATGTCTTACCTCTCCTGGCATCTGCTTGCTGCTGAAGGGTAGGAGGCTTATAAGCTGCCTCTGAGTGCCAGACCTGGGCAATGCACACTGCAGGCCTAGGTAAACATTAGTGACGCCTTCCTTATATGCCCCATGTCCTGGATTCCTACCTGTTGAAGAGTGAAGGAAGAAAGGGCCCACTCTGGCCTCTAGAATCAGAGCAAATGATTTTAAAATTTAGAGATGATGGAGGTGGAGATGATGGAGTTAGTAGGACTGAGGCAGAGAGAGAGTTGTGCAATAAACTCAGTCTTGGTTTTGACCAGATTTAGATGGTTCAAGGGCCAAGTGCTCAGTAAGGGGAAGTAACTGAAAGAAACCTCAGAAATCAGCTAAGCTAAACCTTTAATGGTGACGCCTGATAAAAGATCTGAGGCCCAGAAAGGATGAATAATTTGCAGAATAGCATAGCTGTTAGATAAAGCTGGCAGGAAACCCAGCCTCAGAAGTCTTAAAGCAGGAATCTCTTGAGTGTTTCATGGTCCCATTTTTGTGAACACAATATGTGAAAATATCTACTAAAATATACTTTCATTGATTTTTCAAAAAATAACAATTTAAGTTACATCAGAGATGTACTTCCACTGCACCATGTACTCAATTTGAAGTTGTCTGGTCGATATTTAAGCAAAAGCAAAAATGTTTAAAAATTGATTCAACTATGTTTGCATTCATAGGTCTAACAGGAGAGACCTGGCAGGGGACCATGGGGAGAGGAAGGGGGAAAGAGAGCGGGGGAGAGTGAGGGACACAGATCAAGAGAGACTACTGAATACTGAAAATGAACCATGGACTGAAGGGGGAGGGGCAGGGAGGGGGGTGATGGTCATGGTGGGGGGCACTTGTGGGGAGAAGCACTGGGTGTTATATGGAAACCAATTTGACAATAAACTATTAAAAAAAAAGAGAGAGAGAGAAAAGAGAAAAAAAATGATTCAACTTTCTTTGGGGACTTACAAAATGCTCACTCCAACTCTTGGGGGTTTATGGAATATATATGTTACATTTAGAACTCTTTACTAGAACATAAAGATCCCCAATCCTTGCAATGATCCACAAAATTAGTAACTTACAATGACTAAGAAACATTATATAGGGAATTAACTGACTATTACTAAAACTAGTTTCAGATTCTTCCTCCAGAACAGATTGATGAGATTTCTTTTTTTTTTTTTTTTTAGTGGTTGGTAAAGTTATAGGAAATACTATATAAATGCATTTATCTTTAGTTATTTTTACCCATTTTTAGAGCTTAAAAGACACAGAAAAACTCAAAAAACATACATAGTGATATCACTCACCACCCAGAGACAACTGCCATGGACACTGTGGCCTATTTTCTTTTTTTAAAACACAAGTCAGATCCTACTGTTTTGTAGTCTACTTTTCTTACTTAGTAATTTATTCTAGCCATATCAATAAGTATATTTCCTCAAGATAAATGTAATTTGAAAAAGAAATTGTCGGGGCACCTGGGTGGCTCAGTTAGTTGGGTGTCTGACTTCGGCTTGGGTCATGATTCAAACCCTGCATTGGACTCTGTACTGACGGCTCAGAGCCTAGAGTCTGCTTCCAACTCTGTGTGTGTGTGTGTGTGTGTGTGTGTGTGTGTGTGTGTGTGTGTCTGCCCCTCCCCTGCTTATGCTCTGTCTCTCTCTCTCAAAAATAATAAACATTAAAAAAAAGAAAAGAAAAAGAAATTGTAATCAACTCTACTCAAAGACTCCACATTCCAAAACCAAATAAGGCAGCCATAAGAAATGAAAGAAGTCATATAAGCATACAGAGAGGATGCATGTATCAGACGGACTGATAAACACCCACAACATTTAAATGCCCCTAAGTTTGTTTTATGATTAGTATCTTTTATAATCATTCTACATTTATTTATTTTTGCCATTTCATCTATAGGTTCATGACTAAAACTGCCAATGTCAAACTATAGGACAATAGAAAACTAAAGTAGGATACCACCAACAAAGAAAACATTGGAAATTCTAGGATGACACTTTTTAAAAAAAAATTTTTTTAATGTTTATCTATTTTTGAGATACAGAGAGACAGAGTGCAAGTGGGGGAGGGGCAGAGAGAGAAGACGACACAGAATTGGAAACAGGCTCCAGGCTCCGAGCTGTCAGCACAGAGCCAGCCACAGACATGGGGCTCAACCCACAAACTGTGAGATCATGATCTGAGCCAAAGTTGGATACTCAACCGACTGAGCCACCCAGGCATCCCTAGGATGATACCTTTCAGAAAAGTGGGAAGTATTTCCAGTAAAAAGCAAAGATGTTTAAATATGTTTTTAGATGTGGTAAATACTATATATGTGTGTATATATATATATTAAAACCTTGGTTTGTGAGCATAATTCATTCCAGAAACATGCCTATAATCCAAAGCACTTGTATATCAAAACAAATTTCAAGAACCATTGGTTGGGGCACCTGGGTGGCTCAGTCGGCTAAGCCTCTGACTTCGGCTCAGGTCAGATCTCACATTCGTGGGTTTGAGCCCCGTATCAGGCTCTGTGCTGACAGCTAGCTCAAAGCCTGGAGCCTGCTTCTAGTTCTGTGTCTCCTTCTCTCTCTGCCCTTCCCCCTCTCATGCTCTGTCTCTCCCTGTATCAAAAATAAAAAAATAAAAAACATTAAAAAAATTTTTTTTAAAAGAACCATTGGTTTAGTTGTGATCACATGACATTCAATGTCACGTACAACTTGTATTGCAAGACATTGCTCATTTATTGAGTTAAAACTTAATTAGAAATATTTGCTCATCTTGTGGAACACTCACAGAACAAGTTACTCACAATTCAAGGTTTTACTGTACATTGGAATATTACTCAGCATCAAAAAGATTATTAAATCTTGGGGCACTTCGATGTCTCAGTCAGTTGTATCCAACTTTGGTTCAAGTCATGATCTCATGGTTCATGTGTTCAAGCCCTGCTTCAGGCTCCATGCTAACAGCTCAGAGTCTGGAGCCTGCTTCCGATTCTATGTCTCCCTCTTTCTGCCTCTCCCCTGCTTGTGTTCTCTCTCAAAAATAAATGTTAAAAAAACAAAAACAGTGGAATCTTGCCATTTGCAATGACCCAAATGGAGCTAGAATGTATTAGCCTAAGCTAAATCAATCAGAGAAAGACAAATACCTATGATACCACTTTTATGTGAAATTTAGGAAACAAAACAGATAAACACATGGGACGAAAATAGGGGGGAGGAAAGAGGGAAACAAACCACAAGAGATTCAACCATAGACAACAAGCTGATGTTGATGGAGGGAGTTGGGTGGGAGATGGGCTAGATGGGTGATGGGTACTAAGGAAGGAGGGCAGGGGTCGTGATGAGCACTGGGTGTTGTATGTAAGTGAGGAATCCGTGGATTCTACTCCTGAAACCAATGTTGCACTGTATGTTAACTGACTCGAATTGAAATTTTAAAAGGGAGGGAGGCGGAGGGAGGATGCTTTTAGCACTCTACAAAAAGTAAAAAAAAAAAAAGAAAGAAAAGAAAAAGAAATCCTTCACACAAACAAGTACTTAACTGAAGTCCCCTAAGAAAAAGCTCCACAGTGAAGGGCATCTGCTGGTTGCTGTCCCCACCCCTCCGTCCTCTGGCTTTCCTTGAGGAAACTACTTTCCCATAGATTTAGCTGGTGTCAGCTTATCCCTGGATTCAGGTGGGCATGTGATCTGGGCCTGTCAAATCAGACACCTGCCTCCTCCAGGCCACAATCAGGAGATGTACACCTTTTGAGACCACCGAGAGTCAGGCATAGATTTCGGTTTGACTGTTGGAGAAAAGAAACTTTTCTGTTAGACTTAAAGTTGTAAGCCCTCAAAACCTGCAGTTCCTGGCAGCCATTGTCCCCAAAGGGGACAATCTGTGTGAGGCTGGATCCAACCCAGAGAAATGGAAAGAAACTAAGTCCCATTGATAAGTCATTTAAGTCACACCTGAAGCTAGATCTTTCCCCACAGTTTTTAGTTAAATGAGCCAGTACATTCCCTTTTTTGTTTAGTTTTGTTTAAGCCACATCCAGGTAGAGATTTCTATCACCTGCACCCAAAGGGTCTCCATGGGTGAAACTTGTCAGCAAAGCAAAACGTAACGACAATGCACCTGGCAGTTCTGAGCTCTCTAGTTTCATCTCTAACAGTTGACTCAGGGGAGATCTTGGGCAAGTTTTTTTTAACTGGTCCTGAGTTTCAAAATAGAAATCTGTATTTTCTTGGGATTTCTTTAGAGACATGTTACCTTTAAGTCCTCTGTTCTGGTAGCAAAGGATCTCCTCACGTCCCTTGAAGGTATATGATGCAGAGCAAAACTTGAAACTCTCTTCAGCTTCAGAATTTTCTTAGTGTTTTGGGGTTTTTTAATAATTCTTTTCCTTAAAGCTTATTGATTTATTTTGAGAGAGAGCACAAGTGGGGGAGGAGCAGAGAGAGAGAGAGAGAGAGAGAGAGAGAGAGAATATCCCAAGTAGGCTCTGCACTGTCGGCTCACAGCCTGATGCAGGGCTCAAACTCATGAACTGTGAGATCATGACCTGAGCGGAAATCAAGAGTCAGAAGGCTTAACTGACAGAGCCACCTAGGCGCCTCCGCCCCCACCAATCTTTGCATTTTTTAAATGTGTGGAAAACTTGTATCACTTCTTTAATATGAGTTTTATGAAACACTACAAATCTATTCAACACATTTGAATGGCTTAATAAAAGATAAATTATTCAAGTTTATACCTGGAAATTGGAGTTCTAACATTGTGCTAAAGGAATGAAAAGAAATAGAAAAATCTTTAAGAGAGAACTTTGCAGGATGGAAGAAACATTTTATATATGCATAGATATATAATATTTTTCAATCCCAGTACAGTTAACACACAAGGTTTAGTTTGTTGTGGGTATACGATATAGGGATTGAACAATTCCATATATTACTCAGTGCTCATCAAGATAAGTATACTCTTGGGGCGCCTGGGTGGCTCAGTCGGTTGAGAGTTCAGCTTCAGCTCAGGTCATGATCTTGAGGTTAGTAGGTTTGAGCCCCACATCAGGCTCCCTGCTGTCAGCCTTTCAGTGCAGAGCCTGCTTCAGATCTTTTGTCCCCCGCTCTCTTTGCCCTTCCCCCACCTGCGCTCTCCCCAAAATAAATATTTTTTTAAAAAGAGATAAGTATACTCTTCATCCCCATCACCTATATCACCCATCCCTCCACCCCCGCCCCTCTGGGGTGTTTGTTCTCTGTTCTCTGTAGTTAAGAGTCTCCACAGTTAAGAGTCTGTTTTTTTGTTTGTCTCTTTTATTCTTTGATCATGTATTTTGTTTCTTAAATTCCACATATGTGTGAAATTATATGGTATTTGTCTTTCTCTGGCTTATTCACTTAGCTTATTTTGCTTCACATAACACTCTCTAGCTCATTCCACATTGTTGTGCTTCGTTTTCCTCAAGTAGAGGAATTAGTCTACTATATGCTGACTATCACTTGTGCCCCTTTACCTACTGCGACTGCTGCGACCACAGCTCCTTCCCCTTTGGCACCCGTCTTCTGTCACAACTGACACTCCTACTCTCACTTCGCCCATGAGGAGTGATAAACCATAAAGGGATAAACCAAATCCCTTTATGGTTTATACAATATTTCCATTTATATCTTCTCTTTTTAAAAAAAACTGACACTGGGGCGTCTGGGGGGGCTCAGTTGGTTAAACATCTGACTTTGGCTCAGGTCATGATCTCTCGGTTCATGGGTTTGAGCCCTGTGTCGGGCTCTGCACTGACAGCTTGGAGCCTGGAGCCTGCTTCAGATTCTGTGTCTCCCTCTCTCTGTTCCTCTCCCCAACTTGTTCTCTTTCTCTCTCTCTCTCTCTCTCTGTCTCTCTCTCTCTCTCTCTCTCAAAAATAAATAAAGCATTGAAACAACAACAACAAACCCTGACACTTAACAATAGCCCTCTGAGTCATGGCTCTTAAAGAGTCCAAAAAAGGTAACAGGAGACCACAGGTTGCAAACCCATGTCTTCTGACACAAATCCACTGTCTTCAGTTCAAGGCTATCCTCTGTCCAGCAGTGTTCTTCCCCTGACACTGGGCTTCACTATGGAAAGAGCCTACGGGTGTGTTCCTCGTGATAGGTAAAACTTCTTCTTCTCACCCCCACCCTCCAATCCAACTCCACTAGGGGCCAATGAAGGGCAGGAAGCAGGAGGTGAGGTCTAAATGAATTGTTACTTCAAAAAAAAAAAAAATGCATACCTTGTCCCTCCAGCCAGGAGCCTTTAAAATATACAGAGTGAAAAGGATCAGAGTAAAGTGTCAGTTCTCCATCAAATGGTGGCAGGTTTCTTTGCAGTGAAATTGGAGTGAGCTACTTGGACCAAGTTCAGAAACACCAAGGCCAAGTTTTCTAGCCAGCCATTAAGTGAAAACTGTTGGAGGAGTTTGTGTATTCTCCAAATTGCTAACAAAAGGGAAGAAATTAAAACATAATGCATAAATATTCTCTCTGTTTTTAGAAAAGGAATTAATAAGGATTACGGGCAACTCCTCCCTACTATCTCAATCCGTATCTTTATTTATAAATTATAAATTAAAATTACAAATTAAGATAGCTCCGAGAAAGCACAGCATTGATTTCCATTAGTAGATACTATAGCGTTTTATTCATTTAAATTTTTTTAATGTTTACTTATTTTTGAAAGAGAGACAGACAGACAGACAGACAGAGCATGAGCTGGGGAGGGGCAGAGAGAGACACACACAGAATCTGAAGCAGGCTCCAGGCTGTGAGCTGCCAGCAGAGTCTGATGCAGGGCTCAAACTCACAAACTGTGAGATCATGACATGAGCTGAAGTCAGATGCTTAACCGACTGAGCCACCCAGGCGTCCTGGTACCATAGCATTTAACTTATACAGAGAAGTAATTATTTTCTTCAAGCCTTGCTGAGAGATAAAAGACATAGTAATATTCAAAAAACAGTAAGAAACAGGAAGGCAATAGGGGAAAAGATCACAAAGCTATCCAGCACCACATGGCCTTTGACAACACACTTGGGAATTTCTGTACCCAGGTATCCCTAGAAGTTCAGAATTCAGGTCAAATCCAGTTAAAATCTAAGATGTCAAAGAAAACTACTCCTCTTGCATTTCTCCACTAATTTTTGAGTTATGAGAATTACACAGTTCAGGGAGGGGGTTTGAGGGCCATAGTTCCTCTTCCTCTGGACCAAACCCAAACTGACGGCTTTTAAAGTAGTTCAGAACCCTGGGTGGAGCACGGAGGGCCTGGGCCCCACTCCGCTCACTCCTCAGCGGGCCGGTCGCTGTCCTGTGCCCATCTCCCACCCCCACCCACAGGCTCCCTCCTCCACTTCCCACAGGTTTCCAAGCACTGCCAAACAGGCCGCTGAAGGGCTCCACAAACAGCCTAATTCCATAGCTAGCCCCCTCCCCACTATGTCACAAAGGGAAAGAAACAAAAGGGCACTTTTTTCATTTTTTTAGGCTCACAGGGGACACCACTAAACCCCAAGTTCCTGGTGCGTTTTGTTTCTTTAAGCAATCAGGAGCTGAAAATGCTCTGAGCTAGTTTGAGCATGAGCTAGAATGCAGCCTCCAGAGACCCATGGATGCTTTGAAAAGGCTGGTTTAAAATACAATATATATCCGTCAAGTGACAGAGTCCCTACCTTTTGCTTCACTAGTTCCTGCTCTAGAAATACATCAGAAAAAAAATAAAGATACAGACCAAAATGTATACATAAAAATGTTCACTGCATCATTTTTCATGAAACAGAAAACCCAGAACTCTAAATATCCAATTATTGGGTCAGCATATATTAACAATTGCATTTGCAAAGACTTTGTAAATGAGTGTGGAAAATGCTCATAATATGGGGGAAAAACAGGATATGAAACACCAACTGGGAAAAACAATATTGCGTAGAATAATGGATCCTGATCTTCACAAGAAACAAAATACTTCCATGTTTCACCATTAACAGTGATGTTTGTTGTAGGGTCTTGGTAAATTATCATATTAAGAAAACTTTCTACTGCAATTTCTTAAGGTTTTTTACATGACATTAAACATTTTAA
>NC_043704.1:106979828-106993966 GCF_006229205.1 Suricata suricatta | reverse complement strand
ATCCAAAGTTCATTTTGAAATATGTCTATACTTATTCATAATTACATTTATATCAGCTTCTAGTTTAATTGCATTGTGGTCACAGATCTGGTCTGCATGATGCCAATTATTTAATAATTACTAAGACTTGCCTGGTGTCAAAGTTTGAAGTCACTTTTTATAAAGGTTCTATGCATGTTTTACAAAAATGTGTATTCTGCAGTTTCAAAATACAGTGATTTGTATTTTTAGCCTATTTTTTTGAGTTTAGTTTTGGTAAGTTATATTTGTCTAGTAACTTGAAATTGAAAATACAAATCAATATACAGTGATTTTATATTCAAAATACAAAATACAAAATTCACATCTACAGCTCAAACTTATTCAAACTACACTGCTCAAATCTTGCATATGGTCACTTATCTTTTTCCCACTTTATCAAGTACTAAAGAAATATATTAAAATCACTAGGAATACAGTTGACCTTTGAACAATGTAGGGGTTAAGGGTGTCAACACCCCACACCGTTGAAGATCCACATATAATTTTGACTCCCCCCAAAACTAACAGCCTGCTGCTGACCAATAGCCTTACAGATAACATAGTCGATTAACACATACTTCGTATGTTATATGTATTACATAGTGTATTCTTACAATCACATAAGCTAAAGAAAAGAAAATGTTAGCAAAATCATAAAAGAAACTACATTTACAATACTGCACTTATTGAAAAAATCTATGTGGAAGGGACCCATGGAGTTGAAACCTTTGTTGTTCAAGGGTCAACTGTATGTTTCTCATTATAGTCCTCTCAATTTTTCTTTATATTTAGCGTACACGTTTATTACTCTGTGCTCAACAGACTAAGTCAGAGAAAGACAAATATCATGTGATTTCACTCATATGTTGACTTTAAGAAACAAAACAAATGAACAAAGAAAAACAAAAGAGACCAACAAAAAAACAGACCCATAACTATAGAGAACAAACACATGGTTACCGCGGGGAGGGTGGGGGCTGGATGAGTGAAATAGGTGAAAGGGATTTAGAATACACTTATTGTGATGAGCACTGAGTCACGTAAAAATTGTGGAATCACTATGTCGTACACCTGAACCTACTTTAATGCTGTATGTTAACTATACTGCAATTAAAATAAAATTTTTAAAGGTTTATCATTCTGATGAGTTGAAACTTAATTAATATGACCATTTTTGTGTCTAAAAATCCTTTTTCGGCATTTAAATTCTATTTTGATTGATGTCAATACTGCAAGCTTTCTTTTGTTTTTTGGCTTTTTTTTTTAATGTTTATTTATTTTTGACACAGGGCCGGGTGTGGGGGGTAAGAGCTGGGGAGGAGCAGAGACAGAGGGAGACAGAAGATCTGAAGTGGGTTCCATGCTGAGAGCAAAGAGCTCCATGAGGGGCTCGAACTCACAGACCATGAGATCATGACCTGAGCCGAGGTTGGATGTTTAACCAATTGAGCCAGCCCCGGCGCCCCATTCATCTTTCCCTATTCTTTTACTTTTAACCTCTCTGTATCCTTATGTTTCAGACATGTCTTTCATAAATAGCAAATAGCTGAATTCATTTTTCATCCAGTGTAACAATCTTTGGTTCCTTCAGATTATACTTACTGATACATTTGTATTTATTTCTGTATCTTATTTTGTACTTGTTATGTGTCTTACTCATTCTATATTTCTTTTCTCCACTGTTTTAACTTCAAAATTGATTATTTTTCTCATTTCAATTTTCCCCATTAGCTAGAAGGTTGTTCAGTCTTTTACTAATCTTTAGTTGTTTGCCGTAGATATTTTAACATGCACATTTCACTAACTGAAATCTAAATTTAACCAGTATCTTTAACTGCCTCCCAAACTATGCAGGCACTTTATAAGAAATTAACTCCTTTTACTTCTCCAACTTATGCCATTTACTTTATCTAGTTCCCACTGAAGACACTATTATTTTATATAGTCAGTATGTGCCTTAACTTACAATTTTTTCCCTTTCTTTGCTCTTCCTCACTTCTTGTTTCTAAGATCTTCCATCTGGGAATAGTTTTCCCCTGTCTGAAGTGTACCCTTTGAGGAATGATCTTCTAGAACAAACTCTAGGTTTCTGTGAAGCCTGCAAAGTCTCTGCTTTCATTTTTTTTAAATGTTGATAATGGAAATAAACCTACAAACAGTTAATTTCTGTCAGTGCAAGAAAGACAATATTTTATTGTCTTCCAGCTTCTATTGTTGCACTATCAGGATAATCTATCTTATCTTTAAAGATAAACTGCCTCTTCTTTCTAGCCTTGCTTAGGATCTTCTCATTTATTTTCTACAATTTAGTTTTATATAATTTCATATGACTTCATGAAACATGGGCAGTGATGTTTCTTCTTGGTCCTGGAAAATTCTCAGGCGTTATCTCTTTAAATGATGTCTCCCCTCATTTTTCTTCTCTCTTTCTGAAACTATAACCCTTAGGGGCACCTGAGTGGCTCAGTAAGTTGAGCATATGACAATGGCTCAGGTCTTGAGCTCCCAATTCCTGGGTTTGAGCCCTGCATCGGGCTCCCTGTGTCGAGCTCTGAGCTGACAGCTCAGAGCCTGGAGCCTGCTTCAGACTCTTTGTCTCTCTCTCTCTCTCTCTGTCTCTCCCCTGCTCACATTCTCTCTCTCTCTCTCTCTCTCTCTCAAAAATAAACATAAAATTTTTTTTAAATAAAACTATAACTAAATTTATGTTGGATCTGAATTCTCCAACTTCACATTGACTAACCCTTCTTTTGGGTTTTTCCTCACTTGCCTCTCTGTATTCCATTGACATTTTTCTTCCAATCGATCCTTCAGTTTCCCTATTCAACTTGGATTCATCCGTCATTCAGTCCTTTCACTGAGTTCTGGCTTTCAATTATTCTATCTTTATTTTTTCAAGTTTTATATCTGGTTCTTTTTCAAAGGAGATTGGTTTAGTCTTTACAGTTTCTTGTTCTCAGCTCACATCTTGATTTTAGTCTTTTTTTTCTTTTTACCATTAAATGCTTATTTTCCTTCTAATTGTATTGGTGGGGATTCTCTGAAGTCTAGGATGAAAATAGATTCCCCTAAAAGAAAGGGGAAAATTGGCTTCTGCGCAGTATGAGGGACAAATCCAATGTAGGAACTTTTTCTTTTTTATTTTTAAAAGGCTCCACACCCAACATGGGGCTTGAACTCACAATCCTGAGATGAAGAGTTGCATGCTCTACCAACTGAGCCAGCCAGACGCCCTATAGGAATCTTTTAAATCAGATTTCTATCTTGAGGTTTTCCTGACTACCTAGTTATTGTGATTCTAGATGGGCATCTGTTTTAGAGCTGGTTGAGTTTCACAAATTCTTAACACCAAATATAAGCATTTGTCCAAAACCATGGTTTTCAATGCGTGATTTTTTTCTTACAGTCTTAGTTTGAAAGAGAGATGCCTTTTTTTAAATTCTAACTCACCCTTCTATAGAGGAAGAAGCCTTCTCAAGTCCCAGCTTTAAGACCAAAGGCTCCCACTTACATGTCTCCTGTCCCTTGTGCGCTCAGGACCACGAAAATAGTCACAAAGTTAACAAGTTAAACTGGCTTAGCAAATGTCTTTGAGGAAAAAGCCAGCTTCACTGCAATCAACCCCTCTTCACTTAGCTTTTGCTCTGAGTAGTCATTACATTCATATTGGTTCACTGTATTTAAAATACCATTTTATCCAGCACCTTTAAAGTATTTCAGCCAGAGTATTGGTAAACCAAATTACTAGGAACAGAATTCAACCTTGGGAATGCACATTTAAAGCCACAGAGCCTTACAGTTTGAAAGCCAAATCAGGATCTGATCTAGCCCAAAACTGTATTAGTTCAGTATCTGTCACTTTGTAATAACTGTTGATATTTTCAAACTTCCTATATGCCAGGAATTGTGATAAATATTTTGTAAATATTTTATTTAATCCTTACAATGATCCTAAGGGCTAGGAATTCATATTATCCCCATTTTACAGAAGCAAGGAGATGTTAAGTAATTACCTAAGGTCCACAGCTAGCAAGTGACAGCACAGAATTTACACTCAAAAAATCTAACTCCAAAGAATGCACATTTTTTTAGAGAAATGAATCTTTTTTTATTTTTAATTTTTTAAAATGCTTTTTATTTATTTTTGAGAGACATAGAGAGACAGCAGGAGCAGGGCAGGGTCAGAGAGAGGGGGAGACACAGAATTGGAACCAGGCTCCAGGCTCTGAACTAGCTGTCAGCACAGAGCCCGACGCGGGGCTCGAACCCACGAACTGTGAGATAATGACCTGAGCTGAAGCCGGAAGTCAGGCGCTTAACCAACTGAACCACCCAGGTGCCTCAAGAATGCACTTTTTTTTTAAGGTTACACTCTTACGATCCATGTAATTTGCTTCTCAGTAAATAACCTAAGAGAGGGAAAGAGGGAGAGACAAAGAGAGACAGCATGCACTACTAGATATGATAGAGTACTAATGAAATCCAGACTCTGCCATTTACAATCCTTCCCACTTCCCTGTGCTCAGGTCAGGTTTGGCATATTTCCATCAGCTTTTACATATTCCTGCATTTTTAAAAGGTGGGCACAAAGTGCTGATTAGAAATGAAGATTGCACTGATAAAACAACACCCCAAGGAATGACTGGTAATTATATTTCAACTCTCAGTGGCCATTAATCTTGCAATCTAGCCCAATATTAACACCTCTGACTACATTTGAAGACTTTTCCTGGTGACAACTCTAACAGCAGATTTTTTTTTTACAATTCTAGTTTTTATCTACTACGTGTAGGTCTAACATCCAAAAAACCTTGATTCAGGGGTGCCTGGGTGGCTCAGTCAGTTAAGCATCTGGCTTTGGCTCAGGTCGTGATCTCACAGTTCATGGGTTCGAGCCCTACGCCAGGCTCTGTGCTGGCAGCTAGCTCAGAGCCTGAAGCCTGCTTCAGATTCTGTGTCTCCCTCTCTCTCTGACCCTCCCCTGCTTGCACTGTCTCTGTCTCTCAAAAGTAAATAAAAAATATTAAAAAAAATTTTTTTTAAACCCTTGATCCATACTAATAGTCTCTAAACCAGAAATTTCCAAATGTTTAAATACTGAAAATGGACTTCAGAATAGCTCTGCCCCCAATTCCTTCATATAGAAGGATGTCCAATATCTAATTTCGGAAAATGCATTCCCAGAGAAGGGAAGCTCTCCCAGTTCTCCTGAGTTCATCACACCCTCCTCTTCTGTCCACTTCCCCACCCATGACGAAAGAGTGGAGCTTACTTATCCCAGGGCATGTGCTGGGATTCTCACACACCGCCTCCACTCAGCAATGATTGTAGCTGCAACAGGAGATCTACCTTTAACTGGTCAATTAAAGCTCCAGTCAACATCAACTCTCCTTCCCAACTAAACAGCAGGGTAAGCAAGGAATGGCCTCCCCTTTTTGTGCCCAAAAATAGGAGTCCAGGACGCTTTACTGTGCAAAACGTTGTAACTGTCTGCAATTTATGAACCAATCCAAGAATATGTTCTGAGCCCTACCATAGACACTATAGTTACTGAGGGAATGGAGTGATGCCTAAACATAGTGCCAGTCATTAAGAAACTAACAGTCCAGGGGTGCCTGGCTGGCTCAGTCGGTAGAGCATGCAACACTTGGTCTTGGGGTCGGGAGTTCAAGCCTCATGTTGACAGCAGAACTACTTAAAAATTAAATTAAATTTAAATTAAAAAAAAAAAAAGACACTAACAATCCAGATGGGAAAACAGGGCATACCTAGAAAGAGGAAAGATTGACTTAAAAAAACCTACACTGGAAAGAACAGAACATATGAAAGACGACAAATGAAGCATACCGCAGGTATCCAAAGAAAGAAACCAAGTCAGTCAGGAAAAGAGTACCTGGATCAGTAGGTTTAAAAGAGGCAAGAAGTGTGTGTCTGGCTGGCTCAGTTGGTAGGATATGTGACTCCTGATTTGGGGGTCTTGAGTTCAAGCCCCACACTGGGCACAGAGCTTACTTTTAAAAAATACTTACAAAATAATAGTAAAGAGAGCAGATGCCCAAAATACCGCTCTCAGTTTTCAAGGTATCAAGGTAAAAACTACTAACATACATTAGTATGTTGTTTAAATGCAATGTGACATAACAACAAACATATAAAGAAATTGGTAAAAATAACATTTCACCAAGAATGCTTTGAACATAAATTATTCAGAATATAAGTCTTGAGAAAGACCTCTCTTTAGAAGGATAATAGCAATAATAAAACATTTTTATAAAGAGTTTAGCCTAACTGGGTGGCTCAGTTGGTTAAGCGTCTGACTTTGGCTCAGGTCATGATTTCACTGTTCAGGAGTTCCAGCCCTGTGTGGGGCTCTGTGCTGACAGCTCAGAGCATAGAGCCTGCTTCAGATTCGGTGTCTCCCTCTCTCTGTGTTCCTCCCCTGCTCACACTCTGTCTCTGTCTGTCTCTCTCTCTCAAAAATAAATAAATATTTTAAAACAATTTATTTATTTATTTATTTATTTTTAATACAGAGAGAGACAGAGCATGAGAGGGGGAGGGGCAGAGAGAGAAGGAGACACAGAACTGGAAGCAGGCTCCAGGCTCTGAGCTAGCTGTCAGCACAGAGCCTGACGTGGGGCTCGAACCCACAAACGTGAGATCTGACCTGAGCCGAAGCCAGAGGCTTAACCGACTGAGCCACCCAGGCGCCCCTATTTTAAAACAATTTTTAAGGGACACCTGGGTGGCTCAGTCAGTTAAGCATCTGATTTTGGCTCAGGTCATGATCTTGTGCCTCATCAGTTCGAACCCTGCTTCAATCTCTGTGTTGACAACTCAGAGCCTGGAGCTGATTTCAGATTCTGTGTCTCTCTCTTGCTCTCTGCCCCTGCCCTGCACATACACACACTCTCTCTCTCTCAAAAATAAACATTAAAGAAAAAGAAAGAAAAGTTTTTTAACAGAGAATTAAAAAGCTCGATATGTTGATATAGGAAAAAAGTGTCCATCTGTATTTGCATGTACATTTCCCCCCTTATCCACACAAAGTATGTCCCAAGACATACTTGGATGCCTAAAATAGTGGATAGCACCAAGCTTTATCCAAACTTTTTTTTCCCCAGTGGATGCCTAAAATAGTGGATAGCACCAAGCTTTATCCAAACTTTTTTTCCCTATGCATTCCTATGATAGAGCTCAATTTATAAATTAGGCATAGTAAGCAATTAACAACAAGTACAAAAGTATACCAATTATGACAGTATACTGCAAGGACAATTATGTATATATAAGGTGGTCTCTCTCTCAAAATATCCTGTACTGTACTCACCCTTCTTGTGATGATGTGAGGTGACAAGACGCGCACACGAGGAAGCGAGGTGAATGACGCAGGCAGTGTGACGTAGCATTAGCTGCCACTGACCCTCTGAGAATTCATCAGGAGGATCTTTTGCTTCCAGTTACTGAAACTGCTGAAAGTGAGACCGCAGATAAGGCGGGACTACTATCTATATTATATACATAATTACACATATATGTGGTTCTGAAAAAATACACAAGAAATGAATAATACTGCTGGCCTATTAGAGACATAACCAGATGACTGAGGGACAGAGGTAAGAGAGAATTTTCATTAAATGCCCTTTTAAGTTTTTTAAATTGTTACGCATGAGAATGTAGGATCTATTCAGCTATTCTTTTCCAACAAATAAAAAGCAATACAGCGATAAGAAGAATTTCGTAGACAGATGTATACTTTTTTATTTACTTCACCAAATATGAGATGAGAAATTTAAGAATGTGTTGAGAATGGATCTTGACTTGAGTTTTTGGTTTTGACTGAAACTTGGACACTAAATAATAGATTTCACATTTCTCTCTTTTGATGAGTGAAAAAAGTTTGTATACGGCTTGTGTTCACTCTCTTCTAAGACTATTTTAATGGCTTACCCAGCAAACAGAAATACTTCCAATTCACGACTCACTTAAAACAAAACAAAATGCTGTGCTTCAGAATAAAATGTTTGTATACGAGTTTTTTTTTTCTTTTTTAATCTGAGAAGAAAAGATTCCTCTGACAATCACATTCAGATACTGCTCAGGAAAATAAAAGAATAATCACATCACAGGAATTTCTCTGTGGGGAAAAGTAATGGGGGAGAGGGTGGGAGGGGAAGGCTTTCTAGCCTTTGCTCCCTAAACACACTGCCAGCGGAACATAGGTTTAGGTGCTCAGGAGGGGGAAAGTCTCATTTCCACTGGCCCATGGAGGCTGGCGGCAACCAACAGGTGCTGTTTTATGAGAAGAAAGAAAACAAATCAAAAAACTTCCCCAGCCTTGTTACTGACATTCAGAAGAAGGAAAACTGCTTTTAAAAATTACTAAATGTGAGGGGCGCTAGGTGACTCAGTAAGTTAAGTGTCTGACTCTTGATCTCAGCTCAGGTCTTGATCTCAGGGTTGTGAGTTTAGGCCCCATGTCTTTTAAAAAAAAAAACACCTAATATGAAAAAACAATTACTAAATATAAACTTTGGTGAGAGTTAAAAAGCTAGTAAGAAAGAGTACAAATCAAAACAACAGTGAGGTGTCACCTCACGCCTGTCAGAATGGCTAAAATCAAAAACATAAGAAACAACAATTTCCTGTGAGGATGTGAAGAAAAGGGAATCCCTGTGCACTGTTGGTGGGAATGCAAACTGGCACAGCCACTGTGGAAAACAGATGGAGGTTCCTCAAAAAATTACAAAGAGAAATACCATATGATCCAGTAATTTCACTACTGGGTATTCAAAGAATATGAAAACACTAATTCAAAAAGATATATGCACCCGTATGTTTATTGCAGCATTATTTACAACAGCCAAGATATGGAAGCAGCCCAAGTGTCCATCAATAGATGAAAGGTTAAAGAAGAGGTGCTATATAGAGAGAATAAAATAACATTCAGCCATAAAAAAGAATGAAATCTTGTCATTTGCAACAACATGGGTGGACCTAAAGGGTTAAATGGTACGTGAAAAAAGTCAAAGAAACACAAACACCATATGATTTCACTCATATGTAGAATTTAAAAAACAAAACAAGTGAACAAAGAAAAAAGACAAACTAAAAAATAGTCTCAAGCATAGAGTGATGATTATCAGAGGGGGGGGGATGGGTGAAATAAGTGAAGGGTATGAAGAGCACACTTACCACGATGAACACCAACTAGTGCAGAGACTTGTTGAATCACTACATTAGACACCTGAAACTAATATAACTCTATATGTTAATTATACTGGAATTTGTTTTAAAGAAAGAAAAATAATTGCTTTTGTTTCCTTTAAAATTACTTCCCAGTCTCCTACTTCTACCACTTAGGAGTCAGGATGTGACTACTTATTTCTTTATTATTCAAACCCAAGTATTCTTTTTATTTTTACTTTAATTTTATTTATTAAATTTAAGCTTCAAAATTCAAAAGGCACAAAAGGGTATAACATGAATACTTGACCTTGTATCTGTCTCCCAGCAACCAACATTATTAGTTTCTTGTATGTTCTTTCAAATACATTCTATATGCATACAAGGAAATCTTACCTTCCTCAACCTTCCCTTTTCTACTCTTTTACACAAAGGGCTATATGAAACCATGTCTTTAAACTGAAATAAAACTCCAAGGATCTTTATATAATTTTAACTCCTTATATGAACACATTACTCTTGTCTATAAAGAAATCTCTTTTAAAAAGACAAATTTCTTTTCAATATCTCCCATATCACTCAAAGTTAAGAACAAGTTATTTGGAAGGAAAAAAAAAAAGTGGGTGAGACCTAAAAAACGAAATTGCATACAATTACATGATAAATCAACTCACTGAATTTCTGGTCCAGGATTCTGATCCCTGAAAAAATTGTATAGATCTTCATCAAAGTTCCCACCAAGGGTAGTTTTGCAGAGGTACCATTAACACTCCATGGAAACCTGTTCCGCAGTCCAAAGGCCCCTTCAATGAAATTGAAGAGGGAGAGAAGAGGGAAGTAGGAATCTAAATTTGAATGTTAGGTTCTTGTGGGTTAGCAACAAGGAAGTGAAGGCAGATGAAAAGAAACCAGGGTTGCCTCAGATCAGTTAATCAGTAACTCACATATGCTAGCACTAGATCCTTCAGCCTTTCAGTGGGAATAACTGATAGATAATTCATGGGCACTTGAATGGCTGGACAAGTGCATAAGTCCCTTGTTAAGTTCAGAAGAATCAACCACAGAGAAAAGAGACTGCTAGTAGGGTAAGCCACAGATACTCAAGAAGGAAACCCAGAGAACCTGTCAGGGTCTGATTTCCAAAGTGGAGTCCAGCATCCATTTTCTGAAACCCTGAAACTTCCCTTCCCTACTAGAGTCAGACATAGGGAATAAAGAAGGGCCAGGAGAGAGGTGTGCTTTTATAGCATAGTTTGCTACTAAGAACACTAGGCCAGACGTCTGCCTGCAATGTCAAGGTTCAAGTTCTAGCTCAGCTGTGTTAAGTGCAGACATTCCCAAGCTTCAGTTTCTGCAGCCCAGTACAGTCCAGTTTCAATTTCTCAGCAACAGAGCAGAGCTGTTTCAGAAGCACCAAAGCTCCAGCCTCACTTTAGACATTTTCAGCAACTGGACCACGTGGGTGGCTCAGTTTGTTGAACAGCCAACTCTTGATTGCAGTTCAGGTCATGATCTCACAGTTCGTGAGATGGAGCCCTGTGTCAGGCAGGCTCTGCACTGACAGCCTGGAGTCTTCTTGGGATTCTCTCTTTCCCTCTCTCTCTGCCCCTCCCCCACTTGCACACATACGCGCTCCCTCTCTTTCTCTCAAAATAAATAATCTTTAAAAGAAAAAAAGAAATTTTCAGCAACTATCCAAGATAACTCTGATCTCCAATTTGAAAAGCATTACAGAAAGACACCTGGTTCATTCCAGCAATAAGTCTCTCAATACTATTTAAAGAAAATAAGTGGGCAAAGGTTACATAAGATAAAGCTAATATTTGTCTTAGGATGCCAGAAAACACACATTAAAATCACGAGGGGTCCTCTTAGACCCATCGCAACTTAACAACAACCCAGAAGTGATAAATAAGTGGGTCGCTTTGATGTGGAAAACCCTCTGCAGAAGAGAAGCTAAACACCACTCGCTTCTAAACAAATAGCCAACACAGTTTATAAACAAAGTCATGACTGTTTTTTTGGAGCCAGGGCTGAATTTATAACCTCCTAAACTTCCTAAACTCCACATAAAGAATCAGCTTCTCCACTCACCAAAGAGCTGATAAGAAATGTCTCTACCTGTCTGTACTTTGGAGAGAATAGTGAGTTTGAAAAGAAAACCAACTCAGTATTTTTCATAAACTTAGTCTTTGTTTCCGGAGTGGCAACATGATCTGATAGGACACGTAGGCTGAAAGACGTAGTCTCAAATTCCAAGTCTGTTCCATGCTGCCTGAGATCTTGGGCAAGAAATGAAGCTCTCTGAGCCTCATCAGGGGCATGAGAGAACTCCTGCCTCTTGATTATTGTGGGCTTTAAAGAGACACACAGTAAATGTCAAGGCATGTGGTCAGAACACATTAGTATTCATTTTCTCCTTTTCCTGCAGAAGTCCTTAAAATTTTTATTAAATAACCAGAAAAACTGTTCCCCATTACATTAAATCATAATGATCCCAGAATTCCTCAGACCAAAATAGATACTAATTGGAAAAGCTCTTTTGTATGTATGCAAACCATGTGTTCTTATGATATACACATGTGTATAACCAAATATATAATCCAAAGGTGCTCACTGTCAATTCCACTCAGTGAAATTAGATTAAATCAGAGGACATTGCTGTTGATCATTTTATGTCTATAACTATAGTGACTTCGAGACTAGAGCGAAGATTTCATATGTGCCTGCCCTTGATTTCCCAGAAATAGGAGGGTCATTAAAATCAGAAACTTGGCATTTTCATCCCAATTCTTCCATTTATTAGCCATCTGACTTTAAGAAAATCATTTAGCAACCTTGGACCCTGGTTTCCTGACTAATATAATGAACATGGTAAATTCATCTTTTTCTGTTCTGTAATTTTATGACCATAATGAGGCACAGGTGCTTAGCTTAGTGCATCCGTAATGCAGATTTGGTTAGAATGTTTTTAACTTTGCTATAAAAGTTCTCCTGGTTGTCCCCTCTGCACCCACCCTGTCCTCTTCTACTTTGAAGCACAGAAAACAGAGGCCCTGATGATAATAACACAAAGCTGTGTAAACCTCTTCATGGGCTTTTAAAATGCACTTCTAATTCGGTACACCCTACCATAGCAGTACTGGATTTCTCCTTAAACAAAAATGGTCATGGGTGTCAAAGAGATGTGAGTGAGTGTCCACTGAACTGTGTCTAAATGATTTTCCTTGTGAGCAAAGCCAGACTGGAATAAGCCCCTACTAGTGAGAAGAGAAAACATGCTTCCCAGGCTGAGGAGGCATTGTTCAAAGTAATGAGTTCTGCACCACTTGGTCCACACTTCACAGCAGAGTCTGATTTTCATAGACAAAGAGCAATAACCAAATGGGATGCTCTTTAGCAAGATTCTCTGAGCTGATTATTGTTATTAAACTCAGAGGTGGTGAAAAAAAAGTAGACAACAGTCTCCCTAACCTTCTACATTCTCCAAAAGAGGAAGGGTTTGTCAACCTGAGGTAGTGTTACGCCAGGGGGCTGTCAGAGCTATAATGGACTTTGAGTCTAACTCACTAAAAATGACTAGAATTATTCCAGCTCAAAAGTCTAAATGTTTAAATGCTCTACTGTATTCCTTTTATCCTTCTATCATAATTTTACATCTTTTTTTTTTTTGGCCCAGAGAAATAACAGTCATGATCCTTGAAGCATGCAGACCAACACTATTCTTAGAAGGGAGCTGCCGGAGGTTTATTATGTCATGAAACATGGAGCCAGAACAAAGGACTACTGAATCACTCACCTTATCTTCATCTAAGAAACCTGAGAATTACAGGGTTTCTCTGTTCCTCCCAAACTCAGCACTGCGCTTGTGAAGACAGTAAGTTTTAGGGCCCACTCTATACTATAAAAATGTAAAAAAAAAAAAAAACAACAGATGTACACAATGCTTCTCACAATATATTTATCTAAAATACTCAGAAACAACGTTAAGATATACTTTAAGCATTTGTTTCTGAATCCAGACATATGATTGCTCAACGCTAAATCAACTGTTCTTTCTGAGTACTATACTATAAGTATTTACACTGAAAACCTGAAACAGCATGGGAACTATTTCAGAACTCAACTCTTGAGTTTATTTAAGACAGGAATCTGGATTGATTTTTATGCCTTATCTATAGTGTTCAATAAATATCAGTTGACTAAATGAATAAATCAAGTAGAAAATATTTAAGAGTTTTCCCAGTATATTATATTAGGGCACCTTAACGTAAAGCACCAATATTTTATTTTTATAATTCTATCCTTATAATTATTTAGAAGACTGATCCTAAAAATAAGTTTAATTGACATTGATGATGTAAGAAAATGTATCAAACAGAAGCAGTAACTTTAACAGCTTTTGTGCAGAATCTGGTGCGGCAATAAATCCTGGCTCTGCCCATCAACCTTCCCTCCCTTTGTCTCCCCAATGCCAGTCCCCAGCCTTCCCTCAAGCACTTGCAATCTCATTATCCCATGATCTGCTAAACTGCAGTTTACCTCCTGGAACCAGCAGGAACACATGTCACTGAGAATTAGGGAACTGGAGCCAGTTACAAACCACCAAATAGGGTCACCAAGTATCTGAACCTGAACATTAAGAGTTTTTCTATTTTTTTAATTATGAGAAAAGGGAAAAACACGTAATTGGGCAGTTTTTAACATTTGAGCTAGATGGATTGCATAACGTCTAGGCATTTATAATGAATGGGATGGGAGAGAAAACTTTAACGGCATGTTATTTGCGAACATCTGAAAAGTAATATTATGTTGACTTCATTTTCTGATGGTGGAAGGACATTGTCTGAAAACTTCTACCACTAATAAACATTTGCTGTTTTTGAAGGCAAATTGTTTAAAAATAGGATACAGCAAGACCATACCCCTAG
>NC_043704.1:106959079-106979728 GCF_006229205.1 Suricata suricatta | reverse complement strand
CTAGGCATTTATAATGAATGGGATGGGAGAGAAAACTTTAACGGCATGTTATTTGCGAACATCTGAAAAGTAATATTATGTTGACTTCATTTTCTGATGGTGGAAGGACATTGTCTGAAAACTTCTACCACTAATAAACATTTGCTGTTTTTGAAGGCAAATTGTTTAAAAATAGGATACAGCAAGACCATACCCCTAGTACTTCATCTAAGATATTTTTATGCCACACTTTATTCAGAAAGACTTATTCTATTTTAAACTTTTATCAGTTATTTTAATTTAACCAATGTTTATTTAATAGCAAGCAGGCATGTTAATCCTGCTGCTAAATATTGATGCAGCCGAGAAAAATGAGCAACAAGATGCAGGTCCTTAAGATGTGATGTGTACCCTTGCCAAATGCTAACCTGTGTGTAAACTAATGGGATTTCTTAAAAGGGATAGGCGCTGGCGAGACTCACAATTTCAAGAAAAGGAAAATGACATTCTTAACGGGAAGCTTGAGAAATCTTATTGGTTCCCATCAAGGCTTCTTGAAACATTCCCTGCAGAAGACTAACCCCAGAAGTGACCAAACCTGAGGGGCAACTGGAAAAACAATCACCCCCTCTGGGAAAGCTTTTGTTTCTTTTCAATGGCATTTTACTTTGGTCCATTTTGGAGCTCATCTTTTCATAAACATGCTCTAAGGAGGACACAGGTGCTCGGGTTCGCACACACCGCACTAATCACCTGCGCAAAGGAGGCCCAAGTCTGTAACCTTATTGCTCAAGAGCAAGCGTCTGATTGAAATTTTTTAATACCTCACCACTAAGGAAATATATTTAGTGGGGGTAAAATCTCAGTTACTGCCCCAACGATCAAAACAGTAATGCGAAACAGCGGTGAGGTGGGAGACAGTCTTCTATTTCAGTTTAGTTGGTTATTGTTTTAATGCTGGACTGCTAGCGTGAAAGTGAGATCATAAACTCATTCCGAGTTACAAACAAAGAAAAGGAAGGGGAGAAAGGGGGCTGCAGACGCTCAACAGGGGACTGGGCTTAGGGGCGAGCCTGGTGGCATCTCGGACTCGCGGCGCCGTCGCCATGGGAACTCGGCGCAGGCGCAGAGGGCGACGCCGCGCGGCCGGGACTCGCCTCCACCTCCCAGCGCGGCGTCGCTCCGGTGCTCTCGTTTATTCCAGGAAAGGGTAATGGAGTAAATCCTCCAGGCGCTGAGTGTACCCGGTCTTCTCCGAACGGGTCCTGAGTGGGGTCACCGAGCGCAGGAAGAGCCGTGAGACTCCCCAAGTAGAACGGACAGCGCAATGGGAAACGGGGACCTGCTTTCTCCGTGGTGTCTGGAGGTCAGAGAAGGGTTCTGGGAACCCCGGTGTGGGTGAAGCATCCTGCAGCAAAGCTTCGCCTCCCAACGGATGAAACTCCATCCACCACCACAGGCGACTCGAGAATTAAATTCTGGCGCCGGCACACGCACACTTACGTCGTCTGAATGACGCCGCGCCCCCCCCCCCGCCCCCCTCCAGGACTAGCAGTGGACCAGTTCTCTGCGCTGGGGGTTTGGGGGATCCCCACGCACAGCAATATTCACAGTCCTAAAAAGCGCGTCCCGGCCGGGACTGGGGAGAGGAACTTGAGCCACCTGCTCATTTGCACACCTGGTCTGGTACACCAGTCCTCTTTCTCTATCCGCCTAGCTCCCCCCAACGCACTGACCTGCTCAACTTTGAGGGTTCGGCAGTTGAAGGATTCCTGGAAGTCCTTGGCACAGGAGCAACCTCCAAAGTGCTGGGGTGATGAATTGTGAGCCCCTGTGACTTTAACTCCAAAATCCCGTCGAGGGACAGAAAAGCCCCCCCAGAAGCGCACTTCTCCCCACCAGCCAACAGAAACCTCCGCGACGCGCAGGGGAGAGCGGGGCGCCGCCGCCACAACCTGCTTTCTCATTCAAATCCTTACGCTCACCCTGGAGCACCCCCCACCCCTCCCAGCCCCGCAGCTCCCGAGGAAATCAGGAACTGGAGCTGGAGAGAGTGGACTGGAGCTCCCACCGCCTCCAAGGGCTCCAGCCCGCCGGGGGGAAAGGGGTCGAGGGCTGGACCTGGACCAGCGCCCTTACGGGGCTCTCTGGGGTCAAGAGCCAGAAGCACTGGGAATAAACTCTTCTTTTTTTACCCGTAGGTTTCAAAGTTTCTCAAACCCAGGGACACCTCCTTGATACTCAGTTTGGAGCTGTGTTCCCAGAAACCTCGGTGGTTGTAGGATAAAGGAGTTTGAAGAAACGAAATTGGAAGTGAGGAAAACAGAATGGGAACCGTTTGCAGCTTGCACCAAAGTAAAAAAAGTGCCAGAACCACACCTTAAAGAAAATCCCAAACCGCCCATCTTATGTCACCTTCTCTTACCATTCTAAGAAAATAGCATTTATTATGCTGTTATAACCAAGGAAATCTACCTTGAGTAAAGTGCAACTAAGACGGAGGAAGAGGAATGTAGGTAACACTCTGCCTTTGTTCCCCCCACCCCCCAACTGTCTCTTCTTCAGATGTTTCCCCTAAATGTTAACGGGACAATTATTCAATCGGGTCACTTTAGTGGCTGGCCAAATCCAGCGGCCAACCAGCAGTAAGAGCATGGCCAGGGCGGAGGAAAGATTGCACACAGTAGGTACTCAAATGATGAAATCTACTGAGCGCAAAGACACGGTGACTGATCTGGTTGGTGCGGCTGCTGAAACGCTAGCTACCGCTAGCCTCGGCACTCACGGAATGATCCGGTCTCTGGATTCCAGGATTTGCATTTATCAGCCTTCATTCAACCTGCCCTATTGTTAGTTCAAAGCCTGGTTGGGAGGGACTTCGAGACTCGGCTCCTCACCTTCAGTTTAAAATTCTCCACCAATAAGAAGGTCCTAGAAAAGCTGGCAGCATAGGGTTGGCAGGGATTTTCTGGGCTTAGTGACAACGTAAACTAAAGTCATTTTCTTTTTCATGCGTGAATTTGCTCAGGAAGTTATAAATGACTGCTCGAGCTTGGAGAGCAGGGCCGAGCTGTCCCCTTTGATGGACAGTTAGCGTGGGGGGTGGCAGCACCATGACCTCTCAGCACAAGATCTAGGGTTTCACCTTTTCATCCCACTTAGCTGATACCATAGAAACAACCCATTTGTATTATTCAATTCAACGGAGGCAATTACAATGTCACAGCAAAGCACCATGGGCATGAAGAAACTTTATCCTGAAAGCAATCTTGGACTCTCAAAAAAAAAAAAAGGTAAAAGCCACCAGAATAGTCACTTGAATTTCTTCATGCCAGGGTACCAGGAAAAATGCAATTTAGAAAAACATATATAAGGTCTTTGGCTCCAAAGAAAGAAACCACCCAATTTTTTAAATATGTCCATATAAAAATCCTCAATTTATATTAAACAGGTAACTCTTCTGCCCCCAAACTCTTTCTTGTTTTGCATGCGAACATGTGCTATTTAGAGATTTGTTTTGCTGGTAATCTCCATGGTGAACAGGAAGTCCAAAAAGAAAGAATGAGACACACACACACACACACACACACACACACACCCCAAAACAACCTTTCACACAACCATGGAAGTTATCCACTCTAAACTTGTGTTTGTCTTTCCTGTACCTGAAAACCCACAGACGCAGACATTAAAATAAGCTCAGACCCAAAGTTCAAAATATGAGCACTTATTTGTTATGCAGTCTTTATTTTGAAAGTTTTCATCAATTTCCATAATTACATGAACTTCAAAACTTTTTAACTATGCAATATTTCAAACCTACTAAAACCAAGGCAAATACCAATATAAGGTGCTCTTTATACCTTTGTTTTTTAAAGAAAGCACTACAGATGCAGCTAAAACCCCATCTCCTGGCCCTCCTCCCTCCCATTGTGTGAATCATACTTAATCATGGTCTTAAGTGTTTAGGACATATGGAGATATCCATAAATCTTTTAATGTAGCTTTTCCCTCTGAGTCTTTTTTTTTTAATACCATTAATCAGAAAAATCACTAACTAAAACCAAGAAAATACTGTTACATTGCTAAGTGTTTAGAAGCCAGACAGAACTATTTTTCCCTGCTGGTGACAGAGGGAACGATAACAAAGGGATTAGACGTGGGTAGTAAACAGCCTCTCTAGGTTACACAAACCTTCCATGGTTACAGAAGAGTCAACAGAAAAACAAAACAAATAATACCCCCTTCTTCCACTGGGTACAAAAGAATTGGGGAAAATATGGGATCTAGACTAACACTTCTGCAGGCAGGTAAAACAAAAGTCCTATCGAAGTAATACCTTTTTTGAATGGTCTCTTAGTCACCTAAACAATAATCTTTTAGTAAGGATTTACCCCTTTTACAAATATAAGGGCTCTTGCTGGTAGCTCCATTCAAGGTTGAAATCAGTCCTGCTGAAAAGCCCGGGGTTGAATCTTCCTTGCTTCCCCCAACACGGGGACCTCCATCTGTGCAGCCGGTTACGCCAAGCCTTTACAGCAGTCCTATTTAACCTCCTCTGTGCAGTAAAAGGGCTATGAAAGCACCGATTTTTCTTAAATGCCATTTACTGGTGAAAGACATCCTTCCCCACCCCCACTCTCCTCTGGCTTCCAGAGCGATGACTCTCATTAATTATACTGGCACAGTACTGTCTGGCCTCCCATCTAAATAGCTGCCAGATTTCTACATATCACCTCTGCCTTGATACAGAATGTGCACTGACAACAGGATCACAGAAAATCCTGTAAAAGGTGCCTGATAGCTGGTAAGGTGATTGATGTGCTTTGAGGGGGGCCTGCTGTGCTGCGCATCATAAAGGGTTCCTTAGAAAACTGCACTAGGAATCTCTATGTTGGAAGGAGATTTTCCTAGCTGTACAAAACGGGTGGCTTTCAGTTGCAAAAATAGGCATATTTATGATACTCGAGCTTAATCAGCAATAATTTGCAAGTTATATCCAGAAGGCAAGAAAGAAAAGGAGATAAATATTATCCCTATTTTAATCAATGCATCAAAAAGTCACAAGAATAACCAAAGAGCTTAACATTTATTAAGGAGAAGTTCTATCTCTCCCCACACATTTCTTGAGTACTTGCCATGTACCAGGCACTGTGCTAGATGAGAATTCTTAGCTGGAATTCAGATAGTACTCCTAAAGTACAGAGCAGTAGCTCTCCTAATGGCCCTACTTTTATTTATTTTTCATTTTCTCTTTTTTTTACGTTTATTTATCCTTGAGAGAGAGAGACAGAGCATGAGCAGGGGTCGGGCAAAGAGAGAGGGAGACACAGAATCTGAAGCAGCCTCCAGGCTCTGAGCTGTCAGCACAGAGCCCAATGCGGGGCTCAAACCCATGAGCAAGATCATACCTGAGCTGAAGTCGAACACTCAGCTGACTGAGCCACCCAGGTGCTCCCCTACTTTTAAATACAAATAACAAAACTACAGCTTAAACCAGCTTGAGTAAAATAGCCAGTGTACCGAGTCCCACCTTATAAAAGAGGCAAGGATAAAGGCTTCAGGAATGACTAGATCCAGGAATTCAGAATCATCATTTCTTTCTCACATTCTCACTTTTGATTCTTCTCTTTCTCGCTGTGCTTTTCTCAATGGTTTAAAAAAATTTTTTTTAACGTTTATTTTTGAGAGAGAGAGAGAGAGACAGTGCTAACAGGGAAGGGACAGAAAGAGACAGAGAGAGAGAGAGAGAGAGAGACTCAGAATCCAAAGCAGGCTCTGAGCTGTCGGCACAGAGCCCCATGTGGGGCTCAAACCCATGAACTGTGAGATCATGACCTGAGCTGAAGTCAGATGCTTAACTGACTGAGTCAGCCAGGCGCCCTCAATGTTTTATTTATTCTTTCCTATTACCTATGGGCTTCCTCTATAGGCCAGTGGGTAGGGAAAGCATTACCAGAGACAGCTTCCAGTCTCAATCATT
This sequence comes from Suricata suricatta, assembly GCF_006229205.1. NCBI lineage: Eukaryota > Metazoa > Chordata > Mammalia > Carnivora > Herpestidae > Suricata > Suricata suricatta. Next base: position 106,973,766 of record NC_043704.1, on the reverse strand, counting down.
TCAGCTAGTGATCCCAGAGGGAAAAGATAGGCTCTTTTGCTTTTACTGTCTGTAAATAAGTTTGTAGGAAAGGTGGGCACCTGGATGACTTTGTCAGTTGAGTGTCTGACTCTTGATTTCAGCTCAGGTCATGATCTCATGGATCGTGGGATGGGCTCTAGGCTGTCAGCACAGAATTCTCCCTCTCTCTTTCTCTCTGTCCCTCTCCACCACATACACTCTCTGTCAAAAAAGAGTAATAAATAATAATTTTAAAAAAAGATTGCAGAAAAGGATCCTAATTGGCCTGGTTCAAGTCCATAGGTCAATCAATGTGGTCAATAAGTAGAATGTATATATCGCCAGTCTCTGATTATATACCCACCCCTACAGCCAGAGGTGGGATATTTTGAGTAGCAGCCCCACCAGAACTATGTGGAGTCAGGGAGGATTTGTCCCCCATAGGAAGGGGGCTGTTCTTCCCAAATGAGGAAAGAAATGGATTCTGGCAAATAGAAAGGACAAGGGTCCCCTACTGTGCCATCTCTTGAATCTGCCTCCAAAGAAAACCATAAACACCTTTTAAAGATTCATGTGTGTACGACAGACATTAAAAAAATGAGAAAACAAACTTCCTGTGTCCATTAAGAAGGAGGGGGGAGGGAGTATAAATGCCACTAATCTTTCCCTCCCCACATGAAGCATATATCCCCATAGGCTAAGCTGAAAAAGGAGAGAAAGGAATACAAAAAAGCAAGACGGCTGATCTTGAAAAGAGTTGCTTAGTATTTGTGCTTCTTACTTTTTAATCACAGAAATTTTCATACCTACACAAAAGTAGAATAGTACAGTGAAGCCCTACATATTGCTCACCCAAACTTCAACAATTATTAGTATTTTGAAAATCTTTTATCTGTTCAGTAATGTGAGGAATTCACTGAATACTTAGTTTCATAAACTAACACATTTTGCCTTGTTGTGATCTTGGTTAATGGAAAAAATGCATACCTACAAAATAACTAAATTAAAACTAATACATGTGAGGCTTTTAGCACAATGCCTAGCACAAAATAAGCCTTGAAAATGTCAATTACTGAGGCCCTGGGTGTCTTAGCATCTTAGCTGACTAAGCATCCAATTCTTGGTTTCTGCTGAGGTCATGATCTTGTGGTTTGTGAGTTTGAGCCCCATGTTAAGCTCTATGCGGACAGTGCAGAGCCTGCTTGGGATTCTCTCCCTCTCCCTCTCTCTCTGCCCTTCCCTTGCTAATGCTCTCTCTCCCTCAAAATAAATAAGTAATTTTTACAAAAAGAAAAAATCAACTTTTTGTAGGGGTGCCTGGCTGGCTCAGTTGATGGAGCATGTAACTTTTGATGTTAGGGTTGTGAGTTCGAGCCCCACGCTAGGGGTAAAGATTACTTAATAAATTACTGTTATTATTGGCAACCTATTTAAAGCTTTTAAACATTACCAAAGTCTAGACATTGAAATGTATTGGGCCTAGAAAGGAAAAAAAATTAAGGGTAAACTCCTTGCCAATAGACAATAACATTTTTAAGTGTTTATTTAATTTTATTAAATTTACTTAATAAAATTTAATTTTGAGAGAGCGAGAGTGTGAGTGAACGAGGGAAGGGCAGAGAGAGAGGGAGACACAGAATCGAAACAGGCTCCAGGCTCTGAGCTGTCAGCACAGAGCCTGATGTGGGCTTTGAACTCACAAACCGTGAGATCTGGCCTGAGCCAAAGTCAGACGTTTAACCAACTGAGCCACCAAGATGCCCCTTAAGTGCTCCACTTTTTAATGGGTGATTTGTATTGTTTTCTAGCACAAGCCTATGTAATTGCTTCTCCTTTAAATATGAAAATATCAAAAATATTACAAGCAGGGCACCTGGCCAGCTCAGTGGAGCATAGGGCTCTTGACCTCAGGGTTGTGTGTTCAAGCCCCACATTGGGTATAGAGATTACTTAAAAATAAAAATCTTTTTAAAAATATATTACAAGTAAATGCACTTTTCACCTTACAGATAAGAAGATACAGGTTAAATTGTTAAGCTCAGGAAAGAGCCTGGACTAAATACCAGAATTCTGAACTCCAGATTCCCTACTTGAGTACCTTGGCAAAATAATCCAGCCTGTCAATGCTGGGTGAAGACAAAATAGCGGGATTGTGCCTGCCTAGGTTAAGTCCATCAATTCAACTAAGATTTTCTTATACCTCAGTTATATTTCAAGAGATTCTCAGTTCCCATCATAGAATGAATACTCTTCTTTTAAGTGAATACGTTTTTTAAAGTTTTTTTTTTTTTTTTAAATAATCTCTACACCCAACATAGAGCTCTAACTCACAATCTCAAGATCATGTCCCATGGTCTTCTGACTGAGCCAGCCAGGTGCGCCAGAAAGAACACTTTTTAAAAGGCAGGAAGGGGCGCCTGGGTGGCTCATTAGGTTAAGCACTGGACTTTGGTTCAGGTCATAATCTCACAGTCTGTGAATCTGAGCCCTGTGTCAGGCTCTGTGCTGACAGCTCGGACCCTGAAGCCAGCTTCAGATTCTGTCTCTCTCTCTGCCCCTCCCCTCCTCATGCTCTGTCTCTATGTCAAAAACTAAATTTAAAAAAAAATTAGAAAAAATGAAACTGCAAACATAAGAGAAGCTCTAAAAACTAAGTAAAAGCTACTCTTTTGTAAGAACAATTTACATTTATAAAGAAAATCTCCATTTGTAAAGATGTCTCTCTCGGTAAGAGGGAATCTAAATCTCTAGAAATTTACCAGTGGAAAAGGCAGAGATTTAAATCTGTATAACAACCTTACTCTTGTTAGTTGTGCTTTTTAAGGTAACCTCTCATAACTGGTTTCTCCATCCCCAACATCTTCTAGTCTTTAGTTGGAGACATTACTTAAGGTGATGGCTTGGACCACTTGGGGGAGTTACTCTGTTTTCCTTGGTGTCCCCCTGGTAAACAGGAAGTATACTGGTTATTAAACTTCTATTTAATCTGCATTTTTATTACAAGTGTGTCTCAGCCAAGAACCTAAAAGAGTAGAGGGAAAATTATTTTTCTCTCCCCCCCCCCAAATTTCACTTTGGTGAGGAACCAAATGATGCTGGAGAAATACAGAACATACAACTCTTGGGATATTATCTGCCTCAGACGTGGTTAATTCTCCTAAGCAGGTTTTGTAAGTGAACCAGGTTGGTGTGAGGGACTGACTGGGATCTTTACTACACTCGGAGTGACCCGAGAAAGCAGGCACAAGTGAGAGAGAGAGAACTATTGAGATCAGTGGCCCTGATTTTTCTTTGAGTCAAGTTTTTTAAAAATGACATTTCAGGCAGCAGATTCCCCAGGCTTTCCCAGTGCTGGGAAAGACCAAGGTGATTTAGATGGTTTCAGAACCAAAAGGAGTTAGAGGTCCCAGAATAAGGAAGACTTGGACACTTAGAATTTGTGGGGCAGCAACCATCTCTTCCCTCTCCTGTTCACACAGAGGAAGAGGATGTGACATTAGCACTTTACTCCCTTTTCTACAAGTCTGCAAGGGCCATATAGCCTGTTTCCGCTAACTTAGGAAATGGTGATTATCTCTTTTCTGATATTTGCTAAGCTACACAGCCTTCTAGCACCTCATTTACTAGAGACTATGAGGATGAAGCATGATAAAAAGAGGAAAGCAAGAGAGAGGGAGTGGCCTACATTCCCATCACTTAGTTAAAGAATACATGAGTTTTCTGTCAGTTAAAGTGACACCACGCAAAGTGGCAGGACTGGAGCTGACCCACAACACACACCCATGAGTCGCCTTCCACAAGCAAACTCATGTTCCTTCCCATCCCAAGTGGTGGTAATCCAAGAGTTAAAGGCTATGGACTGAAGGCCTTGGGAGTTAAGAAGGGAGAGAAAGTGGTAAGAATGTCCCAAGCCACAGGACTCCGATAGAGAGGCCCCTACAGAACTCACAAGGAATAACCATGGCCAAATGTACTAGAGAAGAATCTGTCTCATGGACAGAACTAACAAACATGAATACAAGAAAAGAAAAGCAAAATGTAAATGTAAGGAGACCTTGGCTGTGTTTTTTCTCATGGTGTTGCTGCAATATGCTTTTAGTTGCTTTTTGTCATTATAATTATCCTGATGACTTTGTCCAGAGGGTAATCTTCTTCATCGAACAACAGGTAGAAATTAGCCATGCTGTATTACTAGAAATAGTCTAAAGTGACCTTCTCATGTAGCTTTGCCCCAAATTCACAAACAGAAGACACTTGGGAAAAGAATAGCCTCAGACATGATTCATAAAGAATTCCTTTAATATAAGTAATCAAATTGATAAAACTGGGAAAGTAAATAAATATTGTCTTTGAACAAAAATTAAATATGGCTGCCCCAAATCACTAAAATAAACACAGTGTCCAATAGTGAAACTCTGTCTTCAAATATTAACATTACTGGTATACATCCTTTATCTTGGTAACTTTATAAAGTATTTCATTTTTCCTAAAAGCGTATTATGTTAACCACAATTTGCTTACGTTATTTTGATATGACATTTAAAATAATCATCTCTTAAGTATTTAAATTCCATTAGAATGCGACTTTGATAATTTAGGGGAATTTCCATTTCAACTCAATGAAAAACATCCATATATTTACATAGTTTACCTCCAGATCTCTTAGAATATGTCACCCTTTTCTACGAAAGTATATGCGATTCATAAGTTCTCTGAACTTCAGTATCAAGGAGTAGTTATTTATGTTGTCTTTCCATGTTTCATAAGTCCTTCTAAATTTGTCATAATAACTTTCTTTTTTCAAATTGAAATCTGATCCAATTTTTTTTAAATAACTGTCTTTTTTCCATATTTCTCTCCAGGAGTCTTTGAATTTTTCCAAATAACTTTCTTTTTCATATTCTTCCTTCCATATTCCTTCTCCTTTTTTTAAGGCTGTTAATTCAGCTTTAAGTAAGTTTCTGTGAATTTTCCAATAGATTTTAGAGTCATAATCTAGCCCTTTAACAAGAACAGTTTTGCCAAGGCCTCTTCTCAAAATTTCTTCATTCAGACTCACACTAAAATATCTACCCTTGAATAAAAAATAACACAAACCAGTTACTTAGGAAATTGGTAGTACAGCTATATATCTTACTTCCTTTAAAATTTATTTATTTACTTAAAATCAGTTATTCAGCAACTTTTCCTCCAAAGAAAAGCCAAAAAAAAAAAATGAAGCAAAAGGGTCTCCAAGAGCTTAAAACAGCCAATGCTAACTCCAAGAGTTTCATTACTAAAAGATCCTTGCCAAAGTCAACTGCCTCTTTTATAACATAACAGTTATAAAACAGTCACAGACTCACTGCTCATCTAACCCAAAGAAGGGTAGAGATAATAAGGTATAAAAAACATTTTGGTCTGTTTGTTATTTAGAGGAGGAAAGGAGCACACAAAGAAGGCGAAGCAACAGAAGACCACAGCAAAAGAAACTATAAAGTATAAAATGCAAAATGAACTGAACCATCACTGAACTGTTAGGTCAGGTTCAGAATTCCAGTGTGTAGGAAGGCACTGGCATGTAAATGCGATTTTCAAAGATTTCCCACAAAATCATTAACATTTAAAATAGTCCTAGACCTTCAATCTCCTTCAGGGAAAACCTCACTTCCTAATGAAACCAGATAAGGGGGATTTTTTCCCCACGAATTTACAGCATAAAAGAGATCCTACTGGGGTGCCTGGGTGGCTCAGCTGGCTGCGGAGGAGAGACTTGATCTCAGGGTTATAGGTTCAAGCCCCATATTAGATGTAGAGATTACTTAAAGATTTTAAAAATCTTTTTTAAAAAGGAGATCCTGTTTAGCTATTTATATAGTCCTTGTGAATTTTTGACCTAACAAAATCCATTTTAACAAAGTATTAATAATTGAATAGTTTTATTAGACAAGTACTTCACAGCTAAATTCTAAAAATGTGAAAACTCCAGGTTTAAAGTAGGAGACACATTTCTAGGACTATCTAAAGGAACAAAGTAACCTTTTTTTCCTTAAATGCAGTAACTTTGGGTCATATTAATAAGGAGTTCATGGGGCGCCTGCATGGCTCAGTTGGTTGAGCATTCGACTTCGGCTCAGGTCATGATCTCATGGTTCATGAGTACGAGCTCCCCACCAGGCTTTCTGCTGTGAGCACACAGCCTGCTTTGGATCCTTTGTCCCCCTCGATTCCTGCCCCTCCCCCACTTGCACACTCTCAAAAATAAACATTAAAAAAATAAGGAGTTCATAAATACAGTTTTAAAGGACTTACCATATTTTTCTTACTTTTAAAATTTAATATTTATTTATTAATTTTGAGAGAACGAGTGAGCTCTAGCACTTGTGCACATGCGGAAGAGGGGCAGACACATAGAGAAGGAGAGAAAGAATCCCAAGCAGGCTCCAAGCTATGAGGACTGAGCCAGGCTCAGGGCTTGATCTCAGGAACCGTAAGATCATGACCTGAGCCAAAATCACATTTAACTGAATGAGCCACCTAGGTACCCCTCAATATTTTAAATTTTAAGAGCTCATTCCCTTGACCCAAAATTCAATCTCACACATTAGTAAAATTCAACAGGTGTAAGTTACCACAATATACACACTGCATAGTCTGGTCACCTAGACAGGAGCTTAAGCTGAAGCATGTAAGGCGAAGTATAAGCTCAGGAGCCAGAGAGAGCTGGGCTTGAATACAGGCTCTTTCCCTCAGCTACCCTGAGGCCCACCTGTAAATGGGAGTAAAGATAAGGACTCTAAACAATGGTTTTGAGGATAAATAAAATACAATCCTCAAGTCAGAAGATTTTTTTTTTTTTTACATGTATTTATTTTTGAGAGACAGAGACAGAGCATTAGTGGGGGAGGGGCAGAGAGAGAATGAGACACAAAATCGAAGCAGGTTCCAGGCTCTGAGCTGTCAGCACAGAGCCTGACAAGGGGCTCAAACTCATGAACCATGAGAGCATGACCTGAGCCGAAGTCGGACACTTAACCGACTGAGCCATCTGGGTGCCCCCTTTTTATTTTTTTTATTATTTATTTTTTTTTTAATGCTTTCTTAAATTTTATTTTATTATTTTTGAGAGACAGCATGAGCAGGGGAAGGTCAGAGAGAGAGGGAGATACAGAATCTGAAGCAGGCTCACAGGCTGTGAGCTAGCTGTCAGCACAGAGCCTGACGTGGGGCTCGAACCCATGAACTGTGAGATCATGACCTGAGCGGAAGCCGGACGCTTAACCGACTGAGCCACCCAGGCGCCTGTCTTTTTATTTTTTTTTAAGATTTTTTTCTTAAGTAATCTCTATACCCAACATGGGGCTTGAATTCAGGACCCCAAAATCAAGAGTTACATGCCCCACAGCCTGAGCCAGACAGGTGCCCTGAGAAGATAATATTTTTATACGGCCTTTTGCATCTTTATATATTTTGTATTTGCAGCTTACTTTTTTAAGATTTTACCTTTAAGTAGTCTCTACACCACAATCCTGAGATCAGGAATCACATGCCCCACTGTTTGAACCATCCAGGCACCTCCGTTCCCAGTTTACTTTTAAATGTAAAATCCTTCAACCAATCTGTGCTGGATAATTCTTATTTTTAAACAACTGACTATGACTTGGACCTGCAGACATTAATGGGTTTCATTAGTCTATCTATTAATAGTTCAAAAAGCTCTAAAGAATTAAAATTGTTGAAATTTTAAGCACTGTAATGTGAGGTCATTTTTTCTTCAGATTGTTTGTGTTTGTTATATAATAAGAGACTTTAAAAATAAGAAAACCGTTCTTAATCCTGTCATTAACATTTTAACTATTTAATTTCCCACATTCCTTTCTCAGTCCGCGTCCACCAAGAGCAGCATGGAGTGAGGCACACGTTCGGGACAGTGGCAGGCGACACTGGTGAAGCTCTATGGCCTCCCCGTTACACGGTGGCCGTGGCCAATCGTGAAGGTAAGAAAATGCTGACGCAAAGCCTTCAGACAACTGATTACTGATCATCAGCAGTATTTAAGTACACCCAACATCAGAGGCCAAAGACTGCCCAGTCTTCACCTTCAGAAGACACACCTGCTCTCTGTGGTTTCCAGCTGACAGGAAACTCACTCAGCAAGTGGTGTCTGATAACGAGGGGAGTATAATATACTCAGGTAGAAATAAATGTGTAAAGCTACTCCTTAGATTGTTAATGTCTGAAGTCATTAATGAGTTTAAGTTTTTTCGATTTTCTTAATTTTCTATTTTTCTATAATAAACATAAATAACATTTTATAACAAAATTTATATATGAAACACCTGGCTCTCTATACATAATCACTATGAGTACCAATTAGGAAAGACAAAAATTCAGTCCCATTATATAGATATTCAAGGTTCTAATTAATGAGGTTTATGTATAAATAAAAAGAACAAAATATTGCTCATTATCTCTTCACACACTACTTACCTTATTCACTAGAAGATAGCAAATAAGTGCTGAATTCTCTTTTGCAAGAAGTTGAAACCATAGCAGTTGGGAAGGTTTTAATTCTTTTTGTAACCACATCTTCCCGGTTTCAGTGAGTTCTACTCCTGCCAGCTTAACCAGCAAAACACCACACGGCTCTTCTAAAAAGGTTAGATAGAACGGAGTGTAGCTTTAATACTAGGTTGCAAAAGCAAATTTCAAGGTCACGTGCCCCCCCCACAGAAAACAACCAAATATGTTTATTTAAAACACCCAGACACTCTAGATGTAGGTTCATTTACATCTGTATTCAAGTTTTCTTTTAAAACAACCTAAGCATACAGCAGATGGAATAATCTAAAAGTCTCATCTCAGTAAGCTCCAGAACAGGATATAGATCCCATTAACAAAAATATGAATAGAAAGGTGCCTAGGTGGCTCAGTCAGTTAAGCATCTGACTTTTGATTTTGGCTCAGGTCATAATCTCAGAGTTTATGAGATCAAGACCCACATCCGGCTCCATGCTGACAGTGCAGAATCTGCTTGGGATTCTCTTTCTTCTCTCTCTCTGCTCCTCCCCTGCTCCTACTCTCTCTGTCTCTCAAAATAAATAAAACAGGGGCGTCTGGGTGACTCAGCGGATTGAGCATCAGACTTCAGCTCAGGTCATGATCCCACAGATCATGAATTTGAACCCTCCATCGAGCTTTGTGCTGACAGCTCAGAAAATAAAATACACATTTTTTTTTTAAATCTTGAAAAAAATAATAAGTTAAAAAAATAAGTAAATAAACATTTAAAATAATAATACTAACAACATGCATCTACAGCAATTCAGAGAAGAGATTTAAATTATTACAACACAACTACGACAACTGAGAAGGCAGAACTGTGAAGTCTAAATCCTGCTTAGACTGAAATGATCAACAATTAAATCTCTCTTTAGGGAACAACAGTCACTAAAACTGTTTAAATTCTGTTTGATTTGGGGGCGCCTGGGTGGCTCAGTTGGTTGAGCATCCGACTTTGGCTCAGGTCATGATCTCACAGTTTGTGCGTTCGAGCCCCACGTTGAACTCTGTGCTGACAGCTCAGAGCCTGGAGCCTGCCTCCGATTCTGTGTGTCCTTCTCTCTCTGCCCCTCCCCTGCTAATAATCTGTCTCTCTCTGTCTCTCAAAAATAAATAAATGTTAAAAAGAACTTTTTAATTCTGTTTGATTGTTAAAAGAATCAATCATGTCAGGTGTGTTTGGGTAGGGGGAGGATCAATCTTATTTCTTTATACTTGGTATCTCCTTGACCTGGTGATATTCATTCCCCTGAGGGTAAAAAATAAGAATCCCCTGGGGCAACTGCTGGCTTAGGAAAGCATGTGACTTTTTATTTCAAGGTTGTAAGTTTGAGCCTCACATTGGGTGTAGAGGTTACTTAAAAATAAATCTGGGGAGCCTGGGTGGCTCAGTTGGTTAAACGTCCAACTCTTGATTTCAGTTCAGGTCATGTTCTCCAAATTCATGATTTCGAGCCCCTCATCAGTCTCTGCACTGACAGTGCAAAGCTGGCTTAGGATTCTCTGTCCTCTCTCTCTGGCCCTCCCTCCACTCATGCTCTCTTTCTCAAAATGAGTAAATTTTTAAAAATCTCTTAAAAGAAATTTAAAAAATAAGAACCCCTTTCTTCCTAAAATTAAAATAATACTAAGATCTTTATTTTTTTATTTTAAAAAAATTTTAATATATTTTTGAGAGAGAGACAGAGGATGAGCAGGAGAAAGGCACAGAGAGAGAGAGAGACAAAGAAAGAAAGAAAGAAAGAAAGCAGGCAAGCTTCAGGCTCTGAGCTGTCAGCACAGAGTCCAAAGCTGGGCTCGAACTTGTGAATGGCAAGATGATGACCAGAGCCGAGGCTCGAACTAATGAATGGCGACATCATGACCTGAGCCAAAATGGGACGCTTAACCAAGTGAGCCACCCAGGTACCCCAAGAAGATCTTTAAATATAACTAAATTTAGGGGCACCTGGGTGACTCAGCTGGTTGAGTATCTGACTCTTGGTTTCAGCTCAGGTCATGATTTCACAATTCATGAGTTTGAGCACCAGCTTGGTCCTATGCTGACAGAGTGGAGCCTGCTTGGGATTCTCCCTCACCCTCTCTCTCTCTCTTTCAAATAAACTTATAAAAATGTATTTAAAATAAAAAATTAATATCTAAATATGACTAAATTTAGTCAACAAGTTTCACCAAGTCTCCATTGACTAACAATTATTTATTTTAGGGACTGTGAATAATGAGACAGGTAGGAAAAGGTCCCTGCCCACCAGAGGCTCAGTTTAACGGAAGATATAAACCTAAATACGTGATTATAGCAAAATGTGTTTAAGTACTGTAACCATAATGTATATACATTATTGCAGGTATAGCAAAGAAAGAAGCTAATTCAGCTCCAGAGTCAAGGGAAGCTTCACAGAACAACTGACATTTGAGCTGGATACTAAAGAATGAACTGGAGCCTAACAGGAGCCAAGGCACTCTGGGCAATGTACCCAGGAGCATGAGAATCCACGGAAGCAGCAGGCAGGAAGGTCTGTGTGAGTGGGGTCTTCGACACACTGGGAGAAACGGGAAAGCAGCAGGGGACATCAGTCCCTGCTCAGCTCTCCAGCCTCCTTTGGTGCCTCTGTCCCCTCCTTCCATAGGCCCCAGCACGCCACAGTCTTCACATGGCTTATCAAAGGAGCCACCTCATTCCCATACACCTCTGCCTAGCCAGCCCCCTCTCATTCTTCCGGTCTCTGATTACATAACAACTCATCCACGAGGCTTTCTCTGACCCCTTTACAGGTATCGGTTCCCCTCGACAGGCCCTCCAGTAATGCTCATCCTAGCACCTTGTCTATAGCTCTGAGGACAATTTTCATTTGTCTGTTGTCTATTTTCCACGTAGACTGTACGCTCCAAAGGGTAGCCTTGTTTGTTTCGCTCAGCGCCATGCAGCTAGAATGGGGCCTAGAGCATAACAGTTGCTCAGTATTTGTGGAAGGAATGCTTGATGCCTGAAGGAAATACTACAGGGCTGAATAAAAAGGAGCTGGAAGGAAAGGAAATCTGGAGCCCAATTAAATAATTCCCTGTATTGAAGACGAAGAGTTTATACATTCTCTCATAGACAGTGGAGTTACTAAAACTTAAAATGACAATTTTTGCTATTTTACAAATAACTTCTATTAACAAATACTAAAATAGTGGTATTATTCTCGCACTTTACTTACTTCTCCATGAAGTTATAATAGGGAAGGTGATGGGAATATGCTCAACTTCTAAACCATTCTCGGTTATTCGGCGTAACCGTCCACGTAGTTTAACATTCTTTCTTATAAATTCTACTGGAATATCTGAAGAACTTGTAAATTTTGATGTCTGTTGATTTATAAAAAATATAACACTTTATTATCATTTTCATTTTCATTTTAACATTAAGTATGTCAAATTGTATGTCAAATATTTAACAGGAAGACACAACCACCGAAAATTTTTTAATTTAGTCCTTACTTCTATATTAATATTTTAGAATAATCTAATCAAAGTGTTTATAGGAAAGGGGTGCCTGGCTGGCTCAGTCAGTGGAGCATGAGACTCTTGATCTCAGACGTGAGGATTTGAGCCCCAGGTTGGGTGTAGAGATTATTTAAAAAGAAAATCTTTTGGAAAAAAAAGTGTTGGGGCAGCAAGATGGCTCAGTTAAGCGTCTAACTTTTGGCTTTGGTTCAGGTCATGGTCTCAAGATTCGTGAGTTCAAGCCCCACAGTGGGCTCTGCTCTGTTGGTGTGGAGTCTGCTTGGGATTCTCTCTCTCTTTCTGCCCATCCCTCACTCTCTCTCTCTCTCTCTCTCTCTCTGCCCCTCTCCTCTTCCCCTCAAAAATAAATAAACACCAAAAAAAAGTGTGAAATACTAAAGGTTGGAGTTAGTATTTTATTTTATTTTTATTTTTTTGAGAGACAGAGAGAGACCGCGCAAGCAGGGGAGGGTCAGAGAGAGAGGGAGATACAGAATCTGAAGCAGGCTCTAGGCTCTGAGTGAGCGGTTAGCACAGAGCGCGGCGTGGGGCTCGAACCCACGAACTGTAAGATTGTGACCTGAGCTGAAGCCGGACGCTTAACTGGCTGAGCCACCCAGGCGCCTCTAGAGTTAGTATTTTAAAAGATCCTGACAACTTGGATGATGGGATAAAACTAAGGAAGGATAAAAGAGAATAAACTAATTGTAGCATAGATGAAAACGTTTAAAAACCGTTAGTTCACTGAACTCAAAATGAGTGGAAGTGTGACAAAGCTGCAAAAAAAAAAAATAGAAACTTCCTCTCCCCTACACTCCCTGCTGCTCCCCACCTAAGTTCAAAACCAAGCAACATTTGTAAGGAACAGGATCCAAAACAGGAGAGGTGAGGAAGGGATGCTCTAAATCAGGTCCTAAGAGTAATAGACTATGCTGTGCTGGGTATCATTTCATAAAAGACTTAAACAAACTGGAACAAAGCTAGAAGAGGAGAAAAAAGAAACCACATCACATGAGAAAACTAAGAGTATTTTGCACCAGTAGGGGGGCTAGGCTGTGCCTGGGTGACTCAGTCCGTTGGGCTTCCTGGGCCTCAGACTCTTGACTTCAGCTAAGGTCATGATCTCATGACACATGAAACATGAGAGCAAGCCCTTCACCCAGCTCCTGACATCACAGGGCCTGCTTGGGATCCTCTGCCCCGTCTCTCTCTCTCTAAAAGTAAATAAATAAACTTTAAAAAAAAAAAAAAGTATTTTGCACAGGGGAGACGGAGGATCACTCAAGATGTTTCCAATTACTAAATGTCTATCCCTTTTAATTTTTAGGTGTTTTCATTAAAAGATGCACATAGAAGATGGCGGAGAGGAAGGGAGCTCTGTAAACTCCGTCCGCACCATTTATCGAACTGAGAAGGATATTACGCTCATCTGCGAGAGTGGAAGGAGAAAACACGAACTCCAGAAGGAATAGAACCTCAAGAATACCTGAGTGAGTGGGGGCGAATGGGGGAGATCCGAGGATGGGCCAGCCCGGGACGGGCAGGGGAGGTAAGATCCCCAGCCCAACCTGGCGCAAGCGCGCAGCGCCCGAGAGACAAAAGGAAGAGACAGAGTCCGAACGCGCTCATAGAACTGTCTCTGGGGAAGAGGTATAGAACGCTTGGCTGCACTTGGGGACAGAAACCCACTCCATAGATAACTGCTGGGTAGCCGGAATCCCGAACCAGGGTGGCGCAAGAGAAGGAACAGCTTCCAGCCCTAAGCCATCTCGGCGGGGAATCAGAGGCGTCTGTGGCTGTGAGAAGCTGCTGCACTGAAGAGGCACACTCCCTGGCGGGAAGCGGCCAGAGCGGCGACTGCGCCAGGCGCAAGTAATTCAAACTTGGTTTAGGGAACGGGACCAAGGACCACATTCCTACGGCACACCTCGTCCCCTGCACGGACTGCGCGAATCCCGGGTGCCCACAGGGAAAAAATAGGGCGCACACCTCCGCGACCCCCAACAAAGAGTCGGTGACGGGTGGAGGCCTGGGCGCGCGCTTAGACTTTAGGAGCTCCCAGCTCATTTCCAGCAGCACACAGCGTCTTGAGCAAAGCTATCAGAAACTAAGAGAGACTCGGTTTTTTGCTTTTTGTTTTTTTCCTTTCCCCCATTGCAATCGCAATCCTGACTGGGGATGGGGACTCCTCAATTGAGTCTGTGAAGGTGCGCACGTCACCTCCTGCTGCTCATTTCGCCTCAGGCAGGGGCGGAGCCTCTGAGAACAGACTCCAAGACCTACCACATCAAACCACGCCTATCCACCAGGGGAGCTGCTGGGGGTTTTTTTTTTTGGTTTTTTTGTTTTGATTTGTTTTGTTTTTTGTTTTGTTTTCTTGTTTTTTTTTTGTTTTTTAACATATAAAAATTTTTTTTTCTTCACTAGTTTCGTACTTATTTCTTTGTCATTATTACCTTTCTTTTCCTTTTTCTTTACTCAATTCCTATAAATTTTACTCCTTATATTCCTTTCTCCTTTCTCCCTTACTTTTTCACCTTCTTGCAACCCAGATATATTCTCCTGTATCTCATCCTTACCTCTCCCCTAAACTGGTCATACACTTTTAAACGGTCTACTGTCCGTTGTTGTCTCCGACCCCCTTTTATATATTTTTTTTT
>NC_043704.1:106954213-106958979 GCF_006229205.1 Suricata suricatta | reverse complement strand
AAAAAATAAAATATCTTTATAATAAAAAAAAAGATGCACATAAAAAAGACACAAGAGTGCCTTGATGTTTGGAATTTTAGAAATTAGTAAGCGGGGCGCCTGGGTGGCTCAGTCGGTTAAGCGTCCGACCTCAGCTCTGGTCATGATCTCACAGTTTATGAGTTTGAGCCCCACGTCGGGCTCTGTGTTGACAGCTAGCTCAGAGCCTAGAGCCTGCTTCGGATTCTGTGTCTCCCTCTCTCTCTGTCTTTTCCCTATTCACGCTCTGTCCCTCAAAAATAAATAAATGCAAAACAAAAAAATTTAAAAAAAAAGAAATTAGTAAGCAGCTAGAGGAGGAAACTGAATAGAACCCAATGTTCTATTCCCTTGAGCTTAGACTCAAGGAGTATGTAAAGAACCTTTAAAGGCAGATCCAACTGTATCTACCTTTTCTGGATCCAATAATCCCTCAACAACATAAAGTTCAGTGCTGTGTTTCCGTGACATGGCAGGCAGGAAGATGAACTAACTATACATATAAAACCAGAATACTACTGCAGGGCAATACATAAAGAGGTTTCAGATAAAGTGTAAGTGCTAACACTTTACATCTTATCCAAAAATGGAAAGGATAAGAACACCAGAGTAGATATCTTTAAAGGAAGTGAATCCTGAGCTTGTGATCAACAGTCTGCTTTCCACAAGAGGCAGAAAGATGATGCCAATAACAAGGATGTTGTCCCTAAGCTTCAGATGGTGACGTGTCCTAGAAGCAAACAGACAAAAGCAGGAAGCTCTGTGAAGAGAAAATAATAAGGGTTTCAAATTCAAGAAAATGACATTTGATATCCAGTTCTGCCACATACTAGCTGGGCGATGTTGTGAACATTATTTAACTTCTTTGAGCATCCATCTCCTCATCTATAAAATTTGGGTATAAGAATACCTATGTTATCGGATTATTAGAAGTGCAAAATGAAATTATGGAGGGGAGCCTGGGTGGCTCAGTCAGTTAAGCAGCTTACTTCGGCTCAGGTCATGATCCAGTTCGTGAGTTTGAGCCCAGCATTGGCCTCTGTGCTGACAGCTCAGAGCCTGGAGCCTGCTTTGGAATCTGTGTCCCCCTGTCTCTCTGCCCCTCCCCTGCTCATGCTCTGTCTCAGTCTCTCAAAAATAAAAAAACATTTTATAAAAAGTATAAGATGAAATTTGGAATTGTCTATCAGTAACTGAAAGAATACGAGAGCTCAGTAAACTCAGGAAGAAGAAAAAGGAGAGAAAAACAGCAATACAAAAAGAACACTGCAGAGGAACTATTAAGGCCCCTTGTGGTAGGCCCTTCGTTGGTTAGTGCAATATTCGTTATCAAACCTCTCCCTTGTCAGCAGGCACGGTAGGTGCCTTACACTTTCCCAACCTCCTTTCCAACTAGAGGTGGCCATAGGATAAAAGGATGTAAGCAAAAGTCTACTGAAGACTTCTGGGAAATTTTTTGCCTCCTTGATGAGATGTGGCTCACACCTTTCTTTCCCTCTCCTTTTGCTTTGAACAAGAATATGCGGGGTGCCTGGGTGGCTCAGTCGGTTAAGCTTCCAACTTCGGCCCAGGTCATGATCTCACAGTTTGTGGGTTCAAGTCCCACATCGGGCTCTGTGCTGACAGCTCAGAGCCTGGAGCCTGCTTTGGAATCTCTGTCTCCCTCTCTCTCTATTCCTCCCCTGCTCATGCTCTCTCTCTCTCAAAAATAAACAAATATTTAAAAAAAAATTTTTTTTAAAGAATTAGAATATGCTATTTGGAACTAGAGTAGCCATTTCGTGCCATGAGGAAAGGCACAGAGAATCATACACACAAAACTCTCTGTCACTGAGTCACTCTGGATGTCCTGTGACATAAGAATAAAGCCTTTCTATTTGGTTGAGCCACTGTTGGTTGGGGTTTCTCTTACTTGTAGCCAAAGCCAACATTGTTGCACAACAGTTTTCTGTCCCCTGATGTTCCAATGCTTTTTCTAGCTTCTTACCTTGCTTTTCTGATCACATTAGTCACGATTATCAAAAACCATAAAATCTAAATAAAAAGACACCAGAACTAAAGTCTAAAATGAATAACTTCATAATATACTAATATACACTTATAGTAATTAATAAGTAACTTGCAAAGATCAGTAACATACCTAATACTGTACAACTTAAAATCATCTATAATTGATTCATGTAATTTTTAGGAGCTAACAAGAGAAATGACCCCTCTGCATTACTTTTACCTAACCACTTTTATTTTTAAGTTTATTTATTTTGAGAAAGAGAGCATGAGCAGGGGAGGGGCAGAGAGAGAGGGAGACAGAGAACCCCAAGCAGGCTCTGTGCTGTCAGTGAGAAGCCAAACATAGGACTCAATCTCAATAACCATGAGATCACAACCTGGGCTAAATTCAAAAGTCAGAGCTTACCTGACTGAGCCACCAGGCCCCTGATACTTTTACCTAAACTCTTACTCAGATCATTTATATTTTGACAATTTGGAAACCTTCAAACTACAAATGCCATGGAACACAGATTGTAAGGTAAAGAAAAAATGAAATGAAATGAATGAAAACAACTCAAGTTTCAAAAGTTCCATTCTAAAAATATATATAAGCTAAAAATGAATGACTTAAAACATCATGAAATTGTTAAAAGAAAAAACCTATTAGATTATTAGATATAAGGTTAAAAATGAATTCAAGGCACTTAATAAGGAGGATAAAAGTTTTGACATTGGAGTCAGAGGGAAAAGCCAACATTTGGAAAAGCTACAGTATAGTAGAGTAATGCTAATATGATAATATAAAATAATATAGAGATAATAAATGCAGGAAATAAATATACACAGAAGCAATAAATCCATACCAGATTGCAACATGACACTAAAATTATACCCAATGACATGAATCAGCTATAGAAAAAAATACTTCTAAATCTTGAACTACCAAATGGATTTCCAGAATATCTATTATTAAAAAATTATTGGAAGGGCAAAAAAATATGCTAATTGAAAGCATAAATTACTTTTTTTTACATCATATATCCTGCTTTATTCACTGAACAGGTATTACAGATTGCTGCAAATCAGAGAAAGCATAAATTATTCAGTGCTAAAGGACATAATTCGACTGTGATCTAAATCTAAAACCACTACACAAAACAGTTTTGAGACATTCCACAACGACTGAAATGCGAATTTAGTGAGTATAGCATTCTAGCAAACCAAATCCTTTACAGATTCCTTTTTAAGCATGAAGATGTGATGATGAAAATATAGACAGTGCAATTACCTTCCACAAAATCCTGTGGATGTGTTACTTTTCCATCAAGATCTTAAAATATGTTCATTGTTCTAAAATAATACTTAAGGGGGGCGCCTGGGTGGCTCAGTCGGTTGAGCATCCGGCTTCAGCTCAGGTCATGATCTCACAGTCCGTGGGTTCGAGCCCTGCGTTGGGCTCTGTGCTGACAGCTCAGAGCCTGGAGCCTGCTTCAGATTCTGTGTCTCCCTCTCTCTCTGCCCCTCCCCCACTCTCTCTGTCTCTGTCTCTCAAAATAAAAATAAAGACAAAAAAAAAAAAACTTAAAGAAAAAAAAGTAAAAAAAATGAAATAAAATAATATTTAAGGGACACCTGGGTGGCTCAGTCGGTTAAGTATCGAACTTTGGCTCAGGTCATGATCTCACAGTTCGTGAGTTCAAGCCCCACGTCTAGGTCTGTGCTGACAGCTCAGAGCCTGGAACCTGCTTCAGATTCTGTATCTCTGTCTCTCTCTGACCCTTCTGTGCTTGCATTCTCTCTCTCTCTCAAAATAAATAAACATTAAAATTAAAAAAGAATAATAATAAT
This sequence comes from Suricata suricatta, assembly GCF_006229205.1. NCBI lineage: Eukaryota > Metazoa > Chordata > Mammalia > Carnivora > Herpestidae > Suricata > Suricata suricatta. The sequence goes on along the minus strand of NC_043704.1, from coordinate 106,955,121 downwards.
AATATTTAAAACTTCTAGTATGAATAGCAAAATGATACACAGCTTGAGACAAAAACTGTCTTGAGGTGCGAAAAAAACGAACCGTCTCTTGCTTATCACAGTTCATAGTGCCTTCTTCATTTTTAACTTACCAGCCGAATACTTCTTAGAAGTAACATTATTCCAGCTATGGCCATTACGGTGCTGACGTTCTTCAGAAAGAGATTAAATTATTAATTCTCATTAGTTATTATCCGTAATAGTGAAAGTACTGATTAGAAGGGGGGAAATGAAGAAGACTACCCTCCCTGTATCTGTCCAAATAAGGCACATCTTTCAACCAAAGGCCCATTTCTTCCAAAAAGCTTCCTTAACTGCCCACCTACTCATTAATCCCCCTTTCTTCCCCAAACACTCTGGCATGCGCAGTAATTACATATGTAACATTTTGTTGCTCTCTATTGCCTTTTACTTTACCCATGTGTTGCTTAACTGTATGAGTCAGTCTAAGACTTCTTGAATGATGCCCACAGCAACTCCCAGAACCCTGAGCCTACAGTGGGAATTTAAATCTTTGGCAGAAAAATTTACCACCAAAACCTTAAAATACAATGCCTCGGATGTATCTGTAGGTGAACAGTTGGTAAAAACTTATTGATGTTTTTAAAGTGCTTCATTTAAACTGAAACAGACCTAAGAGAGATTAATTTAAAAATAAGAACCCTGAGGGGTGCCAGGGTGGCTCAGTGGGTTGGCTAGGCGTCAGACTATGGCTCAGGTCATGATAAGGCCACTTGTGAGTTCCAGCCCCGCGCCTGGCCTGGAGCCTGCTTCGGATTCTGGACTCCCTCTCTCCCTGCTCCTCCCCCCCCCACACTCTGTCTCCCTCTCAAAAATAAAATAAAAACATTAAGAGAGAGAGAGAGAGA
>NC_043704.1:106952675-106954113 GCF_006229205.1 Suricata suricatta | reverse complement strand
AAAAAAAAAGAAATGAAGCTGAAAAATATATACGTTTTAGTGTTGAATATGTTTAGGTACAACTCTGATCTTGCTCTAAACATCGGGCAAACAGAAAATAAGGTAATGGACATTTTGGAATTACCAATACATAATGCTTTTTGTTCTGTGGATTCTGCATTTGTAGAAGGAAAAAGAAAGAAAATATACACTAGGATACATTCTGTGGTTGAGATATTTGGAATAATGTATCTATGTGCTAATTTAAACAGTTTCCTCTCTCAATCTATTGAAGTAATTTTTTAATTTGAAATGACCTGTGCATCAATTTCTGCTTCACTGGAAGAACTCAGGCCTTGTCAATGAATACCCATCAACCTTATCATTCATTAATGTCACCAATATGTACCCATCGCTTACTAAATGGGACGCAGTACTCTAAGGGCAGAACGGTATTGGTGAATGAAAACATAGTCCTGGCCCTTGTGTGCTTGGCTGCAAAGTGTTTGCAAAGCTGATGGTCCTACTCAACTTCTCAGAAGGATTTAACAAAGTTAATTATTCTCTCTGAAAATTCTCTCCGCTTGACTTCTCCCCACTTCTGGTTTACCTGATTTTCCTCCTCCTTCACTGTTTCTCCCCAGTTTTTGCTGATCTCTTCCTTTTCAATCCCCATATTCTAAACATTAAGAGTGTTCCTCAGGTCCCATGTCTGAATTCTAGGACTTTTTCAGTATTTTTTCTGGCTTGCTCCAAGATGTCATCCATGCTTTAAACACTACTTAAGGTTTATGCAGTTCATTCGTAAAGTTATAGGTCCAGCTCCCATCTCCCTTCAATGACAGATTCCTGTATCTAAGTTACCTAGATACCATCTAAAAACTCCGTTTAGAATTCTAATAACCATCATCAAGTTCACACATCTCCACCTTCAAGTTCACCTGTCCAAAAAGTCCTCTAAATTTTCCCAACAAATCACTGACTCCCACTCCTCCACAGAAGCAACTTTCACCACCATCCACCCAATGGGCAGCCCCCTTGATTCCTTTTTGCACCCCACATCTAAATCATCCACACCATCCCCAGGGTCTTAGCCACAATCTTGTCTTGTCTGGTCACCTAAGAGGTCCCATTCTTGGTCGAACTCAGTGCCCTCTCACGTCACTGAAAACACAAGGCCGACAGGACCACGTGCCCTATCTTCCACCCCCTTGTCTCCAGTGCCCCGTGTCCCCAACTGTTTTCAGGGACCCCTGCCGCGCCAAGCTGGGCTGTGTCTCGGTCTCTGAGGTATCTTCGGGGCCCAGCGCTGTCCCAGCAGTAATTAGAGCTGGCCTCTCCAGCCCGCCGCGCCCTTCCTGCGCCGCGGGCCCAGCCGGGCCGCGCTTCTCCCGGGCCGCGCACTCGCGACCCCTGCAACTTGGCCCCCCGCCCCGCCCCGCCAGGACGGGCCCCACTG
>NC_043704.1:106942016-106952575 GCF_006229205.1 Suricata suricatta | reverse complement strand
TCCCTCCGCGCGCCCCTGCGCCCCCTGCCTGTCCGGCCGGCGGGTCAGCGATACCCGGACGAGGCGCAGGTGGTCGTCCGCCCATTTCGAGACCCGAGCCACCACGTTGGGCGCCGCTCCGTCCTGGTCCGGCGCCTGCGAGGCGGGGGCCGTAGGCCGCCCCGCCATGTTGCTGGCTTCCCGCGAGCCCGCGTCGCGCTCCTCGGGCGGACGGCAGGGGGCGCCGCGCTCTTTGGGCCGAAGCCCGGGATCCGAGCTCCCCAGGCTGTTGGCGTGCGCCGCGCGATGGTTGAAGGTGGTGTCGTCGTCTCTGACGCCTGGGATTGGCTTTGGGACTCCCTCTTCGCTTGTATGTGGGCCTCCCAACTCCACGGAAGACAACCTGTCAGTAACCCCCGTCCCCAGAATTTATGCAGGGTTTTCCCACCGCGCCGGACATTTTTATGGGACAGGAACGGGGACTGAAGGCTTCCTGGCCATGCTGGTTGGGAGGACGATCAGTTTGTGACTTAAGTTAACCAGCCTTAGTGTGGGTTCCGTATCTACCATGCAGAAAGGAAAGTCAAGTAGTACATTCCCTCTGCCTGCTCCCAAATATAACAATATGCATGTTTCTTGTGTTTGGTTCTTTAAAATTTGCACATTTGCTTGGTAATCCAAATATTAGATGCTCTAAATTGTTGAACTGTTAGTTAATTAAAATATATAGAAAGTGGATTACATTAGTATGTTTCATATATTAGTAGTAGTATATATTAGTATATAAGTATATTTTAAAACAAAAATTATGCAGGACAGTGTAAATTATATGGTAACAAAATGCAGGACAGTGTAAATTATATGGTAACATGTGTGTGTGTGTGTGTGTGTGTGTGTGTGTGTGTCTGACAGAGAGAGAGAGAGAGAGAGAGAGAGAGAGAGAGAGAGAGAGAGAAACCATGAAAATTTATGCAAGAAGCCTGCAGCAGTGATTGCCCCTGGAGAGAGGGATTGGGGTAGGAATAACTGGGAGGTTTTACTACTTACCAGCTCTAATAGAACGTTTTGCTGTGATGGAAGTGTTGTATATACGCATTGTTCAGATTCAAACCTAATAGCCACATGTTGCTCCTGAGTGCTTGAAATGTAGCTAGTACAACTGAGGAACTGAATTTTCTTTTTTTTTTTAAGTAAGCTCTAAGCCCAACCTGGGGCTTAAATTTATGACTGGAATTCACAGTCCCAAGCTCTTCTGACTGAGCCAGCCATGGGCTCAGGAACTTTTTTTTTAATTTTTTAAATGTTTATTTACCTTTGAGAGAGAGACACACACACACAGTGCAAGCAAGGGAGGAGCAGAGAGAGAGCCACCCAGGCTCTGGTAACTTGTTCCAGCAGCCTAAGATGACTGCAACACCCGTGTACCTCAAGACCAAGAGGTAAGCTCATTAATCTCCTTGCCATCCAAACTAATACCTACTGCCCCTTACCCTCTTCAGGACTGTCAGGAGTGATGGAGGCCGTCATCTTATGATCTCCTGGTTGGTCCTTGAGACCATGACCCGAGCTGAAGTCAAGAGTCAGACACTTAACCCTACTGAGACACCCAGGTGCCCCATGGTCACTCTCTCTTATTCATTGAAAACTGTAGCATCTGACTTAAACTCTTTCTCTTCATTTCAATCCCTGTTATTATTCTGATCTCTCAAGTGGTTGACTGTCTCATGCCCAGTGACTTTTTCCTCTACCCCAAGTCAGCCATCTCTTCCCATGGTTACACTCTGGGTCTTGTCTTCACCAGAAATTGCCAAATCATTCATTTTGCCTTAAGCACACTGCCCAAGCACATTGACTTCCCTCTTCTTCACACATGCCAAGTTTATCCCTTTGCCTTAGAGCTTTTGCATTTACTGCTCACTCTGCCTAGAATGCCCTAAGCCTTTCCGTTCACCCTCCAGCCCCCCTCAAACTGACCCCTTCCCCCTTATCCTTCAAGTCTCAATTTAAATATCATAACCATGGGGCTCCTGGCTGGCTCAGCTGGCATGTCACTCTTGATCTTGGGGTTGTAGGTTTGAGCCCCACGGTGGTGTAGAGATTGCTTAAAAATAAAATCTTAAAAAAAAATTTTTATTCTTTAGAGGACTAGAGAGAAATGAATGACCAAAAAAGTACAAAACCTCTATTATTTGTTTTATCAGAAGTTGGTCACCTAATAAAATATAAAATGCTCAAAAAAAAAACCTGTGAAAGTGTTATTTTGAAATTTCACCATTTTTTGAACCCAGAGTTGTTTGTTTCTGCTTTTGTAATAATTTCCTGACTTATAGGGTCTGATTTCTTCAGATAAACCCAATTTTTGCTTTCACTCATACCTCACAACTGAAATTCTAGATTTAAAATTTCTTCTACCCACAGGAGTAATTATGCCTTTGAAAGAGGGGGGGCGATACAAACAAGTGGGGAGAGGCAGAGAGAGAGAGAGACGGAGTCCCAAGTAGGCTCAGTGTTGTCAGCACAGAGCCCGATGCAGGGCTCGAACTCACAAGCTGTGAGATGGTGACCTGAGCTGAAATTAAGAGTTGGTTGCTTAACTGACTGAGCTACCCAGGCGCCACTATTAGCACTCTGAACTACCTGGATAATTTGCCAATTTAAACTAGAAGAATCTATAAAGGGAGACATCTAATCACTCAAGACGGAACTCTTGGTTCTAAAACTCAAACTTTCAAAAACACAAGTGGGGCACCTGGGTGGCTCAGTCAGTTAAGCGTCTGACTCTTGTTTTCAGCTCAGGTCATGATCTCAAGGTTTCATGAGTTCAAACTCTAAGTCTGGCTCCACACTGACAGTGCAGAGCCTGCTTGGGATTCTCCGTCTCCCTCTCTCTGCGCCCCACCCCCCCATTCGTGTTGTCTCTGTCTCTCTCAAAATAAAGAAATAAACTTTAAAAAAAGCCCACACAAGTGTTGTTGAGGATGTGGAGAAAAAGAAGCCCTCACATACTGTTTTTGGAAATACAAACTGGTGCAGCTACTGTGGAAAACAGTATGGAGGTTCCTCAAAAAATTGAAAATAGAATTTCCATGATTCAGTAGTTGCACTACTGCATATTTACCCAAAGTATACAAAAACACTAATCCAAAAGGAAAAATGCACCCCTATGTTTATTGCAGAATTATTTGCAACAGCCAAATAATGGAAGCAGCCCAAGTGTCTAGTGATAAATGAATGGATAAAGAATATACAATGAAATATTATTCCGCCACAGAAACAAAATCCTGCCATGTGCAACAACATGGAACTAGAAAGTATAATGCTAAGAGAAGTCAGAGAAAGACAAGTACTATATGATTTCACTGTGTGAAATTTAAGAAACAAAACAATGAAAAAGGAAAAAAGAAAAAAACCAAAAAAATAGCTCTTAACTATAGAAAGCAAGGCGAGGGGCAAGGAGATGGGTGAAATAGGCAATGGGATTAAGAGTACACTTATCTTGATGAGCCATGGTTGATATATGAAAGTGTTGAATCACTGTTTTGTATACCTAGAAATAGTATAACACTGTATATTAACTATACTGGAATAAAAATAAAAATAAAAAGTGAAGGGGCACCTGGCTAGCTTAGTTGGAAGAGTGTTTAACTCTTAATCTCAAGGTTGTGAGCTTGAACCCCACACTGGGTGTAGAGATTAAATAAACTTTAAAACATGAAAAATGAAAAACAAAATAGGGGCACCTGGCTGGTTAAGTCATTAGAGCATGCAACTCTTGATCTCAGGGCTGTGAGTTCAAGCCCCACAATGGGTATACAGATTACTTAAAAATATAAATTCTTGGGGTGCCTGGGTGGCTCAGTAGGTGGAGCGTCCGGCTTCGGCTCAGGTCATGATCTTGCAGTTCATGGGTTCGAGCCCTGCTTCAGCCTCTGTGCTGACAGCTCAGAGCCTGGAGCCTGACTTTGGATTCTGTGTCTCCCTCTCTCTCTGACCCTTTCCTGCTCACGATCTCTCTCTCTTTCTCTCTCTCAAAAATAAAGAAAACATTAAAAAAATTTTTTAAATATAAACTCTCAAAAAAATAAAAATTTGAAAAATAAAAGATCAAATAAAGAATAGTCAGTAGGGTTTACAAAACAATACAACTTAAAAAAATAAAACCCACACTTTCATTATCCCAGGCTTCTCACCATAATATAACCAAAAAAAAAAAATGTGAATTAAACAGAACACAATTTCAATAATTTCAGATAAAACATGTCTGTCAAGTTATGTTTATTCACACTGTACTGGAAATACACCCAGTTTCTAAATCAGAAATAGATTTAATTACTACTTATAATAACCACACTGGTTGCCCACTCTTATTCTCACCTGTATGGTGACCAGTGAGAGCCAGAATGATAAGAGTTTATCAGACTAAGAGTCTATGCTAGAGTTTGTACTGTAGTTGAGGAGCCTCAAAATATGAATCTAGGTGACTATATAGGGCAGTTGTATGGAAGCCTTCCTCTCTTTCAGAGAAAAGAAATTCTTAGGTCCTTAATATAAACAAATACTCCTGAGAAGGATCTTGGGTTCTTATTCTTTGGAATGTAAATATGTCTTCAGGGTCAAGACAAGATTTACAACCCACAGATGTGTCCATGGTCTCAAGTCTTGTGCCTCTCCTTGAAATGTGCATACGAGAGAAGTAAATATCTCTTGTGTTATGGACTCAATTGTGTTCCTGCCCCCAATTCATATGTTGAAGCCCTAACCCACAAGGTGATTGATTGTATTTGGAGTCAGGGCCTGTACATAGGTAATTAAGGTTAAATGAAGTAATAAGGGTGGAGCCATAATCCAGTAGGACTGGTGTCCTTATAAAGAGGAAGAGACCCCTGCGATGTGCAGGCAGAGGAAGGTCATGTGAAGACAGAGCAAGAGTGTGGCAGGTGGTCTCTAAACCAAGAGATCGGCCTTCGGAGAAACCAAACCTGCTGCCCCCTTGATCTTGGACTTTCCATCCTCCATAATTGTGAGGAAAATAAATTTTGGTTATTTAATAAGCCACCTAGTCTGTAGTATTTTGTTATGGTGGCCCTTAGCAGACTACTACGTTCCGGACATTTCTCACCATCTATTCATTCACAATTTAGCCTCAAAGGTTTCTCTTTCAGCACAGGTCCCAAGTTTCAGTAAAATTTGCTTAGAAAATTCTAACTCTGCAGGAATAAATATCTTCTTTACAATCCCAAAATGTCTTTTAATTTCAATAAATTCTTCAAAACTATAGCTACTAAAGAAGCCAATAACCAGTAACGAATGTTTAAAAAGTAAGGTGTTTTATAATGAAGTTTCACAGTGAAATTCTTTATAATCCTAAACCATCCATATAGTGTTATACCTCCATGTGTTCTCCCTTTTTTTTTTTTTTTAATTTTTGAGAGACAGAGAGAGCGCGATCGGGGAGGGTCAGAGAGAAAGGGAGATACAGGATCCGAAACAGGCCCCAGACTCTGAGCTAGCTGTCAGCACAGAGCCCGACCCAGGGCCTCAAACCCACGAACCGAAAGATCATGACCTGAGCCGAAGCTGGAAGCTTAACCAACTGAGTCACCCAGGTGCCCCTTGTGTTCTCCTTTCTACCCAAGTTACTAAAGGAAGATACAATAATTCAGGCTGGCTTCATCAAAAAAAAAAAAAAGGTTTGGTGTATCTTTACACCTCTTGAAATTAGCTTCCTTTTAATCACATAATGTTAATCAAGTATAATTTTAACATAAATGATTCGCAGGTAAATTTGTCTATTAAAAATGAAAACAAGAATATTTCATTAATGTTTTATTTTTTAGAGATCAACTGTGAAACAATCATTTTGAGCACTTAAGTAACCCTTTATGTAAAAATCTGGAGAATTTCAAATATACTTCAAATATTTAAACATTGCATAAGTATTTAATAAATATTTATTATACATTTGAGAATTAACCAAATAAACATTTCACATATAGTAAAACACTTAAATAATGCTAAACTATAAAAGCTAATGATAGATCTTTCAAAAATAAGAATAGAAATGATTTTGTGCTGTGCATTTTTAATTCGCAACTGTACATGGGTGCATTTATTTCATAAAGACCCCAATAATGATGACTTTCAACACTGAGTATTTTTTCAGTTTTACACTAATTCTTGCAAAGGCAATATCTGAGGACAATAGATACAAAGTCACTGATATAACATGACAGTGGTAGTCTATCAATTATCAAATATGCCAAACTAACTTCTTAAAATATTAAATTTTGTCCCAATTTTATATTTTCCTAATTTTATAGATGCAGGCAATAAATATTTCAATTTCATTAGCTATAAGGCTATAAAAAAGTAAACTTTTCCCAACATATAAGGTCATTTCAGTGAAAATAAGAATAGGCTTTAATTATTTATTTATTTTATAATAGTGATTGATGAATTGTTATTGACAAGGGTACTAGCTCTGAGTGATAATTCTCTAAAAATTATACCTGTACCTTGTACATTACAGCCATGTTATTGGTTACTCTTCATACAAAATTGTTATAAAAAGTTATGTCTTGTAGCGCCAATAAAAAACTATTAAAATGTGGCAACCTTTTTCTCAGTGCTTCAAGACTTCATATACTTTGCAAATTAATAATGCTAATATTTTAATATAACCTTTTAAATTGTGTACTTGGCAAAATTCTTTAAAAGAGAAATCATAATTCATTATAAAAATTTCATTTTATTACATAAAACTATTTCCTTCTATAAAATGTTCACCACTGCACAATGAAAAACAAAACAAAAACCTCCTTAAAAGCAAACTTTATAATCTGACAAATAAAAATGTTTCTGTTCACTTAAGGAGACAGCATGAGTCTGCACATTAACTGTACATTAACTATAGTGTCCTAATATAGGAACTGCCTCTACCAAAACAGAATTCCAGGAAAAAATATAAACTCTGCAGGCCCATTTACCTGGCTGTAAAGGAGTAAAATGGAGATTCTGATAGCAGTTTTGACAGGTAGGAAAGGGAAAAGGCTCTTAGTCCCAAATTAAGTAGTGATTACATTAAAATTTTGGCACTGTCAAATCAGACAGAGATTAAGCTGTAGTGGAAAAAAAAAAACCAAGGTCTTTAATAGGTATTTTAAATCTGCTAAGAGAAAAATCAAATAATTATGCCTTTCTGTCTACCAAAGACATTGGTTAAAAAGTCTCAGGAGTACAATGCACTACTACATCACCTTTCCTTCTCTAATGAAAATGCGATTAAATATATTAATCCTAGTTATAAATCATTTCTAAAAATTTATTTTCTTTCTCTAATACTAAGGTAAAATACATTTTGGGAATTTTCATGGAATGTCCGCAACAAATTGGTTCTTTATTTTAGCAGAGTCTGTGTTACAGTTTTATTCATTCTTCAACCACATGAAAAAACATGATCCCCCAAAATAGAAAACACAAGTCTGGTCCTATGTCATATTAAATAATGATCTTAGCCACTTAATACGAAACAACATACTTGTTTGGGTATCTGTTAACAGGGCAAATAGAAATTATTCATAGGAAAAAAGGATTAAATTACTAAGATACATCTTTTCTGGGAGAGAATTTACCCTCACATCCCTCCCCTACCAGAAGTGTCTTACCTCCTCTGACCCCTTCAAGTTCACTACTACAAATGCAGACATATTCTGGTTTTCATCATAGAGTTTTCTTTTAACATTGTTTTTGGGATGCCTTAAACAATTAGTTTCAAAACTATTATTTCAAATTTATGTTTATAATTCAGAGTCAGCCCACATTCAAAAAGGCATAGCTTTTACACTTTTTTGGATCACAAAGCATTTAAGATTTTAATAAGAGCTCTCTCCAAAAAGACAAAAAATGACATATCCAATTTTGCTTAGCAATTCAGGGGTTTCAAGACCCCACTGACACCTGTTTAAGATAAAAAAAAAAAACCCCTTGTAATAAAGGGATGAAATCAAACAATAGGTTTACATCTCAAAAGTTTAATGTTAAAAAAATAGAGAAATTAATTGATTTTAGGTGCTGAACAATTTTTTTATGATTGATCAGGCAAAATTAGTTACAAAGGAAAGAATTATTGCTTTTAGTTTCAGCTAATCTAATAAGATTTATAAGAATTTTAGCTAGTAAATATATATTAACTCGAAAAGTTAATGTTCATACTTGTGGGCAGAGTTTATCAGATCTATCATAAAGAAAAATATATGCCAAAATAGGTAGTATTTTTCTGGTATTGATTTACCATGAACAGATCCTCAGATTCAAGTAGATCATTTGTAAGATGCCATCAGTGGTCAATGTATGCAGCTCAGTTGAACATAGCTATTAAGAAGTCATTTTTGGTATGCATTACAAGCATGTACCAAACAACTTATAATGCAAAACAATTGTTCATTTCTAGAACAAATGCAATTAATGGATTTCATCTTATAGTTAATGGCTTAAAATATATTTAAATACTTAAAGTCATTGAAGATTTGTTGACTTCAAAGTATGTTTGAAAGTAGGTAAGTTTTAGGAATGGGTAAGAAGTGAAAGGTAATTATAGCAATGTGACCTTCTTAATCCAAAAAAGTAAAATACATTTCACATTTGAGGGTTAAGTGGGTTTTTTCTTTATTCAAGTAAACATTTTGATTATAATACATGATAATCGACAACCCACGTGACAAAGTATGGTAGACTATGGTTTGGTGTAGCTTCCTTGTTTTTAGGATGTTTTCCAGGTGGTTCTTCAGGATCTGGCATCGATACCCAGCACAGGCTTTCCGATGGCAATGCATGAGTTCTAGAGACCTTTGCCTCCATCTTTCTTCAGATGCTGAGTGCCATTTTCTCCCACCCATTTTATCCTCCATTACTTATTTAAAAAACCCACTCTAAAATTCAACCTATGTTATAAAATTAACAAAATCAAAAATTAGTATTTTCTCAGAAAGACAAAATTAAGTTAAACTCAACTTAATCTTTCTTTTTCCATAACTTTGGAAGGATTCACATAATCTCTAGAGTCAGAGTAATACACAACACAAAATATGCAAAGAACCTTATTACTGGGCATACATAGTATGTTAGGAGTTGCTAATGTATTCAAAAGCATAATTCTCCTGGGATACCAATCCTCCACTGGAAATTACAGTTTATAAACAGATGGTTATGTTTTCATAAGTGGAAATACAGTACCTGATTTCTTATAAATTGTGAGATGTTTTCTCACTAGTAAAGTGCTTAACTGAGAAACAATTTTCCACAACACAATTTAACCTGTCAATGGTACAAAATGTCTTTGTCTCTCTAAAGCATTAGTCTTTAAAATTATGGTTAAATTACTCATTTACATTTTACTTAACCGGAAAGATTTACGGGCTTTTTTCCCCTCTCAGTAATAAAAAAAAAAAAAAAACTGCTTGAAGAAAAACATTTTTTATTTTCAAAACTTTGCCATGAACATACATACAACACTAAATTAGATCCCTCAGGAGCTGTCTGTATGCCACAAAATACTTAGGACAAAAAATACATGTAAGCTTCAGGGGAAGAGTTAACACGGAATCAAAGTAGCTTCCAAAAAGGGGGGGACAGGGGAATCATTAAATTAAAAATCATAGCTTTCATTTTATAAAAAATAGTTTGAATAATCTTCTTATAAATCTTTGCTTACAAAAGCAGGAAATACATTTAAGATAGTCTTTTTTAACACAGATTCATTAGTACAATGTGGTTATAGTCAGAAGAATAACAACTAAAATGGCATTTCAGTAGTCTACATTCTCTTCTCAGCAAATTCCACATAGAATTTTACCAATTTGCAATTCAAAATAAGATTTAACTGTCAACAAAGCCAGAATAGTTGTAATTAGTACCTAAATATCAAGCTTTCTTCGATTTAATATATTTAGCCAAAATTTTAAATACAGTTCAATGATAGGTACCAATAACAATGCTTGACTGCATGGGTATCAGCCATGACTACTGCACTGCAGGTTAAAACATACTTTGGTCAGTAAATTAAAAAGATATAAATCAAATAACAAGGCCAGAAAACTTGTTTTAGAACCAATGTCCTGACCTTACGTAAACTTTAAATACATAGGCAAGGCAAGGAAAATATAATCAATGATACAGAGAGGTCTCTATTTTTTAATCATTTGGCATTTTATATTAATAATTTCTGTGTTTAAAATAACATTTTATACTCCTGTGCACTGATTATCATAGCTGTCTGAATTAAAACAAAACTGCAGTTACCTTCCTAGAAAGTCCAGTAGTGAATGCATTAGTTGCTTCTTTTGCACTTCCATGAAGATGGTCCTTCATCCTGTAATTTTTTCAATTTTGGACCAAGAAAGAACCACCAACAAAATCCAATAAAAACACAAATGATGGATTCTACATAATAACCATCCAGTGCTGTAACACATGAGCCACCGAGTTTTTTGCAAAGCTGCAAAAACAAAATTGTAATCAATATTTCACAATTTCAAAATGGAAGTATTCAGCAATTTAGATGTTTCTACTTTGTAATTAAAAAA
>NC_043704.1:106882991-106941916 GCF_006229205.1 Suricata suricatta | reverse complement strand
ACAAAGATATTTTCTTATTTTGCAAGATTTTATTTATTTTTTAAAGTTTTATTTTATTTATTTTGAAAGGGAGAGAGAGCGTGGGGGGACGGAGAGAGAGAGAAAGAGAGGGAGAGAGAATGAATCCCAAGCAGGCTCTGCACTGCCAGCACAGAGCCCAAAGTGGGGCTCACACTGAAGAACCATGAGATCATGACCTAGGCCAAAACCAAGTCAGATGCTTAACCAACTGAGCCACCTAGGCAACTCTAAGATTTTATTTTTTAAAGTAATCTCTATATCCAATGTGTGACTTACAACCCTGAGATCAAGAGTTGCATGCTCCGTGGACTGGGCCAGTCAGACACCCCTGAAAATTAATATATTAGTATTAGCTTAATTTTATCTACAGTTACAACATACTTACCTCAACAGCATCAGGTGTCCGACAATTCTGGTTTGATGCTCCCACACATTCTTTCACTGTAAGGGGATCTACCAGCCAAAGAGCTACTGTCGAAGGCCAGTTTCCTCCCAGATTGGACACAGTGTTTAAAAGGGTCATATATGTTCCTCCAATGAGTGGATCACTAACCTTTGCATTGAAAGCCATTATGGAAACATACATGCTATACAATGTAACCTACAAGGAAAATATAAAATATCTTTAGCATAATAGGACTTTGTAAAACTATGGTCTGAATAAGAACATCAAAATCACAAACTGAAAATTAATTTTCATGGCCCTTATTAAACTCAAGTCAACAAAGATTTATTTAGCACCCATTGTAGGCCAGGCCAGACCATGGCAATAAAAAGATGAATAAGACATCAGTCTCTCTGTGCCCTTGAAGAACTTACTCTAGGCTGGGAAAATAAGAAATAAATACTTATGAGGAAATGCAATAAGTAAGTAGAAGTACACACTTTGTGCTACTAGGGCCTAAATAAATGAGAGCGTAATTCTACAAGAAGTAGTCAAGGAAGGTGCAAAAGAGAAAATGACAGGGTGGCATCTAAGGATACATATAGCAATGAGCAAAACCCCGTATTTGTACTGTTCCTAAACACGTCATACACACACACACACACACACACACACGTATATTACACATGTAAGCACTCAGATATCTAAAGGAACATGAATATATAATTATGTGAGACTGATGAATATATAATTATATACATATATTTGTATAATTTTATTTTATACAAATGATAGAAAAATGACATTGCAAAATTTATGAGACAAAGTAAAGAGAAAAATCTCCTTACGGGGCAAAAAGTACTTAAGAGGTAAGAATTAACCCTCCATTTAGGAATATGGAAACCAACCATGTTTCCAAAATTTCATTCTTTTGAATGCTGTACCATGGTATGTTCATAGAAAAAGGAGTTCCAAAACCAAATAAGACTGAGACATGCTAAGTTACACACAAAATAAACAGGTCTCTTTCACTACTGGTCCCTGAAAGCCTTGAGAATATAAACACCTTAAGGGCAGGGATTTTGGCACGATTTATTTGCACTGTTATATTTTAGTGCTTAGAATAATTCCTGGCGTGCAATACATGTCCAATTAATATTTGTTGAGAGAATGATTAAAGTGCTACATAAAGAGAGGTTATGTCATGTATCACTTATTTCTCAAATTTACTTGGCATTGTACTGTTTTTCCCAGAAAGCATCCGACTCTCTGAACTTCTGATTTCTTATGAAATCCAAAGTCAAACAAATGATTCTGGATTATCTCAGTTGTTTTCATTTACTTACACAGATAGTGAAACATTTACTAAACTGAAGTAATACTTTAATTTTTTTTAATGTTTTGTTTATTTTTGAGAGAGAGACAGATTGTACATGGGCGAGGGGCAGGGAGAGAGGGAGACACAGAATCCAAAGCAGGTTCCAGGCTCTGAGCTGTCAGCACAGCTGGAACTTACAAACCATGAGATCGGGACCTGGGTTGAAGTCATACGCTTAACTGAGCCACCCAGGTGCCCCTTAAAGTACTTCTTTAAACATATAGTTATTTGGGGCGCCTGGGTGGCTCAGTTGGTTAAGAGTCCAACTTTTGATTTCGACTAAAGTCATGATCTCACAGTTCGTGAGTTTGAGCCCTGCGCTGGGCTCTGCACTGGCAGCATGGACCCTGCTTGGGATTCTTTCTTTTTCCCTCTCTCTCTGCCCCTCCCCTGCTAGCACACACATACACACTCTCTCTCTCTCTCTCTCAAAATAAATAAACATTAAAAACTTTTAAAATAAATAAATTAAAATAAACATATAGTTAGTTGGACAGATCCATTATGAAGTTCTCCTAAGTGAACTGTATGCAAAAAATTATTGAGATTACTTGGTAGCTATATTTTTAGGTTTTAATTAAAAAACAAGCGAAGAGTTTGTAAATACAACTTTCAAAGAATTTAAACTACGTTCCAGAGAAAAAAATCCAAAGTGACTCTTAAATATACATTGGTAATAATTAAGGCCCAAAGTTTCCTGCTGGGAGTCACTTGCCCCAGAACACAAGCCCATTGTGCAACCCCAGTTATGAGAGGCTAGTGATGGCAAAACATAGCTAATAAAGACAGAGAAAGCTGATTAACACACAACTTCCAAAATCACAAATAATACGTCATAACTTTCAATACAGAATCTAAACTGGAAACCTGGGCTCTCTACCTCAATAGCCATCATTATTTCTCAGTACTTTCAGAAAGAAAAGGCATGGGGAATAGAAGAAATACAGAACCCAAGTCTACGGATGGACTGAGGGATACTTAGCAAGGGTAGAATTAATGGCTTTGGAATAAATTCTGCAATGTAACAAACACTGGTTGAATGGACAAAAAAAATGAAGAAGAAACTTTCTACAGAGCTCAATAAATCAAAAGTCACAAGGTTTAAAGTTCATTGTTAAATAATTTCTTTGGTGTCAGATTCATGCTTCAGTCTTAAAATTTATTATATTATTTCAGGGCAACTGTAGAAAAATGTCTTCTTTATTTACCATGAACAGTTTACTTCCTGAGAAAACTTAAACAGCAAACTTACCTGATGTAACGCATAACTCAGCAGCACTATGACATAGTAATATATAGGGAATCCTCCTTGATGCTCTACTTTGGGAGTCCACCAAACTAGTAAAGCATATTCTAATCCAAGCAATAACCTATAGACAGAGACACATGGAGTTGACTTCCATTTTAGGTTAAAAAATAGTAACAAAAACAGAAATCTGTATGCTTACTATGTGAAAAAAGCCTATCTAAAACCTGTTAAGAAGTTAAAAAGAGATAAAAGTGCATATACATGATACTGAAGTTAAAGACGTTTTTCAAGTCTTTTTCTGTATATACTTTACACGCAGGTATTAGTGATACTGATGAATATTCCTCATTTAACCTTTCTTATTTAGTAAGGTTTTATTTCATTGTTACCTGTAGGGCATGGCTTTGTAAAATATGTTTAGTGGCTGGGGACCTGCAGTGTATTTGCTGATAATCAGAGGTAATATTATCTGCAAAGGAACCATTGGAACTGCCAATAAGGCTAAATGTTCTTTGGGTACTCCCTCTTCTACCAATTTCAGTCCTGTTACTGCATCTGCTGCTGAAAAACCAACCTGCAATATAAAAACAAAAAGTATTTTAATTTGTGATTTACAAAATATTTTCCCCCAAGCATATGTGAGTTCTCCAAGACCTCAATCTCATTACTGATTTACACCAGTTACAAGATAACATATTATTCTACCGGTATAACAATCAAATTATGGAAGGCACACTGTGTTCTATGGTCTACTAACAATATTCAGTGAAAGCAACTGAAAATTCAGCACTTTTAGGAAATGCAGATGCCTGTAATAACAACTAAATTTTAAAAACTTCAATCTCTTACAATAAACAGTGTTCAAACCCAAACTTACTGATTTCTATGGTTTAAGTTTTTTTTTAAAAAGCCTTTAAATAAAATCTGGGTAAAATGAAGAATCACTGGGGGCCTGGGTGGCTCAGTGGGTGACTCGTGGTTTTGGCTCAGGTCATGATCTCATGGTTCATGAGTTCAAGCTCTGTCTTGGGATTGGGATCTGCACTAACAGCATGGAGGCTGCTTGGAATTCTGTCTCTCTTTCTCTCTCTCTCTTTCTTGCTCTCTCTCTCTCTCCCTCTCCCTCATGCTCTCTCTCAAATAAACTTAAAAAAATTTTTTTTTAAAATGAAGCATTACTGCCACACATACACATTTTGATAATTTCTGACTGATCATAATAAAATTTCCAAAGTATTTAACATTTCAAAAGGAATTCCAAGAAAACATTATCTTCCAAGGGTTAAATTAAATGAGAGGGAAGAAAAATTATAGATTAATTTTTAAAAAAGCAAAAACAGAAACAAAAAAAGAGTAAGGATGCTAAAAGTAGTGAGTAAGAGTCTTGGGTGAAATAAGCCATTTAGAAAGTTTTAAAGTATCTCTTCATAAATTAGCTTTTAATTACAAAAAGAAAATTAGTAACTTTACAATGCGTTATCTAAGTAATCAAAGTTAATAACAGTTGATGGGATAAAGGGACATGATAAAGCTCCTGATATATTCCCTGAAGTCATCACTATATTACTTGGGTGACATTCCTGACATATTTGCATAACCTGAACCTAAATATAAAGAAACATCAGACACACATAAATGAAAGGCCATTCTACAGAATAATTGACCTGTATGCTTTAAAAATATCCAGGTCATGAAGGACAATGAAAGGCTGATGCCAACTAAATCTAATGTGTGATCTGGACTGGAGCCCCGGCAAGGAATAAGTAGTTATACAGGTTGTTATTGGGACAACTGGTGAAATTTGGATATACACTGTGATCAGATAATAGTAATACGTCCATTTCAAATTTCTTCCTTTTTTATTTTTTATTTTGTTTAAGTTTATTTATTTATTTTGAGAGAGCGAGAGCGAGAGAGAGGGACAGAGTATCTGAAAAGGCTCTGTGCTGAAAGCCCTGATGCAGGGCTCAAACTCACAAACTATGAGATCATGACCTGAGCCCAAGTTGGATGCTTAACCAGCTGAGCCACCCAGGCACCCTAAAATTTCTTAATTTTTCATAGAGTTGTGGCTTGGAAGAGAAAACCTTTGTTCTTAGGAAATACATACTTAAGGCATTTATGGATAAAAGGACACATGATATATACAAATTAATATTTCAGGAGAAATAGAGCACAAATCTACAGAATATAGAAAGTGGAACTTAGTGTTAACAATTAGAGGATTTGAGTAATGACATATGAGAAGTCTTTCAACTATATAAGCAAATTTTCAGTAAGCATTAAACTATACTAAAAAACATTTTTTAACAGAATTATAATAGCATACACTTTAACTTCTTGGAATGGAGCCAAAGGGCAAATTTCACTACAGAGGAACTAAAGGTCAAAGACATTTCACTTAACTCCAGAAAAGAATTTCACTATTTTACCCACTGTCTTTGTAAACATTAGATATACAGACTAACATCAACATTTACTCTATCTCAAAAGCGCTAGGAGATATTTATAGTAGGAGATATTTATATTATAGTACAAATGTCTGACAAAACACCAAGTATATATAAAAATTCTACAAATTTAAAGAAAAAGGTAGCTCTGTATATTCAAATGGCCAATAACTATATATAAAGATGCTCAGCTTCTTTAGTCATCAGAGAAATGCAAATTATAACCAAAATGAGATACCACTACACACCACCGTAAAGGCTAGATTTGACAGGGCAATATATGTCTTCTCAAGGCTGTGAAGCAATTGGAACGCTCCTACACAGCTGGTGGTAGAGAAAAGTAGAAATAACCACTTCAGGAAACCAATAGTATATATTAAGCATTTCTCATGACCCAGCAATTCTATTCCTAGGTATTTACCCGTAAAAAATGTGCATCCGTGTTCACCAGAAGTAATGTACATGACTATTCATAAAAGCACCATTCATGACAGTCCCAAAGTGGAAATAATTAAACATTTGGTGACAGAATGGATAAATAAATTATAGCATATTTATTCAGTGGAATATTATAAGCAATGAGATGAACAAACTATTGCGATAAATAACAATATGAAAGTTATTCAAATATCACATTAAGTAGAAGAATACAGGAGACAGACATAAGAATACATATTGGATACTCCATTTATTAAAAAACTGAAAAGCAGATAAAACTAACCTATGACATTAAAAGTTAGGAGAGGTGTTACTTTGGGCCAAGTTTACTTTAAAAGGGGGACATAAGTTTCTAGACTCTGTATGTAACTGAAGCACCTCCTTATACAGTGCTGGCAACAGCATAACTATAATCTTTTAAAAAGCAATTTAGCAATCATATTCACTGACCCACTAATTGCTTACTTAAGAATCTACAGAAAGGAAATATTCAGAATGTCAAAGAAAAACTTATGCACAAAAATATTCACTAGTGCATTTTTATAATTAAAAAACATAAGCAAACTAGGGGCACCTGGGTGGCTAGTCAGTTAAGTGCCCAACTTAGGCTCAGGTCATGATCTCACAGTTCATGAGTTCCAGCCCCGAATTGGGCTGTCAACTGTCAGCACAGAACCCACTTCGAATCCTCTGTCCCCCTCTCTCTCTACCCCTCCCTTCCTTGCAATCTCTCAAAAATAAACATTTTTTAATGTTTATTTATTCTGAGAGAGAGAGAGAGACAGAGCATGAGCGGGGGAGGGGCAGAGAGAAGGAGACACAGACTCTGAAGCAAGCTCTAGGCTCTGAGCTGTCACCACAGAGCCAGATGCGGGGCTCGAACTCATGAACTGTGAGATCATGACCTGAGCCGGAATCAGAAGCTTAACCAACTTAACCACCCAAGCGCTCCTCAAAAATTATTTAATGATAAGAAATAGGAAGTATTAAGACAAAAGCAAGATAAAAATTATGTATATCCACATCCTTTTATTTACATACATATTTGTATGTGTATAAATACATCAATATTATTTTTCATTTGTTGATTGTAACTTATTAATTATATTCACATATGAAGGTACACACACGGAAAAAAGAGTGCTGGAAGAAAATATACCAAAAGTGTTACCAATGATTGTCTCTAAATGATATAATTAGATAATATCTTCCTTGATATTCTCATTATTTCCTAAAGTTGAATCTTAAGTTTAACCTTCCCAATGTTTCCTTAAAATGTAACCCTCCCTGTTAGGGAGAAGGAAAAAATTCACTATTTCAACAATAATGAGATTACAAATTTTACTTCAGGGGTATCAAAAGATACCTGTAAACTATGTAGATAGCTTTAGATATATAATATGAAACTCCTATAACTGATTTCAGATTTTAGAAATATTCATTCTAACACTAGCAATATTTCACTATAACAAATATACTTACCATTCCTCTAGCATAATATCTTTAAAAATGTTTCTGGACTATAAAATTAGGACATCTTAATATAGAAAACATAAAGAATAAAAGTCACCAAACTACCCATTTATTTATGGTATATTTCTTTCCAATGTTAAAAAAAAACAAGTCAACTGACTTTTAAGTAGACTTCTAATGCTTATATATTTCCGTATCTTTGTAAAGCACATCCTATGTAAATAATGATAATACTTCTGGTATTAAATGTATGTTCATTATAACAGTAGGGAACTATGATTTTTTTTTCAAGGCATTCGTTTCCATACCAAGCATTAATATCATTCATTGAATAAAATTTCACACTTATTAGAAGTACTTCAAATTGGCATAATTCTTTTCAAGATCCCAAGAGTTAGCTTACTTTGAAATTACATTTATCATCACACCTTTTAAAATAAATTGAATAAACAGAAAATATGGCTTTTTATTATTAAGTTCTAATAGTAGTAGGAAGGACCTTAAGAAAAGGCAAAGGAGTATTCCATGATATTGGTAATTTTAGCAGAGTGGTAAATTTTGCTCTATAAATCTCTTACCTTTGCAGTTAGAATCAGAAGGCAAAATGTCAGGACTGCTGGCATTTTTATAATTGCAAAAAGCAGCTTGTAGGTATCTGTGATCCCTTGAGTTTCCTCTTTTCCTATTGATACTTCTTTGTTTTCTTTTTTCAGAAGGGCAACTAGAGTTGTGGTTATCAAAAATACAGTTCCCCAGAAAAAAAGGAAATCTGAAATTACAAAGTTAAAATCTATTAACTTAAAAAAATTGTTCTGTTTGTTTGTTTATTTTTAAGAGTGAGAGACAGAGTGTGAGCATGGGAGGGGCAGAGAGAAAGGAGACACAGAATAGGAAGCAGGCTCGAAGCTGTCAGCACAGAGTGTCAGCACAGAGCCCCAAGCGGGGCTCCAACTCACAAACTGTGAGATGATGACCTGAGCTGAGGTCGGATGCTCAACCAAGTGAGCCACCCAGGCGCCCTTGTTAACTAACTTTTGAAATGGCATATCTGCAATGATACTAAATAATTCTGAATATAACTTTACTTCAATTAAATGTTTTTGTTTAATGCTTATTTATTTTTGAGAGAGAGACAGAGCACAAGTGGGAGAGGAACAGAGCAAGAGGGAGACACAGAATCTAAACCAGGCTCCAGGCTCAGAGCCTGTCCAGGCCTCAAACTCACAAACTGTGAGATCACGACCTGAGCCTAAGTTGGACACTTAACCAACTGAGCCACCTAGGTACCCCATATAAGATTATTTCTAATTTCTTCGTGCTCTCTAGATAAAATAACAATATGTAGAAAGGAGGAAGTAATGAGAATGCATCATTTCAGAGCCCTAATTCAAAGGCTTTCCCATAGCTCACATGGAGAGAATGAAGTTAATAGCTCAGAAAAAGAGGCTTAATCACTTCTCGGCCTTTTGGCTAAGATCAAATGGAGAAAAAGAGGCTTAGCCCCTGCCAGAAAATTTATTTTTATGAACGCAATTAACACAAATAGTAATTATCATTAGACTACTGGCTATTATTTACTAACATTCCTTTGATACTAGAGAACATCCATAGTCTGATATACTAACCATTATAAAGATATTGTTACCAATAATAATCTAAATATTTTATTTCTTTTTTTTAATTAAAAAATTTTTTAACGTTTATTTATTTTTGAGAGAGAGAGACACACACACAGAGGGTGAGTGGTGGAGGGTCAGAGAGAGAGGGAGACATAGACTCAAAAGCAGGCTCCAGGCTCTGAGCTGTCAGCACAGAATCCAAGGCAGGGCTCAAACCCACAAACTGTTAGATCATGACCTGAGCCAAAGTTGGACGCTTAACTGACTGAGCCACCCAGGTGTCTCTAACGTTTATTTGTTTTTTAAAAGAGAAACAGAGGCAGAGTACGAGTGGGGAGGGGCAGAGAGAGAGGGAGACACAGAATCTGAAGCAGGCTCCAGGCTCTGAGTGGGACTTGAACTCATGAACCATGAGATTGTGACCTGAGCTGAAGTCTAACACCTTAACAGACTGAGCCACCCAGTTTCCCCTAAATATTACCTTTTAAATTACTATACAGTAAATCTAAAAATGTTTTGGTGTACAGTTCTATAAACGTTAACACATGTATAAATTTTAAATCACTACCACCACAATCAAGATACGGAACAGTTCCATCACTCCCCAAAACTTCTCCATGCTGTCTGTCATTCACATATAGTCACCTTTTCTTCACCCACTATCCCTAGAAACTGTCTATCTGTTCTCTACCTCTACAGTTTTATCTTTTGAGAGTGCAGGAGAATATTTTAAGTCTAAATATACATGCTAAAGAATGCACTACAGCCTATTTAGAAATAACTGGTTTATCTGGAAATGGCTCAGTTGGTCCTGTCCACATTCTAAACAGCATCTCTAGTCACACAAAATACACTGAGTCCTGTTTCAGAAAGCAAAAGAATTTGTCACTAAGAATTAATTGGTCCTATTTTCTTTCTAGTTCAAAGAATGAATATCTTACAAATACTGTTTTTATTCATTGCCAGTTTGATTAGTTTTCTTTCAGCATCAGGTTTTTCAAAACATTTCCTTTTTCTCTGATGGACTCTTCTCTGCATGTGCCTATTGACAAGACAAACGAATCCATAAGCTCTAGGATGTTTAGCTCTCCAGTATCAAACTAACCTGCTTCCTGCCCCAACCCAAATACCTTGCTCCCTATCCCCATCACTTCTGTTCATTGTTGTTACCACTGCTTCTAGAGGAATGGCTGCAACCATCAGTTCAGATTGGTTCTGGCCTGAAGACAGAATTCATATGAATCTAATAAATGCTTTTAAGAGGACAAAATAAACAAAAAAAGGATTTCTAGCTTCTCTGAACACCGATAAGATCCAGCAATCGTAGGATCCTATTGCCACAAGACAATTTTTTGAAATTGAAACTCCCCTCTCGAGATGGGTTTTTCAGGTCACCACAGTCCTGTCCAAACCCAACAGTCCTGTACTAACTCACTTGATTCATTTCCACTGTCCATCTACCCCGGTCCATCACTTTGGTTTGCAAACTTCCATTAAGTTCCCTGGGAGCAGAGACTTCCCAGGCCTTATTCATCAAATTTTAACACCTATCATATTGCTAGCACCAAATAGGCAGTGAATGAATGAATGCTACAGGTTACTTAAAGAAACAAAACAAGAAAATTTTAGCCTGTCATTTCTAGGCCATCAGACGTTCCAGAAGAGGGCTGACTGGGCTGATGTTTTTAGATATCAGCAGTCAGAGTGCTACTTTTCTCTAGTAGAAAAGCCCAATTGGCACAAATTATATTTAGGTTTTAAGGTTTCTCCTGAGTTTTTTTTTTTTTTTCTAGTTTCCTATCAGCTATAAGAAAGCCACTAGTAAGTCTTTTGAAAAAGAATGCGTGGATACTCTTTGCTTTACGTGATTTGGCTTGCAGATTTCCTAAGAATGCTTTGTGTTCAGATAGTGGAGGGGGATTCTGTATCTCTATCTCCAATGAGGCGCTTGACCTCGGTTTCTTCATCAAGAAGAATGAATTGATATGGTTGCTAGACTTACTGTGAACACTCTGTAGTACCTACAAGGATTGAATTATGTTGTATACCTGAAACTAATATTGATATATACCAATTTTACCTCAGTTAAAAATATCAGTCCCCACAAATACAAATCAGAATCTAAATTACATAAATAAGCAAATAAATAAAGAGAGAGAAGAAATTAAAATATATGCTCTTTTCAAGTCATGAAACTATGTTCTAATCCCTGTGTTCTTCTGGGTTACTTTCATCATCTCCTGCAACTTAAAAAGGCTGTCTCTTTCTGCTCCCCCCAAATCCTTGCAAACCAAATGGGGCAGGACAAAAAAAGCTCGCTTCTGAGTTCAGGACTACCCTGGATCCCTGACGGGCCCAAAAAGCATAATCAAGTCTCTGTTTCCAAAGGATTCCGTTCTCATCTTATCCTTCATGTTCTAAATTTATTATTTAGATTGCTGCTTTCCAAATGCCAAAAACTAGCTTTTCTCAACATCTTCCATTTCTATTTATTGATAACTCAAAACAAAGTCTTATCAGAGAATATATTTTACATTTCTAAAAAATTATTTTGCCTTTTAATTTTCTGATTTTTCTAAACAACTGCATCAGTGTTTGGCTCTTCTTTTATTACCTAAGCAATTTTATTTCCTTCATTACTCTTTCTATGCTCTTAAAATTCCAAAAAAAACCCCACTTTTTTTAGTTATACTGTTACTATGTTCCAGAAAGATCAAAGCTATAAATATAATATATACAATCATAAAAAAATGAATGAAAACTCATCAACTCTTAACTTACTAAAGTGTTTGAACTAAAAAACATAGTCTACTACAGACAGAAAATGTTAAATTAAAAAGTAAGCTATTTTTACAATTCCTGGAGCTCAAAGTTCAAATTCCACAAAATTAACAGCTATTCAAAATAACAAATCAGTGTAAATTAAAATCCAATGGCAGCACAATTTTGATCTTCCCAATTGGGAACAGCTGTGGCTAAGAAAAGATATAATTAACATGGCTCCTGAAAGCATAATGCTATTCCCTGGAATGATGTTTTATCAATCACTCTTATACTTAAAAGAAAGCGCTAATTTACCTAGATAGTAATTTATTTCCCACAGCCTCTAAAATCTTGATTTCTCTTCTGAGGCTTCCCCATGTTAATTAACACATCATTTCAATAGTCCTTCCTGGTGACATGAATAGTCCCAGTACCAAATGAAAAGATACATAAGAAGCCGTAAGGTGCTAATACAATACACTTAAAGTATTTCTAGGCAGAGAATTATCCACAGAGCAGGAGTGGGACTCCAGAACACTTCGAGACAAATCTGTTTAAGTGCAAAGCAATATCTCTCAAACATTTTTGGCCTCAAACCAACTAAGGAAAATCATAATTCTTATTTTTTCTGATTTAAAAAAATCTTTTTAATGTTTTTTATTTATTTTGGAGAGACAGAGAGAGGGGATGGTCAGGGAGAGAGGGAAACACAGAATCCGAAGCAGTCTCCAGGCTCTGAGCTAGCTGCCAGCACAGAGCAGGACACGGCGCTCGAACCCACGAACTAACTGAGCCACTCAGGCGCCCCATAATTATCATTTCATCAGTAGTAGTGGCTCACTAGCAGATTGAGGAGGTAGAAAAGGAGGTCTCTGGAGCATCTGGTTGGCTCAGTTTGTTAAGCGTCTGACTTCGGCTCAGGTCATGATCTCAAGGTTTGTGAGTTTGAGTCTCATGTCAGGCTCTGTGCTGACAGCTCAGAACCTGGAACCTGCTTCAGATTCTATGTCTCCCTCTCTCTGCTCCTCCCTCGCTCATGCTCTGTCTTTCAAAAATAAATATTAAAAAAAAAAAGAAAAGGAAAGGGGGTCCGTTATAGAGCCTAAGGGTATAGAGAGGGGGTGTGTAAGATTTTGAGATAAGTAAGTAGTGCAGTTGTGAATCCCTCCATCCTCTACACTCCCTAAATATTATTCCATGACCCTTACACTTCCCTTACCACACAACAATCCCTGACATTTCTACTGTTGGAAATCCCCAAGCTAGTCCTGGGAAGATGAGAGACAGTTTAACTGCTTAAATTTGAAGAGAATCTCTGAAATCCATCATCATTACCAGAATGAAAAAGTCTGGTATTACCATATTCCTGATGTCCATTATTCCTGCTATTGGTAATTCTACTTCTGTTTCCTAATTGTTAGGAAAGCTTAGAAAGAAAAGAAAAAAAATGAAAAGAAGAGGAAAGAAAAGAAAAGCTTTCCAGGGACATGTATTCTACTCATGAAGAAAAAGGGGAAATTCTGTAGAACTTACACAAAATTGTTTACTGGATTAAACTTCAAACTCTTATAACAATTCACAAAAATCTTACTAATTAGGTCACAGCTTTTCTCTCAGCACCAGCTCCCAAACCCAGTCTCCACACCTAGTGTTGTGCATTCTGGAATTCCACTTATCCACTTCATGGAATTTTATAATTCAACAGGGTCAATTGTTACCTGCAGCGTGAAGCCCGACTCTCACAAGCAGTGGCTGGCAACCCTGAGCTCCCCGTAAATGTTCATTTCTCCCATCTTTGTGGGTTGGACTCCGCTTAATTCATAGGAGGCCCTCAGAACTCTGTCACTCAGCCAACTCATTAATGCTGAATAAATTAACCCTATTCTTTTCACCAGAAGGCTAGAAGAAGACTCTTGGTTTAAGAGTAGAGGAAGAAATGAACCAGAAAGCACGGAACTAGAAATCTCAATCCAGCAAAAGAAAATGTGAGCCACAGGAATCAGGCTGGATTTATGCCTACACACCAGCCAAACTTTTAAAGAATGTGCATCTGTGTTTAGTCAAGTGTCAACAGCTCTCTAGCCTGAGAGTTTTGTTTGCCATTACAGAATGTTATTGGATGAGCTACCTCTCCCTGCTCATTGCTGAGTACCCATCAATTGTGACTGCTTTGATGTAGTCATTCTGGCTCACGCTCATTTTAGTAGAAAACTTAACCTCGGGTAATCTCCCAGTAAATTAAATTATGAGATTGCCTCCGACGTCACACCCTCTGTCAAAAGTATTCCTAAATGTAAAATAATCCTCACCGAATAATAGTTTAAATACACTACCTGAAAGAGTAACGATTCCCCTGGGTTGAGGCTGAAAGCGCAAATACTTGTTACAAAAGTCGGCAGATTCAAGGGCCAAAAACAAAACATTGCCCAAAAAGTAGCCAGCTGTTTGGCCCACTGAATTGCAAGTGGAAGCATAACCCACGTTTTCCCGGGATAACATAGTTAACGCCCAACCATCCACAGCGATGTCCTGAGTGGCGGCCAGGAATTCAAACAAAAAGAATGTCACAGTGAGAGCAATCACGTCGGGGCTTCTGCCATCAGTGTTCCCGAGCAAATGGTCCACCTGAGTGGATAAATATATCATGAACAGTCCCAGTATATACTGTGTAGGAACAAGCCAAGATTTGCGACGACCAAAGTTCTTAAAGTAAACTGCATCAACCAACGGGGCCCAGAGCAATTTGAGACTGAAGGGCCAAAAGACGAAACTGAAGAAAGCTTGATCTGTATAGCTAACATTTTTGCTCTGCAAAATGAGTGGGATGCTTCCAGCCAGGCCCAGTGGAATGCCCTGAAGCACGTAAAGAAAAAGCAACAGCAAAATGCTGCTTAATTCCGCCCGGCAGCTCCGTGGGGGTTTTGAGAAGTCACCAGTGTCGGTATCCCGCAAAAGAGCTTCTTTGTCCCCTTCCCCACCCACCAATTCCGGATGACTGTCATCCCAGCCGCCTGGCGGCAGAGGACCGCTCTTCATATCCAGGGAGTGGTTAAAAGTCCCTGGGCGTCGTTGCCGACTGTTGTCCTTGTGGGAGATGGTCGGTGACATATCAGAGACGATGCAGAGCCCCGTCTGTGGGGTGCCGGGACTGAGCGTCTTGGATCCTCCAAGCCCCGGGTCCAAGGCTGTCGCTCTGGACCAGGGTCTCGATAGTTCAGGGGGGAGGACAGGGCGAGGGGTGGTAAGGGCACTTCTTACAGTGGCCCCGCGTACTGAAGCCAGGAGCCAGTCCTCTGGCTAGAGACCCAGGCGATGATGCCCAGGTAGGTGACCCTTGCAGCGGCGTCAAGGAACCTGGAAGAGTCCCCCGGGCATTCGCGCCGGGCTCCGGGCTGGAGGAGAGGGCCGTGGTGCCACGATGGAAACCGGCCCTCAGCTTCAGCGAGACCGAACAGCCAGTCTCCCGACCCACCTCCAGTTCGCGCCGCCACTACTGCAGCAGACAGCACTTTCTCCACAGGACTCCAGAGAGACCGGGTAACTTCCTGCCTCGCGCCTCAGGAAGTGGTCCTAGGCGCAAATGAGTCCTGTCCCCGCCTCCAGAGCAAGCCAATCAGGGCATGCTCCCGAGACCGAGTTCGGAAACAACGATTGGTAGGAACCCGAAACTCCGGCGACCAGGACCCCATGGGAGGATTAACGCTGGAGCACTCTGAGGCCTGGGCGGGGCGCGGCGCGAGCTCTGGCTCTGTGAGCGCATGCGGCCGTCTGGAAAGCGTGGGCCTCGGTCATTGGGCCCGCGCGGCCACGTGAGTGATGGCTGGTCGAGCCAGGCCTGCGAAGGCTGCACGTTGATTACACCGGACAGCCTCTGAATTTAACGCGGGTGCGCTGGGGCCTGTTTTAGGGTGGGCAAAGGTAATGTCCAAGCTTGGAGCCGGTTATTGTGTGATGCCCTTGCTTTCGTGGGCTAGACAGAAACGGGGTAGAGAAAGGTTGAGGTTTATCAATGTCTTTATCAGCAGGCAAGGGTGCCCCAAAAAGGGGAATATAAGGCCTGGCTAATTGGATAAGTGCGAGGCTCATAGTGCCTGCATATTTATGGGATGAATGAAACTGCTCAGAGGTGCTAGGTTTCTTGTACTGCGCCGTTTTTTCCAGTGCAATGGAAGAAATGTAGTGGAAGGGGGGTGGAGTCAGTTCATTCATCACGTAGGGCAGATTGGAATTATACGATTCCTTAACATCCCTCTTATTTTTGCGTGACCTAAACAGTCATATAACAGCCAAATATTAAAATTTTGTTTCATATTAACTCATTGTGTATACATTATTGAAAAGATACGAGAAAATAACCTTAGAGAACCAATAGCATTTGTAATGCATAGAAAATGCGTATAAAGTTTTACATAGACTACTTATATTACATATTGTTTTCCATTGGACAACTAATACTAAAAACAAAAACAACCTATACTTTACAAAAAGGACCAACCTCACACCATTTAAAAGATAAGACATGTTACTGCTGGCCTCTCCCAAATATGGTCAAATGTTACAATTACTTCTCCATCTGAAGATTATTTTTTAACTTCATTTATTTTGAGGGAGAAATAGAGAGAATCCCAATCATGCTCTGTACTGTCAGCACAGAGTCTAGCACGGCACCTGAACTCGCATAACCCTCAGAATATGACCTGAGCTGAAACCAAGAGTCAGTGGCTTAACCAACTGAGCCTGGACCCAGCCACCCCTCTATCTCAAACTTATTAAGAAAAAGGTTGGCTTCCTGAAGATGAACATTAAAATTTTAATATGAAAAGTTATACATCTGTTAAATGCAGCTTAATTTTAGACAAGAAGCCAAACTATACAAATATTACATTTCTGAAAACTCATTTCATGCAATGTTTCAGAAGAGTTTTGCAACACTTTAAGGAATAGTCTATGAACCTGCATTCTTCAAAGAATGGCTTCAAAGGTTAAGGAACTTGCTGAAATATTTTTTTAAGTACATATGCATGGCAAATAACTTGTCGGATGATGGATTAATGTATTAGAAAGCTTAATACTAAGATATGAAAATGAAAGTTATTTCTAAAGACTCATAGCACGTCACAAATTATACTGTCTCCATCTATTTAAATAATAAAACTCAGTTTTTTTTCTGTATTGTTTACCTTACCCGGGGGTCTTAGGGTAGTCATGATTAACTTCTTTCCCATTTTTATTTATTTATTTTTAAAGATTTCTTTTTTGAGAGGTGGGGGGAGTGGGAGAGAGAGGCAGAGGGAGAAAGAGAGAATCTTAAACAGGTTCCTTGCTCAATGTGGAGCGCAACTGGGGGCTTAATCCCATGACCCTGGTGATAGTGACCTGAGCCAAAATCAAGAGTCTGAGGCTCAACCCAGTGAGCTACCCAGGTGCCTTGGTTGTTTTTGGTTTTGTCTTTAAGTAAACTTCACACCCAAATCAGGGCTTGAACTCAAGACCCTATGATCAGAGTTTCATGCCCTACTGACTGAGCCAGCTACATGCCCCATACCAGAGCTTTAAATGTTACCATATGTCCATCCAAAGCTGACATTCATCTGATAATACTTCATCAAAAAGAGACCAAATTCTTTTCAGTCAAATGTTCTTCTATAGGAGCTGAATTTTAACCCAAAATAGATTTAGGTGAGGGATGGGTCAGGAAAGTCTGATATGGACTATGGTGTAATCTTGGCTTAACTAGGGTATAGGAAGCAATGTAATGTGATGCCAGATATTACACATAGTAAGTCAGCTGGTCATACATAGTAGGTTCTCCATATTTAAACTCTCAAGGCTTTTTAGAAGATCCATAAATAACAAATTGATCTCCTTTAACCTAATGTGGCAGTTTTATTAAAATTTTTTTATTTTAATGTTTATTAATTTTTATGAGAGAGAGGGAGACACAGAATCTGAATCAGGTTCCAGGCCCTGGGGTGTCAGCACAGAGCCTGACATGGGGCTCAAACTCATGAACAGTGAGATCATGACCTGAGCCAAAGTTGGAGGCCTAAGTGACTGAGCCACCCAGGCGTCTCATAATGTGACAGTTTTAAAACATAGCTTCCAAGTCCTTATCATTTCTCTTTTTGGGAATTTTTTTAATGTTTATTTCTTTTTGAGAGAGAGAGAGAGAGAGCAGGGAAGGGGCAGAGAGAGGGCGACATAGAATCAAACCAGGCTCCATGCTGTCAGCTCAACGCCTAGTGTGGGGCTCAAACTCACAAGCCATGAGATCATGACCTGGGGCTAAAGTCGGGGTCATCTGACTGAGCCACCTAGGCACCGTCATTTCTCCCTTTGAGAGGTAGAGTCTGTGTCCTTTCCCTGGGATCTAGGCTCTCTGACTGAGCAGTAGAATACAGCTGAAGTGATGCTGGACTAATTTCCAGGTCGAGGTCTTAAGAATCTGGCAGTTTCCAGGGGACGCCTGGGTGGCTCAGTCGGTTAAGCGTCCAGCTTCAGCTCAGGTCATGATCTCACGGTTTGTGGGTTCGAGCCCTGTGTTGGTCTCTGTGCTGACAGCTAGCTCAGAGCCTGGAGCCTGTCTTCGGATTCTGTATCTCTCTCTCTGACCCTCCCCTGCTATCGCTGTTTCTCTCTGTCTCTCAAAAATAACTTAAAAAAAAGAAAAAGAATCTGGCAGTTTTCACTTCCTGTCTCTTGAAGTAGTCTCTTTTGGAACTGAGTACCATGCACTAAGGGAAGAACTATCTGGACTGGAGCTAAGGCCCATGGCTGTCACTTGCTAGCTGAACCCCCAGTCAGCAGCACCAACGTGGTTGCCATGAATGTGCGTTATCTTGGAAGTGAATCCTCCAGCCCCAGGTTAAGCTATGCTTGCTGATGCCACATGGAGCAGAACCATGCCCACATTGCTGTTTCTTTCTCAGGAGACCCTGTGGTGGTCTTGTGGGACAGGCTGAGACACTCTGCAAACCTGGGCATGTATCCCCACCAGGCTGTCAGTGTACCTCAGCGAATGTGGACCAACTCTCACTATGAAAACAAGACTGATACTGATACTGGGACCTTTAGCTAGTACCGTTGTGAATAGCTATTCTTTTCGCATACTCAGTGCCCCTTAACTCAAGTCTGTTAATATCATTCTTTTTCCTGGTGTACCCTGATTGATGTGTTCTGGTGAAACTGCCAAACACAAACCCTCCTGGTGGTAGCCACGGGCCCTTCTTGCTTTGCCTGCTCCACTCCTTGCTTTCCCACTCTCCATTGCACATGCTTGAATGACCAGAGAATGAACACAGGGTCCATTCTAGTCCTATTGGAGTCCACTGTATGGATTTGTTACAATTTCCAACTGTCTCATATTGATGATACTGTCCATTTAGGTTCTTTCTAGTTTCATGGTTTGTTTTCACAATCCCCCTCCAAAGATTTATATATATGCATCATATATTATAATAATATATCTAATATATAGCGCTTACACACATATACAATAATAATATATAATATACACATACATGTATATATTTTAGAAGTAAGATTTCTGGGTGAAAATGTATTTTTAATGTTTCTTTTTCGGGGCACCTGGGTGGTTCAGGTGGTTAAACGTCAGACTTCGGCTCAGGTCATAATCTCACACTTTGTGGGTTTGAGCCCTGCGTCAGTTCAGAGCCTGGAGCCTGCTTCGGGTTCTGTCTCCCTCTCTCTGTGCCCCTCCCCTGCTTGAGTTCTGTCTCTCTCTGTCTCAAAAAATTTTTTCTATTTTTAATTAAAAAATAAAGTGTGATATTGTCAATAGTCCTACAAAAATGTGCCAATTTACATGGTTTAACTTTGATTAATTGCATCTGCTTATTCTCATTAACCCTTTATTAATTAAACATCTTTTTGATGTTCATTTATTTATTTTTTGAAAGAGAGAGAGAAAGAGAGAGAGCAACCTGGGAGGGCAAAGAGAGAGGGAGAAAGAAATCCCAAGCAGGCTCCATGCTTTCAGTGCAGAGCCCAATGCTGGGGCTCGAACTCATGAACTGTGAGATCATGACCTGAGTTAAAAACCAAGAGTTAGAGGCTTAACTGACTGACCCACCCAGGTGCCCGTTAACCCTTTAAATATCAAATTTGTCAGTCTACACCAATATGACAAGTACAAAAATGCGATGTTATTTTAACTTGTATTCTTTTAATGATAAAAAAATGTTCATTTATATGTATACATTTTTAAATTTTTCATTTATTTTTCCTGTGATCTGAGGCTGAATCAAAAATAAGGTATAAATTACATCAAAAAATGTTTTCATATTTTTATATTATTGTTAGTTAGTATCTACCCTGTTTTTGTTCCTTTTCTGGAATTGTTGCAGGATTTTTTACCTCAGGATCTAAGATTCATTTTCTCACCACTTCGAAGAATGAAGAGGTGGACACAAAATGAGCAGCAGGCAAAAGTTTATTAGAGCAGATTAGAAAGTAAGAAGAGTAGGAAAGCTTTCTTTACAGAGAGAGGACACAGGAAAGTGAATGCCCAACAACAATAGACTAGGGTCCTTGTTTTTTGAGGAACAAGGGGGAGTTCCTTGTTCCTTCTCAGGTCCTACCCTCTTTGGCTGGACTACTCTAGGTGCTAATTTGTCCATTCCTGATTGGCTCATTTCCATTGTATGAGGCAGGGTCTATGGCCATACTTAAGTCTTTTGTCAAATTCCTGAGGGAAACCTGAGCAGGAGTAGTGGCATATGTTACTTGCTCAGGAGTAACCTTAAGCCGGAGGGGGTTGGTGTGGTCAGACACTCTCACCATTGTTCCAAAATATGTGTCTTTCCCCACCCAGGGCCCTCGGGTCCTAATCCTTTCCCTCTCTGCCTATTTTTTTCCTATTTTTCCCTATCATGATATCCTGTTTTTCCACTTGGAAGCTTGTGGAATTTTCTTTTTCTTAGAGTTCAGAATTTTCACAATGATGTATGAAGGTATGTGCATGTATGTTTTTCTACTAATCTTGATAAGCACTTTTTAGGCCTTGAATAAAGTTCCAAGTCTTTCTTGAATTAAGGGAAATTGTCTTTTATAAATGTATTCAATTTTTCCATTCTTTCTTTCCTCTTTATTAACTCCTGAAAATCCTAGTAAACTTTTAGTTTGTTGACTGGATTTCTCTCTTAAGTTTTCTCTTACAACTTTTTTTCTTTTTGCTGTATGTTATTTGGAATTTCTAAACCAAGGCCTTCAAAGACAAACTGGAATTGTACAGTTAACATTTGTTTGCTTTGGCAGGCTTAGGGTAAGGAAGGGTTGAAGAGGTAGAACATAGCACACGTTTAGGGAATAAAACTGCTCTATATAATATAATGGTAGTTACACATAGTAATATATTTGTCCAGATTCATAGAAGTATACCCCAAGAGTCAGCCCTGATGTAAATTATGAACTTTGAGTGATGATGATGTTCAATGTAGGTTCATCTGTTATAACAAATGAACCACTTTGGTGGGGGATGTTGTTGGAGGGGGCGGGGAGGCTATGCATGAGTGAGGACAGGAGTATATGGGAAATCTCTGTACTTTCTCCTTAATTTTGCAATGAACCTAAAGCTGCTTTTCAAAGCAAGTCTATTTTGGGGGTGCCTGGGTGACTCAGTCGGTTAAGCATCCAACTTTGACTCAGGCCATGCTTTCATGGTTCTTGAGTTCAGGCCCCATATTGGGCTCTGTGGTGACAGCTCAGAGTTGAACCTGCTTTGGATTTTGTGTCTCCCTCTCGCTATGCCCCCTCCCCTGCTCACACTCTGTCTCTCTCTCTCTCTCTCTCTCTCTCTCTCTCTCAAACATAAAAATTAAAATAATTATTAACAAGTCTATTTTAAAATATGTAAATTTTATTTCATTAAAAAGGACTGTAAATTATTTGCATGGGGATTGGGGGGTGGTTGGAAATTTGATGAATTAAGAGTAGGAGATTATGAATGACTCTTAAAGCTGATGGGTTTATTGGGGGGTCATTTTACCATTCTATTTATTCCATACATATTAAAAATTCTCCTTAATGAAGAAAAACAGGCAAAAAATGAATTGGTTAATTGCCATAATTAGTTGTGCTATTCAATCTGTTTCAAAAAACAAAAACAAAAGCAGAGAGTTTTACTGGAAGGATATTGATGGCGTCCTGGAATCAGTGGAAGGTTGGGAGAAATGGTTTAGCAAAAACACAGAAGCCAGTGTAGGTCAAGGCCGGACAGAAGGAGGGACAGCTATGGGTTACAGGAAATTTTCCAGAAAAACTGCTCCAATGACAGGCCTGTGATCCTCCAGCTTCAAGTCTCTCCTGGACTCTGATAGAAAAATGAACACCACCATCTAGTGGCTCCTTCCTACACTTATGTATCATTGAAGATTTCTTGACTTGTTTCCCAGCTCACTATCATCTGGATTATACCTTCTATATAACCCTCAGAATTTTTTCATTGCTTTTTTTGGCAAGGGGGATATAGACAGGTTTATCATGGTGTAATTTATATACAGTAAAATTTTACTTCACAGTTCTGTAAGTTTTGATAAACGTAAGCTATTTTGACAAGTAATATGTAACCACCACCACAAAATATGGAATAATTTCATCACTCCAAAAAGTCCTTTGTGCTCTTTTGAAGGCAGTGTCTCCACCCATCCCCAAATCCCCACTGATCTGTTTTCTCTCCCTATAGTTTTGCTTTTTTGAAATGTCATATAAATGGAATCATTCAATAGCTAGCCTTTTGAGGTTGGCCTCTTTCATTTTTTTGTTTTATTTTTTATTTTTTAAATTTTTTAAATGTTTTTTATTTATTTTTGATACAGAGAGAGACAGAGCATGAGGGGGGAGGGGCAGAGAGAGAAGGAGACACAGAACCGGAAGCAGGCTCCAGGCTCTGAGCTAGCTGTCAGCACAGAGCCTGACGTTGGGCTCGAACCCACGAATGTGAGATTATGACCTGACCCTAAGTCGGAGGCTTAACCAACTGAGCCACCCAGGCGCCCCTGTTGGCCTCTTTCAGTTAGCAAAACACATTGAGATTCATCCATGTTGTTGCCTGTATTGATAGTTCTTTCCTCTCCTCACTCCCTTTTTTTGTTTTAGCTGAGTAGTATTTCACTGTATGGATATACCAGCGTGTGTTTATTATCCATTCACCAGTTCAGGGACATTTGATTATTTCCAGTTTGGGCAATTATGAATAAAGTCACTATAAACACTGTGTACAGGTTTTTGTGTAAACATAAGGTTTGGGCAGTTACCTAGGATCGCTGAGTTGTATAATATGTGTATATTTGACTTTATAGGAAACTACCAGTATGGGGTTTTTTTGTTTGTTTGTTTTGTTTTTTACATAGAGACAGATCATGAGCAGGGGAGGGACAGAGAGACAGGGAGACACAGAATCTGAAGCAGGCTCCAGTCTCCAACCTGTCAGCACAGAGCCCAAGGTGGGGCTCGAACCCACAAACCATGAGATCATGACCTGAGCTGAAGTCAGATGCTTAACCCGACTGAGCCACCCAGGCGCCCCACTACCAGTATGTTTTCTAAAGTGGTTGTGCCATTTTGCACTCCCAACTAGCAATTTTTTTCTTTTCTTTTCTTTTTTTGGCTTATAACACCCTTCCTGCTTTTCCAATAGTGCCATGATTTACCTCTAAATTTTTTCTTTTGTTATTTTATGGGGTTTTCAGAAGACTGGGAAAATGATACCAAAATATCTTAAGTAGCATTTTATGTTTATTAACTATTGGTAGTGACTAATTTTTAAATTTTATTTCCCCGTCATGATTGTGGTCTTGATGTTGTTTAATTTTAATAATGTTTTAGAGATTACTATGCCTGTTATTTTGCTGTAAAAATTTCCCCATATCTAGTCATATTTTAATGTACATGATTTTTAAAATAAGGATAGAGTACATAATGCTTTAGTAAATGATTTCACAATCATATACAGTAAAAATGTTGGTTTGGGAGCATAACTCATTCTAGAAAGATGCTAGTAATTCAAAGCACTTGTATATCAAAGCATATTTTAAGAACCATTGGCTCAGTTGTGATCACGTGATGTTCGGTTTCGCATACTACTTGTATTACAAGACATCGCTCCTTTATATAGTTAAAATGTATTAGAAATGGGGGTGTCTCGGTGCTCAGTCGGTTAAACAGCTGACTTCGGCTCAGGTTATGATCTCAGGGTTTGTGAGTTTGAGCCCTGTGTGGGGCTCTCTGCTGTCAGCAAGGAGCCCGCTTGGGATTCTCTACCTGCTTCAGATGCTCTCTTTCTCTCTCTGCCCCTCCCCATGCCCACTCTCTCTGTCGAAAGTGAATAAATAATTTTTTTAAATTTATAAGAAATGTTAGCTTGCCTTGCAGAACACTCACAGAACAAGTTACTTGCAGTCCAAGGTTTTACTGCATTGGGTACTTACTATGTGCTAGTCATGGAATTATATTCTGAAAATAACTAGTAGTTTGTGTTGCCTTTTATCATTTATAAGTGCTTTCATATAAATTATTTAATTCAATGTAAGTTAAAAGAAACACAACGACCCACAACCATTCTTTCTACATTTATATATATTACACATATAGTGGCTAAAGGATAGAGAGAAATATGAGAACAAATGATAGAAAGACAGATGAAAACTGATTTTAATTGGCTATGAGGCAGAGAAAGCTGGAGAAAGAGGTAAAAATGTGTGAGGGGGAGGTTGGGAAGTAGAGAAAGGAAGGACATTCAATGAGCACTACATTTATTGGGTAACGATGTTTGTCCCACCGTGAAATTCCCTTGGGTATCTTGAGGATGCACTTTCACATTTTTTATAGTCTTCTGAAATCCTAATTAACTGCCTACCTACCTTTTCTAAGTAGTTGTTCCCAGGAAGGAATTTTACTTTGGCTATACCACCAACCAGGAAAGAAATCTTAGATAAAATAGGAATAGGTATGGAAAGGCAAACTTTGTCAAGTTTCTCCTTTCAGGGAAATCATCTATTCTTGTAACAGGCCCAAAGTAAAGGTGGGTCATGCTGCTTTCTTCTAATCGCCTCAGATTTGTGGCATCTTGGTTGAACTAGGCTCTGAATGAAGAGCTGATTACTAGGAAGATGTTGAAATAAAAACATCAAACTATTGGGGCACCTGGGTGGCTCAGTCAGCTGAGCAGCCAACTGGGGTTCAGGTCATGAACTCATGGTATGTGGATTCGAGCCCCAAGTCAGGCTCTGTGCTGACAGCTTAGAACCTGGAATCTCCTTCAGACTCTGTGTTTCCTCTCTCTCTCTGCCCCTTCCCCACTCACACTCTCTCTCTTCCTTAAAAATAAACATTAAAATTTTTAAAAAATGTTTTATTTATTTTTGAAAGAGACACACACAGCGTGAGCAGGGGAGGGTCAGAGAGAGAGGGAGACACAGAATTCAAAGACAGGCTTCAGGCTCTGAGCTAGCTGTCAGCACAGAGCCTGATGTGGGGCTCGAACCCATGAACTGTGAGATCATGACCTGAGCCGAAGCCGGACACTCAACCGACTGAGCCACTCAGGCGCCCCTAAATTATTTTTTTAAATCATCAAATTATTGGTTACAAGTGATGTGCCCTGTATTTGTATAAGTATTATGATGCCTATTGCCAGAATACTATGAAATTCATGGACATTATGTGAAGATAAGTGATTTTAATATAGGAAAATAGCTTAAAGTCCTAAGTTTAAAAATTCCATGGAAAGCGTTACCATTACTTGTATAAAAACAGAAAGCATACGGCATTTCAAAACCTGGAGGACTTCATTTTCTTCATTTTCTTCACTCTCACTGCAAGCTATTTTGTGGTTACTATGTTTCATTCTTATATTTTTTGTTCATAATACACAAATACTCCAAGAGCAATATTCACAATAGTCAGGAGGTGGAAGCCACCCAAATGCCCACTGAAAGATTAATGGATAAATAAAATGTGGTATATATGTGCACACTCACAATAGAATATTATTTAGCCTTAAAAAAGAAAGAAATCCTGTTCCATGTTACAAAATGGATGAAATTTGAGGACACTGTAAGTGAAATAAGCCATTCATAAAAAGCCAAATACTGTATGATTTTTACTAAAGTGGTAAAGTAGGCACATGCACAGAAACAGAAATTGGAGCCGAGAGGAGGGGGAGATGGGGAGTTGTTCATTGGGTAGACTTTTAGTTTCATAAGATAAAAAACTTATGGAGACCTGTTGTACACAGTGTGAATACACTTAGCACTACTGAACCGTCTACTTGAAAATGGCTAAGATGGGGCACCTGAGCGTCCGACTTCAGCTCAGGTTATGATATTATGGCTCCTGAGTTCAAGCCCTGCATTGGG
This sequence comes from Suricata suricatta, assembly GCF_006229205.1. Lineage (NCBI taxonomy): Eukaryota > Metazoa > Chordata > Mammalia > Carnivora > Herpestidae > Suricata > Suricata suricatta. Next base: position 106,915,765 of record NC_043704.1, on the reverse strand, counting down.
CTTACTGCTGTCAGTGCAGAGCCCGCTTTGGATCTCCTGCCCCCTTCTCTCTCTGTTCCTTCCTTGCTTGCGCTCTCTTGGAAATATAAATCTTAAAAAAAAATTGCTAAGATGGTAAATTTGCCATTACGTGTCTTTACCACAATTAAATATATAAACACTAGTGAATTTGTACCATGAATTTTGTAAAGGATACCCAATGAAAAGAATCCATCAAACTCACAGTTCTGCGAATAAATGGAAGAAACAGTGGTAACAGGGCCATTGCTCTGCTTTTTTTTTTTTTTAAGTTTATTTATTTTGAGAGTGAGAGAACATACTTGGGGAAGGGACAGAGGGAGAAGGAGAATCCCAAGCAGGCTCTGAACCATCAGTGCAGAGCCCGATGTGAGGCACAAACTCATGAACCATGGGATCGGGACCTGAGCCAAAATTGGACGCTCATGGAATTTTTAAATCAACTGAGCCACCCACGTGCCCTGATCTCTGCTTTAATATATACCCCATGTATATATTAAACATGTGGCTTTAAAAAATCATTTGGCAAAGTGTATTTTGAATGCTTAATAAACAATAAAAAGGCTAGCTCCAGGTGCCCTGGTTTGAATTTCAGTTCTCTGGTTTACTGGCTGCATGCCTTATGCTGGGGGGATGACAAGGGACAAGGGGATAATAGCAGTATTCACGTCATAAGACTCTCATATGAAATGTGTTCACGTATGCACAGAATTTACAAAAGTGCCTCAGCACATAATATGCTGATAAACACTACCACCACCACACTACTACCATTATTGTCATTAAGGGGTTCTTCCATCATCAGCTTTAGAAACTTTTCAAAGGCAAGACACTAAAAGTTGTACCCCTCTTCCTTGTAGATGTGGAGACGGGACAGGATTTGGCTGGATTAGTTCCTCCCAGTAGGATGTCAGTTTAGCTCTAAAAGAAGGAGACTAAAATTTGAGAGCACAGTTGGGACAGAGGGCATAGCAGGGATAATCAGTAAAAACATAATTATGATAATAATGTTCAATGGTCTGCTTTAATGATATTTTAAAAAATACAAGTGTATCATATATGGGTGGTTATTTTTATTATATAATTATTCCTTTATGAAAGAATTAACTGCAAGATTTTTTTTAAATGAGCTTTCATGGTATATATTATCTTGTAAAATTGTGAAGTATTTTCAAATTTATAGCAAAGTTGCAATAACAGCACAAAGAGCTCCTGCATACCCTTCACTTACAGAGGGCTTCTGCCAATTATCCCATATCCTTTACAGCAAGAGGATTCAATCAGGAGCATGTATTTACTCAGCTCCCTTCTTCAATCTAGAACAGTTCTTCAGCCTTCATTTTCTAAGATTATGGCACTAACTATAGTTTTCCCAGCATTGTACCACATTTCCAGTTCCACATGCTCTTCTAGAACTCTGTCTCCTAGTCCAGACAAACTCCGTGCCTCCGCCCATGAATAGAATATAGAGAAGCAGACCCGCGGCACTGAGGAGGCTGGGTTAGAACAGGCCCCACAATCTTCTGTTTGCCTCTCCTTCACACAGACACACGCGCACACTCCCTGGGACGTCCTGAGCTCACAAATAGGAGATCCAGTGACCCTGAGGCTGTGGTGATGACGAGATCGTAGGGAGGTAGAGGTGTCAGATGGGCCGGAGACATCCCAGCCCTCAGCTATTTGAATCTTCCAGGCCAGGTGTCATAGATGTCAGTGTGCAAAAAAGCATTCATGTGATTCTAGCTCTCAACTTTTGAGTCACACTAGGAAGGCCTAGTGGAGCCGGGCTCTGGGCTCTATCCACTGACACCTGAGGATGGAGACAAGCTGTCCCTGCTGACCCTTGCCCAAACTGTACCAAAATAAGTAGTGTTGTTTTAAACCACTAGGTTTTCGGGTGTTTGTTGCAAACCATTGGATAACTGGAACAACTGTAGACCTGTTATTTTGTGGAGAGTACCTATATTTGGGTTTGCCTGATGTTTACTCCCAGTTGAGTTATGATGTCGATTTGTTCTACTACTGTTGATGTTAACTTTGATCACTTCAGGAAGGATTCTCCACAATGGGGTTACTCTTTTTTCCTGTATAATTATTATTTTGTAGAGATATACTTTGAGACAATGTAAACAACACCTGTTCTTGATCCATCTTTCACCCACAAGTTTTACCATCCACTTATGTTTCTTGACTGGATTTATTATTTTTGAGGGTTGCAAAATGATAATTTTATAATCTAATTATTCTTTTGACTTTTATTAGTTGATATTCTATTGCAAGGGTTTTCTATTTAATCATTTGTTTATTTATGCCATCATAGCCTGATGGGCTCCTAATTTAATCAGTGGATGTAATTTGTTTACTGTCACTATTTTGATATGTTGTCCCAGATTTGGCGAGGAGAAGTCCTTCTAAACTGACTTCTGTGTCTCTCTGACATTTCCCCATTATTCTCTGAACACTTCCTTACTACCTGGCACAAAAGGATGTTCCTGGTCATCCTGTCCCTGCTTTGATCCTAAATTAACCTTTTCTCCAAGAAGACCTGGTTCTTGTTGGAGAATAGTATTTAGAAACCACTAGCTAGTGGCTATGTTTGCTTGTTGCTACTGGTATAGACTGCTTCCAGGTCTTTTCTGAGAAGAGAGACAAGTAGATACAGTAGAGGATGGTGATACTAATGAAAGGAAAGGGGAATAAGATCACAAAAAAGGAAGAGATATCTACTGCGAGGCTTTAGAGTTTTGGGGATGGGAAGAGTAATAATCTAGACATAAGATATTTATGTGCAAAAGGCTTGTGTCAAGAGAGAACATGTCATGTTTAAGGAAGTAAAGCAGTTTAATATGGCTAGAGTAGAGTGATGTGGCCTTGGTAAGTGAGCTGGATACAAAGTAAACAGGTTAGTCAAATTCTAAGGGCCAAATAAACAATGACAGAAGTTTTAAGTTTATCCTGAGAGCAATGGGGAGCTATTAAGAAGATTCTGGGGTGCCTGGGTGGCTTAGTCGGTTAAGCATCCGGCTTCTGCTCAGGTCATGATCTCACGGTTTGTGGGTTCGAGCCCCGCGTCGGGCTCTGTGCTGACAACTAGCTCGGAGCCTGGAGCCTGTCTTCGGATTCTGTATCTCCCTCTCTCTCTGACCCTCCCCTGCTCATGCTGTCTCTCTCTGTCTCTCAAAAAATAAATAAAAAACAGGAAAAAAAATTAAAAAAAAAAGAAAAGAAGATTCTGGGTGTGCCTGGGTAGCTCAGTCAGTTAAGTGTCCGACTTTGACGGAGGTCATGATCTCCCGGTTTGTGAATTCAACCCCGCATCAGGCTCTGTGCTGACAGTGTAGAGCCTGGAACTGCTTCAGATTTCGTGTCTCCCTCTCTCTGCCCCTCCCACGCTCTCTCTTTCTCTCTATCAAGTATAAATAAAACATTAAAAAAAAAAAGAAGATTCTGATCAAGGGATATATGATTAAAAATCATTTTAGAACAGTTGGAGCATCTGAATGGCTCAGTTGGTTAAGCCACTTTGGCTGAGGTCATGATCTCATGGTTCGTGAGTTTGAGCCCCACATTGAGCTCTGCACTGATAGTGTGGAGCCTGCTTGGGATTCTTTCTCTCTCTCTTTCGGGACCGCCCCCTCTCTCTTGAAATTAAAAAAAAATTAAATTAAAATAAAAAATCATATTTGGACAGTTGTCTTCGATCAAAAAAAAAAACCTTACATACCATCCTAAAAGGGTTTTGAGAAACAATGTACTTCCTTCTACATTTTAAGCTGGCATTTAATACTTTTCATGAGTTAAAAGTTAATTTTTAATTTTTATTTATTTATTAATTAAATGTTGATTTATTTTTGAGATAATAAGCAAGCAGGGGAGAGGCCAAGAGAGAAGGGAACAAAGAATTTGAAGCAGGCTCCAGGCTCTGCACTGACAGCAGTGAGCCTCATGCGGGGCTTAAACTCATAAACCGTGAGATTGTGACCTGAGCCAAAGGCAGACCCTCAACTGACTGAACCACCCAAGTGCCCCTAAAGGTTAATTTTTTAAATGGGAGGTTTAAAATAGTTTACATTTTGAACCATGAAATGACCTTGGATTGTACCTGAATTAGCATTTTATGATATGATACTCACCAAATCTGAAAAGTCATGTAAAATTTCTAACTGTGGATTTTATCAAATGTTATTACCTAAAAAATATGTTGTTGGCTCCAGAAACCACAAAATTACATTTGTAAGTATTGGCATCACGGGTTTGTGTTGCCTAAGTTGTTCTGAATCTATGGCAATTTTCACGTCTAACAAAACTATGTAGGAGACAGTCAAGGTCTTGTAGGTTTCAGATGCTTCAGTTACTCATTAAAAGAGGTTTTCAGACTTCCCTTCCTGCCAAAGACGAGTAACAGGAACTGAATTCACCCTCTTGCTGAAATAACAACAACAACAACAACAACAACAACAACAACAATTCAGGTAAAATATATGAAGCAATGGTTTCAAATACTAGATATCAAACATCAAAGGACAATGACCCCCGAGAGACAAGAAACAAAGGGAAGAGCCCTTCAGTTGCCCCAGCTTACTGCTTTAAGAATTTCTAAATTATAGACATAAACTTAACTGTATTAATTAATAATCATGTAAAGTGTAAATGTGCTAACAGCTCAGAGCCTAGAGCCTCCTTCAGATTCTGTGTTTCCCTCTCTCTTCCTCTTCCCCACTCACACAACGTCTCTGTCTCTCAAAAATGAATATTAAATAAAAATTAATAAACTTAAAAATAATTCTACACAAACTTTTAGCTTTATTCTTTGAGACCAACATTACCGTGATACCAAATCCAAAGACATTACAAGAAAGGTACAAGCTAATTCTTCTTTAAAATAGTTACAAAAATTTGAAATCAAGATTTAGCAAGTCCAATCAAATATATAAAAAGGAAATATATCATGATTCCTTCAAGTTTGTCCCAAGAATGTAGGACTGGTTTGACATTTACAAATCAACTAATCAATGTAATTTACCATATAAACTGAAAAAAAAAAAAGCATATAATAATCTCAAGGGACACAGAAAAAGCATTTGACAACATCCAGTCCTGATCAAAACTCTCAGCAAGACAGGAACAGAGGAGAACCTCTTCAACTTGATGAAGGCTATGTATGAAAAACCTACAGCCTACAGGTGAAAGACTGAATTGTTTTCCCTCTAATATCATAGTTCCAGTGAGGTTGGGCACAGACATTTGGGAAGTTTTATTTTGGAACTGTTGATTTTGGGGCCCAACATGCCATTGAATGTCTAACTGGGGATTTACAGAGCAATATGGATCTGGAGCTCAGAAGAGAGAGCTGTCATAGAGCCTACTAAAGGATATTTTAAAACAAATTTATATTTTTAAAAACCCTAGAGAAACACAAGTGAAAAGTAAGACAAGACGAGGATTAGGAATGGAAATACTGAAGAAAAGCAACACTGCACCCTGCTTGTGTAGGATAGATATAGGAAGAGGGGCAAGAAAAGGTGACCAAAACAGTGTCAGCTAGCCTAAAAAAAAAAAAAAAAAGTGACCAAGAACAATCTTACACGCGAAAAGATACATTTATGGTGTGTCTGTAAGAGAAATCAAGTTTCAAGAAAGAGGGAGGAGTCAAGTCCAAAGCTGCAAAGGACCTTAAGATTTAAGTATTCTGGTACATGCTGATATGCTTATCCATAAACACAGGTGACCATCAGAACATATTTCAAACAGGCATTGTCTGTTATAGATGGATTTTGGCCAATCATTGATGCTGGTACATTATATTACATTCCATTCTAGTCTGCGTAGACATTGATGCAACTGAGTCTCTCTCCTATTGGTTACTACACTGTCCTCTTGATTGTTCATAGAGATCTCCCAAGAGAACCCACTATCCATGGCTTTAGAAAGTTCAAGTATCCATTTTTCAGGTCAAAAAAGGGTAAGTGAAATACTTTTTTGGATTTTAGGCCTTTTGTTCCTGAAACTAATAAACCGTGTATCCTTTCCCAGATCAGGTACCCTTTATCTCCAATAAAGAGAGGCAGAGAGGAACATTATCGTACTGAGCCTCAATTTTTTTACTAGTAAAAAGTGTATAAGAACACAATCCGACCTCACTACTTTCGTGGAATTGGTTAGAATAAAATGAGATTTCTTAAGTCAGTAACATCTTACTCAGACTCCTTGACACCTGGACTAGAGCCTGACACAAAGCATGAGCTCAGCAAATGGCTATATTGTAATAATAGAATATTTGTTAGAAGGCTTCGTTAATCTGGAAGTTGTTTCAAGTGTTATTCTCCAACCCTGATTTAGGCTCCCAGGTGGCCAGATTTAAATAACTCATCCTGACGGGTGCTAAGGAGTAGCTGGAAGGACTGTAGCCCCCTCCCCGCAATAAATAAAAACATTGGGGGGCGTGCAAACAAAACTTCATGGCCAGTCCCCTGGCTCACCATCCCACCAGATTGCGGGCTCCCAAATCTCTTCCTTTTGAAAATCTGCACCTGTTGTATAACTTTGGGGGAACCTATGTGATCAAATCTCGCTTTGACGTCCTTGGAGATGTTACCGCAAAACTCTTCATAGTAGCCTTGGCTTCTTCAATGTCCCTCAACTTGAGATGAGGCCGCGAAAAGGGCTAAGTGGTCCCCCAGGGGCCCAGCCCTCGGAAGCTTCCTCCTCTGCGCCTCCAGCTTCTCACAGTGGTTAAAGAATGCCGGCAGGCGGGCCTACAACGAGGTCCCAGAGGCTTGGGGTTTTCTCGCAGGTGGGCCTTGGTGGCGGAGGTGGGGCCGCCCACTAAGGGCACCTCCTCCCGCGGCTGGTTGCCCGGTGCGGGGGCGGTAAGGGCGAAGCTGGGCTGTTAGCTGAAGGCTCCTCCTCCCAAGGGCAGGCCAGGGGAGGCGGAGGCGGGGCCCAGGTACCTACAGTGGGGCGGACTTCGGCAGGCGGAGGCGGGGCCAGGCTCCGCGGGTCTTTTTTTTCTCGCGGGCCGGCAGGCCGGAGAAGCCGTGGGTTTCTTTTCCCGGGGGCGGGCCTCGGCAAAACGAACCGACCTGGGGGCGGGGCTGGGCCGCGAAGGCCCCTCCTTCCGAGGCGGGCTTATTTGGCCGTGGCGGCAGCTGCGGGGTGTCCGCGGTTTGGCTGCCTAGCCGAACGGGCTCTGGCTCCTCCCAGTGGCCGGCCGGGGCGGAAGCAGGAGGCGGGGGCAGCGTGCGCGCTGCTGGTCTCCTCTCCCGCGGCGCTGGGGCCCGCGTTCCGCGGCTGCTGCTGGATTCGGCGCCTCGCTGTCGGCCAGCTTTTCTCGGCGCCCGCCGGCTTCTAGACCAGGCCTCCTCTTCAAGCCCCGGCCCGCGGCGTCGACCCCGTCAGCCGTCTCCCGCCCCGTCTCATAGTGTGGCCACCGCTGCCGCGGCCCCAGCCCCGATGGCTCTGTGCAACGGAGACTCCAAGGTCAGTCTTTCGCGTGGGGGTCCCTGCCTCACCGCTTCCGGGGGCAGGCGAGGCTCCGGGGCCGGGGAACCACCGCTCGCCCCCCCTCCCCCCAGCCCGTCAGCGCAGCCCTGCGGCCCGGGCAGCTGCGCGTCGGAGAGTCCCTGGTCGGGGCCTGTGGCATGTTTTCTCCTTGGGAGCGGCAGGTGCTTTGTTGATTTTGTCTGCGTGTCGGGGTTCCTGCGGCCGCCGGTCTCCGGGCGTCGGGGAGGGCGTCAGCTCCCCGCGGCCGTGCCGCTGGCCCCCGCCTCCCCCGCGCAGCTTTGGGGCTCGGAGCCCGGGGAGCGTGGCCGGAGGGTGGAGGTAGGGAGGCAAGCGGGCGTGTGTGTTTGCTTCCTCAGCCCTCACCCTCTTCCCTTCCGGAGGCTGGGAGCCTTTTGTGGACCTCCAGGGGCCCGCCGAAGGCAGGGCAGGGTCGGGGCCTCGCGTGCGGCTTTCGAGCCGTGCCGGTCTCCTGTCTTCCCGCCACCCCATTTCCCGCCTGCCTTCGGTGGGGCCCTCCGCGTTCCCCAACGCCGGCCTTGGGGGTCCGCGGCGGCGAGGCTGCGTGACTGGAGCTCCCCTCGCTTCCCCCCTCCTCTAGCCCCGATCCCCAGGTCAGTCCTTGGTCTGGGCCCATGGCCCGAGGGTCGCTCACTCCGCTGCCCTCCCCCTTCTCCGAGGGCTGGAGCGTGGGTCGAACCCCGCCCCCAATCGCTGGCAGCTTTTACGCGTTTGTTAACGGTGGATCCCCCTCCCAGCGGTGCGGATCCCTCTCCGGGACGCGAGCCGCGGCCGCCACCTCCGAGGGCTGGGGAAGTGGGGAATCCCGGCGTGCTGGAAAAGTTGCTAACTTGATGTGGGGAGAGCACGTTTGGGCCGCCGCTGCGCTTCTCGTCACCTCCAACTCACTTTTTGCTTTAGATCCTCTCGTTCGTCTCGCCTCTGAAATTGAGTACCTTCGCTTTCACTTCTGTATTAAAATCCTCGTGGGCTTGGAGTTCTTTCAGACCCTCACAGTGCCGTTTTTGTCAGCGGGAAACTGCAGTTTTGAATTGCGATTAACTTGAGCAAGATGCACCTCCTGTATGCTGTTTAGAGGCTGGCTTTGAGAAATTGCTTTAAATTTTATTCAGGTGTGTGTCATTTTGAACGTCAGGCGGGAAGTGGTGGTCTAAGTCAGATAGTAGTGCCTTACTCTGGCGGCATTCTCTTTCACAGGTGGTGCCTAAGTGTCCCATGTTAGTAGGTCCTTTTTTGCTAATGATTGCTTAGTACCTCGTAAACATTCAAAAACTATTTGTTGAACAAATGAGAAAAGATAGTACGGTAGCGATATGCCCTTTGAAACCGGGGAAACTGATGCTTAGATTACGTGAAGCTCTTTTCTCAGGATTATGAAAGTAAATGAAGACACTGAAGTAGTTTCAGACCTCAGAAGCTAATGTAAACCTCATTGTACAGTTCTTTCCTGTACACTTGCAAAGCATTTTTTCTTCTCTTTGGATACTTGTGACTAATCTTTGTGCTTCTAGAAGAAATGACTGTACTAACAGAACTCAAACCTAATTTGCAGACTTTGAGAAATAGGTAGTGATAAGAGTATTTTCACAAAATTAACTGGCAGCAGAAAGTTAAAGATTATTTCCAAATTTATTTGTCTCAGGAGTATGGGACATAAACTTTTTTACTAGTTGATAACTTGGATTTTAAAGAGTCTTGATCAATTTGATATATTTGAGCTTCAAGTGAATTGCTGATTTGATATTACTTCAAGGTCCTTCATATTTTATAGCATACTCAAACGTGTGTATTTTTATTTCGGACTAAAGTGAACCGAATGGATTTCAAGGAAGAGCCATCAGAGAAATAACATATCATCAACTCTATTATTATTTTATGTGTGCCTAAGGATAAAAAAAACCCCACAATTAAACCGATATGTCATTGATCATAAGAAACATTTCAAATACAGAAATGTATAAGTAAAGTAGGTGAAATAAGATATTTCTAAGAGATCTACCTGGAAGGTATCTCTTTTCCATAGTTTACTACTGAATTACCGTTCTCTCAAGTGAAATAGAAGTACTGGCCCCACGCTTACTTTGTACATAGATTGTGACTCTGACAGTTCTATGTAAATCCTGGTTTATCAATTAAAGAGGCAATTTCAATTCCCATCCTGGAACATTTCAGTTTGTATCAGGATTTTCTCTTTTTCTTAAGATTTTTTTTGAGTAATCTCTACATCCTCTGTGGGCTTCGAATTTAACAACCCAAGATCAAGAGTTGTAAGCTCTAATGACTGAGCCACCTAAGTGCCCCTGTATAGGATTTTCTAAAATGATATTTTTGCATGATAGAAATTAGGGAAAGACCTAAAATCTATCAAAGCATTTGGGCTGAATGATTAACCACCCAAAGCAGAAGTTATTGTTTTCTTGGTTAAGGAGTTAATATAATGTTATTTAATTAAGTTAAGATCTTATTTAATAATGTATTTAAAACCTTTTTACAACTACTTGATGTCATGAATAGTAGATAGGTCAAGTATGAGACATAGTATTTTCTGTTTTACTGAGGCAGGATTATCAGAATATTGTTCTTTGGATTACATCGTTTCCCACTTTTTTTTTTTTTTTTTACTCCTTTTTATCTAAGCCTCAGACTCTTGGAGTAGAGGTGGGACGGCCCTATCACTTTTCCTGAGATGTCGACTAGGGTATATTGTACTGTGTTTTTTAAGTTGATTGCATGTGATATAGAATCTTTAGTGACACCTAATGTTAAACTTAAAAAAAAATTTTTTTAATGTTTATTATTGAGACAGAAACAGAGCATGAGCAAGGGAGGGGCAGAGAGAGAGGGAGACACAGAATCCGAAGCAGGCTCTAGGCTCTGAGCTGTCGGCACAGAGCCCAATGCAGGGCTCGAACCCATGAACTGTGAGATCATGTCCTGAGCCGAAGTCGGACGCTTACCCAACTGAGCCACCCAGGCTCCCCTAATGTTAAACTTGTAAATTTGGCATTTTTAAATTTAAGTTTTTGAATTGAGTTGTAAGATGATGAGTTTTTTTTTTTTTTAACCTGGGACGCATTGGGTATTAAACAACTATCCTTTTATGATAATCCCTTATATAGTACATTTTTTTTGAAAGGTCAAAGATGATTATTTTTGGCCTCAGATTTTATTCAGATATTCAAGAAGATACACATCTAGAATGTAAGAGCTGTTACAAAAGGAGTAGTTTTTATTATTTCCTGTTGTTTGACGTGGAAGGTTTGAAGGCTTGGAGGATTTTGAAATTCCTCCAGGAACGTCAAATAGCCTTGTCTTTAGCTGGGCCAACTTGTTTCTTAAGGTAGATAATTGTCTTTTAAGAAGTTTTTAAAAATGTAGACTTGTCCTATACTCATTCAAATGTATCTGATACTTTTCAAAAGGGTATTTAATGAATTACATTTCACAGGATGCTGTTTGAAGTAAAGAATTATTTGCTATACAGAATAATAAAATTTATCTCTATTATGGTGCTTAAGTTGTCTTCATGTTTCCTTCTAACTTAAACTCTGTTAGATGCTCAAGATGAGTAAAGTCCTCAGGGATAAAACGTAATTCTGAAGCACTTTGTGAATCAACAGAAAAGTAGTTTCATAGAAATTTGAATATTTGTATAGCATATATAATTCTGGGTTGTGTAGAATAGGAAGCTGTTTTTTTCATGCATTTTGTAGAATAGAGACATTTCTGTATTTGCTTCAGAATCACAGTGGTTCAAAACACACAGCCCTACTATAGTAATAATGTGATATTAGTTTGTTTTATTATTGATGGACTCTTGCCATGGCTTCAGGTTCATGGTTTGAAGATTAAGGACATGATTGTATAGTTATGTCTGTACATTCCCTGATATAGGCCATTATAATATGATAGGAAGTAAGGTGTTTGGTTATAGTAGTGTGACCATGTATTCTCTTTGTCTAAACCGGGGCACATAAGGACATAAAAGAACATAAAAGAAGTTCCTGAAAATAAATCTGTAATTGCTGTAAATGGAATATTAACAAATAATTTTGGATTTATGCAATATAGTAAATGGCAAAACTGTAGCAAGAGTGCTCGGATTACTGTCTCCAAACATTATGCGCAGGATCACATGATGTCTCCTTTTGCATATACTTTACAAACACCTGATTCACATTTCCCACCGACCTAGCTGATGGTGGCCTGCAGGTTTGGAGCATTTTGCAAGCTGCACAGTGGCTGTGTGGCACGCACTCAAAACTGGACAGAGTTAGCTACCCCTTGTTGCCATTGTCCAAGTGTATTTCATTTTATCGGAAAGGGATTAGGAAGTGGGTTATCAGTGGTTGGCTTTCAGATTGAACCTGAAGTTAGACCTGTTTATTGCATCTGCACTCTATGCAGAACTAGATAAAACCATGTCCGAAGGTGGGAATATGAAAGTATAATAAACCCATCCTATGTTACTTAAATGTAGTTATTCATAGCGTATGTGTAAAAATGAAGACTATGAAGTAAATGTTAAGCTGGGTGGGATGTTGGAGTAACAGGTGTAAATTAGGATCGTTCTGGGCAAACTGGGCCATATGGTCACTTCAGTTACAGAGCACATATTGTTCTAAGTCTGGATCTTGATTTCTCCAATGACAGGTATTTAAAATTTGGCTAAAATTTAATCCTTATGTATATATTAGAATAATTCTTTAACATTTTTTATTATTTATTATTTTTTTTAAACTTTTTTTTAAAAATTTTTAATTTATTTTTGAGAGACAGAGAGAGACAGTGTGAACAGGGGAGGGTCAGAGAGAGAGGGAGACATAGAATCTGAAGCAGGCTCCAGGCTCTGAGCTGTCAGCACAGAGTCTGTCGCGGGGCTCGAACCCACAAACCGTGAGATCATGACCTGAGCAGAAGCCAGACACTCTACCGACTGAGCCACCCACGCGCCTTCTTATTTATTATTGAGACAGAGAAACAGCATGAGTGGGAGAGAGGCAGAGAGGGGGGAGACACAATCTGAAGCAGGCTCTGGGCTCTGAGCTGTCAGCACAGAGCCCGATGTGGGGCTTAAACCCACAAACTGTGAGATCGTAACCTGAGCCAAAGTTGGACGCCTAACTGACTGAGCCATCCAGGTACCCCTAGAATAATTACTTCTGAGTTAATACTTATGTTAAGAGAGTTATGAAATTCTTAAAAATAGTGTCAAATTGCTTGTTTCCTAAAAGATGAGAACCAGCAGTGTTGAAACTGACCAACAGGTAAAATAATCTGCTCTAAAGTACCATAACAGGTTTCTCAAACTTTTAAAGCTGCCTGGACTCGCAAACTTCTGTTATTCATGTTTGTCGCCAGGAGAATAGAATCCTTTTTGTCTCTTAAAACTTATAAATCACCCTTACCTTGTCTGCAATTTGGAGAACTAGTCTTAGTAGTTCTTATCCTCTGAGTCTCATTGTGAATATAAATTTAAGACTCTAGAATTCTAAAATGCTGCTTTGGACAAATTTTGGATGAACAATCCCTAATTAATTTGAGAAAGTTAGATGAATATAAAAATACAGCTAAATCATTGTTTTGATATGTTTATTGTAATAGTGAAACTTTTTATGTTGTAATTTTTCCTCCTTTAACATTTTATGAAAAATTTTCAAGCCGACAAGTTAGAAGAAATTTTAGTCACCATTTAGGCATATACCTAGATTTTTACTCAGTTTTCTTAAGACAGCTTTATTGAGATATAATTCACATACCATAAATTTGTGCCAATATTAAGGGCACAATTCAGTGGCTTTTAGTATATTCACAGATTCGTATGACTGTCACCACAGTTTTAGAACATGCTCATCACCCTTGAAAGAAATCCTGTACCTTTTAGCAGTCAGTCCCCCCTTTCCCCATCTGCCTTTCTCTCCCAACCCTAGACAACTGCTAATCTTTTTTGTCTCTGTAGAGTTGCCTTTCTGAACTTTTTATATGACTAGCATCTTAAAATATGTAGTCTTTTATGACTGGCTTCTTTTACTTTGTGTAATGCCTTCAAAGTTCATCTGTCTTGTAGCAGGGTTAAGTACCTTACTCTTTTTTGTTACCAAATAATGATCCATTGTTTGGATATACCACCTTTTATTCATTCATCAGTTGACGGACACTGGGTTTTTTACACTTGGGATATTATGGATAACGGTGGTGTGACTATTCTGTATAAGTGTTTCTGTAGACATATGTTTTCATTTCTTTTAGATGTATAGGAGGGGTGGAATTGCTGGGTTATATAGTAATTCTGTGTCTAACCATTTGGTGAACTGTCAGACTGTTTTCCAAAGTGGCTACAGTATTTTCCATTTTCTGTGAGTACAGCATGAGGTTCTAACTTCCCCACATTTTTGCCATCACTTGCCTTTTTGATTATAGCCATTGTAGTGGGTGTGAACTGGTATCTTATTATGATTTGCATTTCCCTAATGACTGATGATGGTTGAACGAGCTTATTATCCATGTGTATATTTTCTTTGGAAAAATGTCTGTTAAGGATCATTTGCCTGTTTTTGAAAGTAGGTTACTTGTCATTTTACTGAGTTGTAAGAGTTCTTTTAGTGACAAGTCTCTTATCAGAAATATGCTTTGCAGATATTTTCTGCATCCTTTGGGTTTTTACTCTTAATGGTGTCTTCTGATGAATAAAAGCTTATAATTTTGATAGGTTCAACTTACTTATTTCCTCTTGTCTCTTTTTTGGTATCTCACCTAAGGAGCATTTCCTTTTTTTTTTTCCTTCAAGGTTCTATTTAAATTCCAGTTAGTTAACATATGGTATAATACTAGTTTTGGGAGTAGAATTTAGTAATTGGTCACTTACACCGGTGCTCATCACAACAAATGCCCTACTTAAACTTAATACCCATCACCCATTTAGCCCGTTCCCCCTCCCCCTCCCCTCCAGCGACCCTCAGTTTGTTCTCTACAGTTTGGTCTTTGATGGTTTGCCTTCTAAGGAGCATTTCCTAATGATCTTGAGACTTGTAAAATTGTCTGTTTTCTTCTAAAAGCTTTGTAGCTTTAGCTCTTATATTTAGGTCTTTGATCTGTTTTGTTATGAGACCCTAAGTTATAATTTGGTGGAACATTTTCATATTGTTGCATTTTTGTCATGAACTGTGAAATCTGTTCCTTCCAACTCCAACATCTGACTGGTTGAAATAAGATACCAGATTTATAGCATTAGCCTGAAAAAATAGCTTTTTAAAAAAGTAATTAAAGGTAGTAAGGAATAAAAGTATAAACTTTTAATGGATGGTTAATTGGATGCTTAATCCACTTAATGGATTTAACGTGATAGATTTTTGGTTTTATAATGGAGTGGTTGGCTCTTAGATTTGACTGAATGTTGGCCTTGTTTTTGACACCATAGCAGAACTTGACCATCTGGTTTCCCCCTGAGGCTGAGGGTAAACAGTTGCTTATTGTAGCACTGTTTTTCAGTTTGTGGAGACAAATGGTTTGAAAAGGTCACTAATAGGCGTTTTGTTTTGCTTGTTTTTATTGAGGCAAATGTACATAGTCTAAGCACACTTATCTTTAAGTGTACAGTTTGAATTTTTTAAAAGTTTATTTATTTTGCGAGAGAGCGAGCACAAGCAGGAGAGTGGCAGAGAGAGAGGAAGAGACAATCCCAGGCAAGCTCTGCACCAAACATGAGATCATGACCTGAGCTGAAATCAAGAGCTGAGTGCTTGCTTTACTGACTGAGCCACCTCGGTGTTCCACTGTACAGTTTGAATCTTGACATATATATATGTACACACACACACCTCCATATAACTACTTCTCCAATCAAGATCTATGGGGGCATGTGGGTGGCTCAGTTGGTTAAGCATCCGACTTAGGCTAGGGTCATGATCTCATGGTTCATGAGTTTGAGCCCCACATCGGGCTCTGCACTGTCAGAGCCCACTTGGGATTCTCTCTCTCCCTCTTTCTCTTTCCCTTCCCATTGGTGCTCTCTATCTCAAAATAAATAAACTTTAAAAAAAAAACAACATTTCTATCACTCACAAGTTCCTTTGTGCCCCTTTGACAGTTAATCCCTCCACTCTTGGAGCAGCAACCACTGTTCCCCTTTTTATAACCACACATTAGTTTTGTCTGCTTTTGAATTTTATATAAGTGGAGTTGTATAGTGATTTTGGCGTTTTTCATAATATTTTTGAGATTTGTCTCTGTTGTGTTAGTAGTTCATTTTTATCGTTGCATAGTATTCCACTGTGTGGATATACCAGAATTTGTTTATCCATCCACATGTTGATGGCCGTGTGTTCTGTTTCCAGTTTTTATGGACATAGATTTAGATGTTCATTACTCTTGGATAAATACTTAGGAGTGGAATTGTTGGGTCAGAGGAGAGCCCCTAATAAGTTTTGCTATTTTCTGTTTTGTACAGTTTAAAATGTTTAGGTTATAATAAGTTACTCAATGTCTGAAAGAGATAAACTTTTGGATAGTAAAACAAACTTTAAAAAAACTGCATCATAAAATTGTATTCATAAGGGTATTTTCAAAAGTACCTTATTCAGCTGTAGTTTAATGGAATAGTATGTGGTTTGTGGGCAAAGAGGGTACTTATACATTAGCTTCATAAACATGTAACAGAAATGAACCACTTCTTTGATAATAGCAATCTGAATTTTTAATTATTAAAAATTTTTTGTTTTATTTGTTTTTGAGAGAGAGAGAGAGAGAGAGAGAGAGAGAGAGAGAGACAGCGTGAGCAGGGGAGGGTCAGAGAGAGGAGGAGATACAGATGCTGAAGAGAGCTCCAGGCTCTGAACTAGCCGTCAGCACAGAGCCCAACGCGGGGCTTGAACCTACGGACTGTGAGATCATGACCTGAGCCAAAGTTGGATGCTTAACCTACTGAGCCTCCCAGGCACTGTGCAATCTGAATTTTAAATTCAAAAATAATTTGATAATAAAGTTGATGAAAATAGAATTGGAAGCACTTGGAATTTAATAAAGCTGGGTTATTTTTGTTTTTATTATTTATTTATTTAAAGCTTATTTTAACAGAGGCAGAGACAGCATAAGTGGCGGGGGGGGTGGTGCAGAGACTGGGGAGGGGAGAGAGAATCCCAAGCTGGCCAGCGCAGAGCCCTACACAGGGCTCGAACCATGAGATCATAATCTGAACCAAAACCAAGAGTCCAATGCTTAACCAACAGAGCCACTGAGGTGCCCCCTTCTTCTTTTTAAATGCAGCCTTTCGGATTGGTGCCCTACCTCCATATAAAAACTATTTTCAGGGGTACCTGGGTGGTTCCTGTGGTTGAGTGGTTAAGCATTGGACTTTGGCTCAGGTCATGATCTCACGGTTAGTGGGTTTGAGCCCTGCGTCAGCTCAGAGCCTGGAGCCTGTTTTGGATTCTGTGTCTCCCTCTCTGTCTGACCCTACCCTGCTCACACTGTTTCTTTCTGTCTCTCAAAAATAAATAAATGTTAAAACACCACCACCACCACCACCATTTTCGGGAGTTTGATGAGAAAATTTCTATCAGTTTGTGAGGCATATAAACCTGGTATGGAAAATCTTGTATTCACCAGGCCTACCTCTCCAGAGATTAATTAATAGTGCCTCTAAGTGGTTCCTCTTCCCTAATGTCTTTCCTTCATTAGTTACCCCCTTAAAAAAAAGTATGCATGGGGCGCCTGGGTGGCTCAGTCACTTAAGCATTTGGCTTTGGCTCAGGTCATGATCTCGTGGTTCGTGGGTTTGAGCCTATGTCGGGCTCTGTGCTGGTGGCTAGCTTCGAGCCTTGAGCCTGTTTCAGATTCTGTGTCTCCCTCTCTCTCTGACCCTCCCCTGATTGCGCTGTCTCTCTCTCTCTCTCAAAAAAAAAAATTAGTATGCATTTATGTTTTAAATTTACAAAGCTAGAAAATCAGTATAATGTGTATTTTTTTAAGTTTATTTATTTTGAGAGAGACAGTGCAAGTGGGAGAGGGGCAGAGGAAGCATCCCGAGCAGCTTCCGCACTGCAGGCACAGAACTCAGGAAGCTATGAAGTCATGGCCTGAGCTAAAACCAAGATTCAGATGCTTAACCAGCTGAGCCACCCAGGTGCTTCCATTGTAATGTATATCTTAAAGACAGGGTCACAGAAAGGTAAGCATGATGAGAGCCATTTTGTATAATTTTGCCCTGTGTTCTTATGTATTTTTGCTATATATGGCCAGGCAAAGCAGGATCATAGTATGTTATTGTTTTAGAATCTGCCGGGGATGCTTTAGTGTTAGTTTTTACGTAAAATTTCACTTTAGGTGGTAGTAAACCTTTTCAGAAGGATGTATGATGCAGATTTATTGCTGATGAGTTTGTGGGTCAGCTCAGCATTGTTGAGCTCTACTACTTTCATCCTTCTCCTAAATCAAGATGTCTTATGGCATGGCATTCTCACTTCTGCCCTCATTACTTAAGCCAAAACAAGTCTCATGGTTGAGCCCAATGTCAAGAGTGAGGAAACATAGTCTTCATCCTAAAACACGATGATGAACTGCAAAGTCACGTGAGAAACAGCATGGATGTACGGAATAGTGAAGACCTAGGGCCAGTAATACAGTCAGTTACATATAGAATATTAAAAACCTGCGTAAGTAGAGCAATGAGTATAAAGTCCCTATCTAGCTGAAGAGTTTATAACTGGTCAGTATTTCTTCATGTATTTTTACTTAGTGCCTCACAGTAAAAGTTACATATTCTTTATTTTGTATGTTGTTTAATCAGTTGATTCAGGGATTGCCAACATAACCATTAATTATCAAGGTTTTCATTTATCTTTGACTTAATGATTTTAAGAACCAACAGTTCAGTGCTTCTCACAGATCTGCTGTAAAGAACCAGTTAAGTTTTCAACCCACTAATGCTGCTAATGCAGTAAATTTACAGAGAAATGAAATTTAAAAATCTAAGACCTCATACATAAAGACCACCAATTTTTATTGTAGACTTAGCAGAAATAAAATTATTTTATCAACTTGTTATATAAGCATATGAATGCTTACATGGAGCTTAGGTAGAACTACGTCTCTTTTGTTATGAACTGGTCACAATTTGCAGATCACCACTGGTACCCTTTTGTGAACCACAATAGCTTAGATCCTTTATTTTACTAGGGATTGTAAAATGGTGATGCTCTAATTGTTTTACCTGGAATTCTTTAAAAAAATTTAAAGAAATTTTTTAATGTTTATTTACTTTTGAGAGAGAGAGAGAACGAGCAGAAGAGGGGCAGAGAGAGAGGGAGACAGAATCCAAAACAGGCTCCAGGCTCTGAGCTGTCAGCACAGAGCCCAATGTAGGGCTTGAACTCACAGGGTGTGAGATCATGACTTGGGCCAAAGTAGGACACTCAACTGACTCAGCCACTCAGGTGCCCCTAAAACATTAAAAAAAATTTTTGTGGGTGGGGGGAGCACTCGAGCGAGTGGGGGAGGGGCAGAGAGAGATGGAGACAAAGAATCTGAACAGGCTCCAGGCTCTGAGCTGTCAGCACAGGTGACACTGGGGCTCAAACTCATGAACCAAACTATGAGATCATGACCTGAGCCAAAGACGGACACTCAACTGACTGAGCCACCCAGGTGCCCCTTACCTGGAATTCTTTTATAAAGAACTCTCTCATTAACTATATGGTCACTTGTGGTAGAGTTCATACTGGAAAGGCAGAATGCATGCTTGATTCCTTCCCATTACTTTGACCAAATTTGTTAATAGTTTTTTCAAGTTTTATTATTTGTAATAAAGCGTACGCCAGGCACATACTAAAGTAGAAAGGGCCACATACAGAAGGGGGATTGTGTTTATGAAGTATAATAGAAGCATCTTGAAAAATGGACCATGTGCTAAATAAATACCTGTGAAATTGTGACATCTGCTTAAACTTCACGAAACATTTTTTATCTTAAAAAAATATAGATTCTTTCTAAGCTAAAATTTTTAAAGGTGTTTTAGGAGTAATTATGCAAGGGACAAAATTGAATGTCTTCACAAACTCAGTATGAAGAGATAGCTTTTTGATTATCTTTCATCTGTAAATAAACAGCATTATCTTGAGGTCCTCAGAAGAGAGACAGTGAAATTTGAGGATAAATATGTATTATTTCTTTTTTTTTTTTTTTAGTGTTTATTTTTGAGACAGTATGAGTGGAGGAGGGGCAGAAAGAGAGAGAGAGAGAGAGAGAGAGAGAGAGAGAGAGAGAGAGAGAGAGAGAGAGAGAGAAGGAATCTGAAACCGGCTTCAGGCTCTTCGCTGTCAGCACAACCTGACTTGGGGCTTGAACTCTGGAATGGTGAGATCATGAGCTAGGTCAAAGTCGGTCACTTCGGGCTGAGCCCCTGGTTTTTAAATATTTCTTTTTCTTTGTTTACATCTTTGCAAAGAACCTTTGGTGCTTGGTTGTGTGAATAGGTACACACATATCACCTGAAATCACCTTCAGAAGAAGTACTTTATGTTACCATGATTGATCTGAGTCACAATAAGAGTGCAGAATAGGTAGGAAAAACTAAGGGTCAGTATGAAGAAAAAAATCTGTGAGGAGGATGAGCAAGTAAACATGGTTCAGAACTTTTCCTTTCACTATTTTAATAGTATGAGAACAATTGTTACTGAATGTTGTCTACCTTTTGGAAATAGTTTGGAGCTGATTCATAGTGGCTTAGATTTATCTAGAGATAACCTTGTTCGTCTCTCAGCTGGCTAATCTCCAACACTGAATGGAAAAACTGTAATAATACTTTAAAGGATTTAAAAATCATGAGGTAAATAATAATCTCTGATTTTCATCAACATTGCAAGTTTTCTTATTTGATTTAGTACTGGTTACATAAGTATAGTTTATCTGTCAGGTAAAATTGCCATAGCTTTCTGAAAAGACTTCTTTTAGGATAATTGAAATCCAAGGGGAAGTAATTAATGATTTCAAAGGGTTTAAACATTGGTATTAGAAATTATAATGTTGGAATAAATTTTTATTTCCCTGCAGATTAGTGAGACAGAGAATATAGGCTTTTGGTTTTATTTTCTTACTCAGTGTTCATATGTATAAATGAAATCCATTAGATCTGTATTTAGTTTATCTGAGAAGATGAATTTCCTCAATCATTCCTGTGGTTAGGGTTTATATATGGGAGTCTGACAGTGTTTAAGTGGACGCTGGAAGTAGTATTAGAGTCCAAACTAACCTGCTTTTTATTTTTTAATTCATTGATTTTAAGTAGTTCATTCAGACTGTGTTTGTTATGTTTAGCGGTGTTGCCCTGGAACTTGAAAGGAGCTGTTGGCACCATAAATAAAGGGTGGAAGAGGATTTGCAATGATTTTGAAGAATCCAGAGATATAGTTGATTATTCAAAAGAAGATGAAGTTCGGGTCAGAAGTGCAAATTGATTCAGTAAAGGAGAAAAAAATAAAAACCATATGGAGATGGTTGTGGCTTGGTTCTTATCTGACATGTAGAAATAAAGAAGGAGTAATGAATATACATAGTAAATGCTTGAAATTTCATTAGGGAAAAGAATTTTCTCAGTATATGAAATCATTAGCAAACCAAGAGCAGAGTAAACTGCTAAGACAAAAAGTTTATGTCACTAGGGCCTTGTATTTCCCAGACTTGTTGAACACTGAAAGCTTAAAAAATGTAGTAATTTATTGAGGGAATTCCAGTAGAAGCTTATAAATTACATAGATTAAATGAGATAGAGAAAAATGAACTCCAGTGAACTGAGTGATCATAATTTTTGTTCATGATGATTAATACCCTAAACATGTGAAATTCTTAGATAAATAGAAGAAAGCCATTAATCATAATTTAAGCAACATGAAGCAGTAGAAGCTTGGTAAGCATTCCATATACAAGTAAATGTAAATGCACTATCCTGTATTATTATATTGGGATGTCTCAGGACTTGTAGATTTTTCTCAGGTGTAAAGCCATTTCCTGAGGGCGTTTTATACATTTGTTACATAAAATGAACTGCTTAATTATCACCTGTATTCAATAATTGCACCTAGAACTTTTTATATATGTCATTAGAGATTTTTTAGAGGTTTTTTTTTTGAGAATCCTATAGCACTTACATACAGATGAAAATATATGTTTATGAAATAAGTTAGTTTTAGTATTGCTAAACTTTCTTCATGTTCAGTCCGATTCTTCTAAGAAATTACTTTTTGACTTGAGTTGTCCAGGAGTTCTTTTTCCACACATCTTACATGCCATCGAGAATTTTGATAATTCAGCATTTCTTGAGAGTGCTCAGTTACGCCTGGGATTTTTTTCAAGGCCATTGACAACTCATTTTGCAAGTTTTAATGCTAGTAGTACTTCCTTGATCTTACCAGAAGATGTCAATGGAAGTTTTTCAGGTAATAACCAGGAATAACCAGGACTCAGTCCTTCTTCAGATGGTTTTTAAATGTTTTGCAGCCTGAAATGTTAAGGGGTTGAACTTGTCCAAAGCTACTACTAGGAGTAACAAGCCACTGCACTTTCCAGGGGCCTTACTCAAGTGTTTCTAGAAAACATAGAGCATGATGTACTTGGTGAGTTACATAAAACTCCAAAATGTCTATGCTAGATTAATTTCAGCCAAGCTCAGCTGTATTTTTTTGCTGAATCCTTGGGGCATCTTTCTGCCTGAAGGAAATTGTCTAAGAGACTCGAGGGAATCTCTTTGCCTTAAGGGATTTTATGTCAAATTGTACATAACTATGACCAAGGCAGTGACAGCTGTGTCATTGAGCTAATGCAAAATTTAAGATATTTTGTGATTTTTCCAGATGTCTGGCTTTTGTTTGGCATGTCTGAGATGGATTTATCCATGCTGGGATTTTTCAGCCAAAGAAGACATGGTGTATACCACTCTGTGGGACAATAGAGAGTTTAAAGAATAGGTCAAGACCTTGGTTATAGGGCTCAGAAGGTATTTTGGACTTAATTGACCTTTATTCTAAAGGAAAGTCACTGTAGGATTTTAAGCAGGGGGAGGACTAAAATCTGAGTTTTTTCCTTTCAAGCACGCAGGCTTGTTAACCACCTGATCAAAGTCAGTATCACCAGTAATGGAACAAAATGACATTGTGTCCTTGCCACTGTGCTCTATCAGGAAGAGGCATGATTACATCATCATTGTACGATTGTTGCCAAAAAATGTTTATCTGGAATCTAATCATGGGCAACACGTAGATCCTGCTTGGGGCATGTTCCACAAAAAGCTGGCCTGAACTTTAAAAAAATGTCACTGTCATAAAGGATCATAAAAAGGTGAATAGATAAATAGTTCTAGATTATAGAGGACAATGACATGAGAATGTGAGTGCGAAGTTTGTGGCTTTAGATAGGGTTCTGGAATTTTTTTTAAAAAAGCCATATAAGACATTATTGGGTGACATTTGGGGAAATTTGTGTGTAGATACTATCAGTTTTAAATTTCTTGGGTGTGATAATATAGCAGTTATGTGTAGTTATGTAGGAGAATGTCCCTGGCAGGAAGTACATGCTGAAAAGTTTGTTTTTTGCTTTTTAATGTTTTTTATTTATTTTTGAGAGAGAGAGAGAGAGAGAGAGAGAGAGAGAGAGAGAGAGAGCGAGCGAGCGAGCGCGAGCGAGCGCGAGAGCAGGGGAGGGTCAGAGAGAGAGGGAGACACAGAATCCAAAGACAGACTCCAGGCACTGAGCTGTCAGCACAGAGCCTGACCGGGGCTCAGACCCGTGAACCGTGAGATCATGACCTGAGCCGGAGCCAACTGAGCCACCCAGGCACCCCTGAAAAGTTTTTTGGGAGAGAAATGTCTATAATTTTTTTCCAGCAGTTCAGGGGAAGAAGTATATATAGATACAAATAATGCAAATGTGGCAAAATGTTACTAATTGTTGAATTAAGTGGTGAGTGGTGTTTTATTGTGCCATAGTTTGGGTTTTTTTTAAATTTTAAGTTTATCTTAACACCCAGTGTGGGGCTTGAATTGATGACCCTGAGATCAAGAGTTGCATGCTTCTTTGAGTTGGACAAGTGCCCCTGTGCCATATTTGCATCCTTTCTGTAGGTTTAAAGTTTTTCAAAAAGAAAAGGAAGGAGGGTAGAACAAGCCTATGATAAAGTCAAGAGCTAGAAGGTCTCTTTGATTTAACCCTTTAGTTGTAGGATCAAACTTAATCAGTGTTGTATGTGAGGTGATGGCTTCTTATCAAAGACTTCAGTGAAGTCTCTTGACATTTCTAAAGTACCTAAGGTGTTGGATAACTTTGTGAAGATGAAGTACAATTTTTCCAGAGTATAGGTGTAATGAGATTAAATAAGTAAATATGCTCAAACTTCCAGTAGCCGTTTGGTAATGAAAGGATTATTCTGGATAGTGGAGTATCCCAGATGACTAAAATGTGTGTGTATGTGTGTGTGTGGGGGGGGTAAAATCTCTTTAACCCTAAAACTTTTTTTTGGCAACTGAAGGCTGTCAGCATAGAGCCAGACGTGGGGCTCAAACTGAAGAACTGTGAGATCATGACCTCAGCTGAAGTTGGACGCGTAACTGACTGAGTCATCCAGGGGCCCCCTAAAATGTCTTTTTGAAGTGCGACTACCTGAATAAGTTTAGTACTTAAAAAATCCTGTTTCCAAAATCATTTATATGGTATAATACTACTTTTCTCAGGTATCAGTGGAACATTATTTCATTCATGAAAGCAATCTTTCTAAAGTATTAGGTACCAAAATATTAAAAAATAAAATGAAGGGTGTTTTCCAAAAATACCATGCATATTTACCTACTTTTCCTTCTGTAGTGCTGATAGTTTTGGGATTTGAAAAGGCCTACATTTACATTCTGCTTTTGCCATTGTTTCCCTACGCAAGTGACATAGTATCTAAGTCTCATTCTTCAATCTGTAAAATAGAAACGCATATCATTGTGAATAAGAAAACATGTAAAAGCACATGAACTACTAGATGTGAAGGAAATGCTAATTCCCTTTTTTTATTAAAAAAATCTTTTATTTTAAAATAAAACATGGGCACATAAAACTACATACAACAAATGTATAGTTGAATGAATTATATAAATCATGTGTGCTTTTTATTCAAAATACTGAGTTTTTTCCTTTAAAGTCATATAATTTGATAAGCATATATGTTCATACAGAGCAGATTATCATGGCTCCTTTGCAAAGATGACACAAATTTGTGAAGCATTCCAAATTTTTCCATTTGCAACGATGTGAATGGAGCTAGAGAGTATTATGCTAAGCAAACTAATCAGAGAAAAACAAATACCATATGATTCACTCATAGATGGAATTTAAGGAACAAAACAGAGGAGCAAAAGGGAACAAAAAGAGAGGCAAACTGAGAGACAGACTCTTAACTATAGAGAACAAACAGATGGTTGCCAGCGGGGAGGTAGGTGGGGGATGGATGAAATAGGTGCAGAGATTAAGGAGTGCACTTATGATAATAAGCACTGTGTGCTGTACGGAAGTGTTGAATCGCTATATTGTATGCCTGAAGTGAATGTTACATTGTACATGAACTTAGTTTAAATAAAAAAAAAGTATGTGTTGAGATTGTTCATTCTTGGTTCAGAGTCTAATTTTGATTCATATTCTTTTATGCCCTGTATAATTTTCTTAATATTTTTTATTTCATTTAGAAAGAGTACTTTCCAGGGGTCCCTGGATTACTCAGTCAGTGAAGCTTCAAACTGCTTAGTCATGATCTCATGATTTGTGAGTTCAAGCTCAGCATTGGCCTTTCTGCTGTCAGGGAGGAGCCAGCCTCAGATCCTCTGTCTGTCTCTCTGTGCCCCTTCCCTGCTCTCTCTGCTTCTGTTTCAAAAGTAAACATTTAAAAAATATTTAAAAAAATTAGTACTTTCCAGTTTTGATCTGTGTTTCTTTTAGGCTTACTCTTATAGGGATGTTTTATTCTTTATTCTCTTTTTTACTTTCAGTAACTTTGTATGGGATTTGACTTGTATAGTTTCTGTTTTTCTTTCATGTGAATTTAATTTCCCAGAGTTTTTAGAAGGAATCTTGGTTCATATAGCTTCTGTAACTTTATAGAGCTCCTTCTTCCGTTAAAATTATGGCAGCTTGTTTTCTCGGGAGTCCTTGCTCTGATCCCTCTCACTGCTTTAGTTTGGCCCTTCTATTTTCCTTCCTCCTCATCCTGCCTAATCTCAATTCTGCTCCCAGCAGTTGCTCCTCATTCATGAACCTTGTCCTATAAGGGAGCACTGGCCAATTAGTTTAGAAGGGTCATGGGTATTAAATTCCTTCCACTCCTTTAAGCCTTCACCTTGGGTCTCCTGCTACCCACACACTCTCAGATGGAGTCTGCACACCTCCCAGTGCAGCTGCTGCTCCTGAATTGGCCCTGTGCTTTCACCTTGTTGACTATTCCGGAATTCTCCTGTTCTGAAGTTCTTCACTGAAGCTACATTGTTTCCCATACACATGCTGTAACATCAGAGTTTGTGACTGTTGTAGTTTGTTCCCACAAGCTTGTATTTTGGGGTTCTTGGGGGAATAGGTTGTCATTTTCTGTTTAGTTTTTCTACCTAGTTCAGTGATACATGGGAATTCAGGAAGATACAAAAATGATACCATCTCTTCTCTTATGAGACTCTCTAGACTTTTTTGTCTTAATGTTAAATTAGGGTACTGATATGATTTGGTTTTTTCCTTAGTATTGTTTTATTTATGTTTTAAAAGATGTCATCATAATAAAAGGATAGACCTCAGGTGAGTTGAGAGGGGTATTAACCTTTGAGGCTTTTGTATTTACCTTTTAATAGGTTTTACAAATAGGCATAATAAATTTTTCTGTTCTGTAGTGTTGAATTTCATTTATCTGTACTATTGATGTGACTGGCATCTTCATTTCTCATTAGGGTCCTTTTTATAATCTGTTAAGTTTTAGAAGTTTAATTATCAAACTTTACAAATCTATGTGAAGCAGGAGTAAATAGAGTCAAGGTTTTGAGGGAAAGGAACTTTTGCTTTCATTGCTGGTGATCTTCTTGCTTTCCCTGAAGCTTTATGCTGGATATAGACAAATTGATATCTGAGGTAGAAAGAAATGAGGCAAGGATTTGGCATTTGCTCAGTGGTCTCTGATATCATATGATTGAATGTTTTCAAAAGTTGATAGGAAAACAGTGTACATTTTTCTTTTAAAATGCATTTAGGTAAAAATTAGTTGATTTAAAGAAGTACAGACAGTCCTCACTGTATAATAGTAAAACAACCATAAAAATGATTGTGCAAGCTGAAATCATGCAAAAGCAATTTTAATCAGTGGGGAGATTACAGTGGTTTGTGACCTTTAAAATATTTTGTCAAAACATTAATTTTACTGTTATAGAAGTATAGAGAAATAAAATACTGAAACTGCTGTTTAGTAGAACTGAAAACATTAGACACAGTGAGAATGTTTTCTTTGTAAAATACTGATTAAGAGTATTTTAAACAGTGCTTCTCTTTGCATCTTTTCTATGCCTTGTTGACCTTCAACATTTTACCCTTTACAACTTAGAAATGTCATGAAATGTCTCCAAGCGTTTCTTTAATGTGAAGTATTTTCCTTGGGTCCCTTTCTCTGGTACATTGTCATCTTTTTCATCACAGTCTCTTTCCTCATCAATGTTGGTAAGCCCACGTTCACCAAGTTCCTCTGGTCGCATATCTCACCCAGAGGCACTCACACCACAGCAGCGCCAGCACTGCCAAGAGCAGTAATTTCTCCCACAGCTTCATTTACGTTGAATTCATATTTCACTTCCATTGTACCACTTTGCACTTCTTTACCACACTTTTTTTTTTTAACGTTTATTTATTTATTTATTTTGTTGGGGGGGGTGCAGAGAGAGAAGGCGAGAAGAAAGAGAATCCAAAGCAGGCTTTGCACTCCCGGTATGGAATCTGGTGCAGGGCTTGAACCCATGAACCATGAGATCATGATCTGAGCCAAAACCAAAAATCAGACACTGAACCCACTGAGCCACGAAGGCGCCCCTGCTGTACTTTCATCTTTATTAGTCAGTCCCCTCTTTGGATTATCCTTAGGAGTAAAATGTCATGTGGATTTATCACTGAGCAACAAGGAGGTAACACAACTGTACTCTAGCTGTTTCATTTTACAGTGACCAGTTGCCAATAAACTTTAAAAGAAGGGACATATTGGTCACTCATCATGTTTGTTCTTTATGTGATAACTTGTGGATTGAAGAGCTGGCAATGAAGTTTGTATTTTGTGTAATTACTCACAGTTAATATATGGTAACTGAAATTTGAGCCATGTTGTTGCAGACTGGTGTTAGTTAACTGAAATTTGGTATAAACAATTGTGACTGACATTCGTGCATGTCTGATTCATGTGAAGGGAGAACTCTGCAATGTAAGAAAACAGGTTTTACTTGGATTTTGTAAATTATGACTGTGGTAAGGGGATTGAAATCTGAGAAATTTACATAAAAACAAAGTGGTCATTCAAAATCACTTTCTACTCTTCACAAAAATTAGGTTAAGAGAAGGGGACAGAGGATCCAAAGTGGACTCTGTGCTGACAGCAGATGATCAACCATGGGGCTTGAACTCATGAACTGTGAGGTCATGACCTCAGCCAAAGTTGGATGCTCAGCCAACTGAGCCACTCAGGTGCCCCATTTAAGATTAACGAATTTTAGACAGACTCTTTAAAAAAGTTTTTTTGATCTTTATTTATATTTGAGATGGGGGGAGGGTGTGGGGAGGGGGAGAGACAGAGTGCGAGTGCAAGCATGAAACGGGGAGGGACAGTGAGAGGGAGAGTCAGAGGACCTGAAGTGGGCTCCATACTGACACAGTGAGCCTGACGAGGGGCTTGAACCCACAAACCATGAGATCATGACCTGAGCCGAAGTCTGACACTCAACCAACTGAGCCACCCAGGCGCCCCATTTAGACAAATTCTTTAAAGAGTAGTGTGTATGCACCCGCATGTATATAGTCTAAGGACAAAGGTCTGAAAGGAAAAAGTTTTAGAATTTCTTTTACTCTAGTGTATTCTATAAACTTTTTGTGATCTGATTTTTCTACATTGTTAGTATTCATATGATTAAACTATTCATTTTTGTGATCTGAATAATCCTTTCTGGCCCATGGTTTGTTCCTTCTCACAAATCCTTTATAGATGGCTGTGATTGTTGTCTTTTTCATTACTGCAGCGGAAATGTTGGTGAAATTGTGAGGTCTGCATTTATTTTTTTCACATAAATGGAGAGGGAAGAGGGATGGAAAGGATTACAGAAGTGTCTGAAGGACTGGCTTATACTTTTTTATGTGCAAATTTTACAACCGGAGGGGGGAAAACTCCAAAAATGTTTATTATAAACCTTTAAAACATACTGAAGCGTTATAAGAAAAATTTTATTAATTTTAAAATTTAAGAGAGCAAGCATGCAGGCAGGGGAGGGGCAGAGAGAAAGAAAGAGAGAACCCCAAGTAGGCTCTGCACTTTGGAGTGTGTTGTGGGACTTGATCTCAGGAACCGTGAGATCATGACCTGAGCTGAAATCAGGAGTTGGATACTTAACCATCTGAGCCCAGGAAATAAGATTTTGAATCACTGTAGCTCATTACTCAGATACATTACTCTGTTAATATTTTTGTGTAAATCTGTCCATATAATGTCTATATGTCCTTTTTCATACATGCACATACATTCTTTTACATGATAAAATATTTTAAAGTGGGATTAAAAAAACATTTTAATATGCTTCCTACAAGTGGATTTCCAGAGTACAGGTTTTAAAGTCTTTTTCTTATGTGAAATACCAAATCAGAATAGAGACTAGACTAAAACGAACAGTGTGTGCGTGCTTTATCATCTAACTTCAATGATTTTAGTGCATAGGCAGTCTTGTTTCGTCCATACCCACCTACTCCTGCATTATTTGAAGCCAGTTCCAGGTAACTATTTCAGCATATATAGTTAAAAATTTTACATTTTGCCAGATTGCTTTCTAGAAAAGTGTAATCGGTGTATACTTGACAGACATAAGATTAAAAAACTTAAAATTATTTTAATGTTAATGGTTAGATGCACAAATAGAGCATTTCCTCAGGTAATACAAAAAATCCTGATGAAGTGAGTTTGAGCATGCTGTATCTGGCAGCAAACTTTCAGTTCCTCATCAGAAAATCCCTCATAGGAATGCTGTGTCTGTTAGATAGGGTGACCATTTAATTATTGTTCAAGCTAGGATGCTTTTAAGATTCAAAGAAGGCATTCTTAGTAATAATGCCAGTGTAACAAGCATAAACCAGAGCTATATTTTGGCACAACTGGGTTATGTACTCACCCTGTTAGATAATACACTTAATACATTTACACATAAAGTGATTATATCAGGTAGTCAGTGGTAGCTTCTGTTAAAGTGTGTATATGTGCCATGTACGGATATGTTTAACAATACTCCCTTAAAATTTTTTTTAATGTTAGAGAGAGAGAGAGGGAGAGAGAGAGAGAGAGAAAGAGAAAGAAAAAGAGAAAGAGAGAGAAGGGGGGAGGGGCAAAAAGAGCAGGATACAGAATCTGAAGCAGGCTCTAGGCTCTGAGCTATCAGTGCAGAACCCAGTGTGGAGCTTGAACTCAAGAACCGTCAGATGACCCGAGCCAAAGTCAGATGTTTAACCACCTGAGCCACCTAGGCGACCTTAAAAATCCCTTTAAAAGAAGTGCTTTGAATTGGTAACTCAAAGTCCTAAGTTTTTTGTTTCTGTTTTTGGAGCTGACAGTGACCACTATTTTTTAAAGTAACTCTACTTTTCATAATTAAGCAGACATTTGTCTTAATATTTTCAGCTGGAGAATGCTGGAGGAGACCTTAAGGATGGCTGCCACCACTATGAAGGAGCTGTTGTCATTCTGGATGCTGGTGCCCAGTACGGGAAAGTCATAGACCGAAGAGTGCGAGAACTGTTCGTGCAGTCGGAAATCTTCCCCTTGGAAACACCAGCATTTGCTATAAAAGAGCAAGGATTCCGGTAGACTTTTCACTTAAGTTTTCTAAGGAGATTGAGCTTAGATTGTAGGAGATTTTTATTAATTTGTTTGGGCAGTGAATTTTTTAAATGAATATAAGACATGCAGTGCTTTTACAAGAAATTTTCCATCATTCTGACTTTAAAAAAGTTAAAGGAAATTTTTTTGAAAAACCATATTTGTATTTTATTTTTATTTTTAAGGTTTATTTTTGAGAGAGAGTGTGCAGAGGTAGAGGAGGGACAGAGAGAAGGGGACAGAGGATCCAAAGCTGACTCCAAGCTGTTAGCACAGAGCCCAATGTGGGGCTTGAACGCACAAACCGTGAGATCATGACTCGAGCTGAAGTCAGATGCTTGACTGAGCCACCCAGATGCCCCAAAGATTGCCTAATTTTAATTGCACAGTTACAAGAGCTTTTCATTTGAATATTTTATATTTTATAGGATTTTTGGGTTATACTTGAATTTGGCTATTATGGTCATTTTTTTTTTTTTATTCATCCCAGAGAATTTGAGCCAAAGGAATGTATACAGTGGCTGGAATACCTAAATGAGAAGAATTCTGTGTCCAATGAATCTCTCTTGCTTCCTATTCCTAAAGACTAAGTTTCTAAAATATGAAGATTTCTCAAGTCTAATACAAGGTCTGATTCAATAGCTTACATGCTTAGAACTAGTCAAATTGACAGTCAACTTCTCTATAGTCTCTTCCTTTAACAATTTCTGGTTAATGCTATGCCTTTTCTCATGTAATTAATGTTTTTTTCCCTTATTAAGTTGTTGCCAGAAGCAAGCAACTGCAATTTGTATCCTTAATCGGCTCTAAAACATTAATGCTAGGATTCCTATAAAATATAAGATGTCCAATTTTTCTTAAAAAAATTTTTTCCGTGAGAGAAATGTTTAACTTTTAAAGACTTCATAGACATGTTATTCTTGTGATTTTTATTTCTGAAATAGAATAAATTGGACATCAGAAAAGACAGGTTTAAATTTAACTCTGTACTAGTCTTAGAATACAGTTAAAAATAGTAATCTCTTTTAAACTGTAGAATTTTTAGAGTAAGAAGGGACCCTTGAGTTTATCAAATGGAACTGTTTCTTATTTGCCAGTGAGAACCAGTTTTAGGGAATCAAAAAATGGTGATTCCCTAAATCATATCTAAGTGTCATATCTAACTAAGCGCTTCATTCCCTTTACCCAAAACAAACAAAAAATCTCTAGCAAACTAACCTAGGCTGAATGTTTAAAAATATGGTAGCCAAATACTTGGCAATAGAATGTTAATTGTTGTTCCTGCCCCTGATCATAAACAATTTCTAGGTGTTGCTTGTGTCTAGAGGTTCTTTCTGTGTAGGAATATAGGAACTATAACACTGTGGCTTTGATTACTGTAATCCTTTCTGCTGAGAGATCTATTTGATCACCCTTTTCCTAGAATGTTAGTATTGTGACAGTATTGTAACCTTTTTGTTTTTGGAATCTTGACCTGCTTAATACATAAAATTTGTATATGGAATGCCTTATGGCTTATTAGGCTTTGTAATTGCAAGTTAGTTTCAAAATAATTGCAGGGTAGAACTAGAAGGCTCAGAATGAGTGATTAGCTCTTCTTGAGAGTTATTGAGATAAGAATTTTTGTAATTGGCTTAAGTACTCCTTGAGTTTCATCTCGACTAAGTCCATTGCCTTTTATTTTTAATAGTATTAAGAATCTTAACAGTCCTGGAGCGCCTGGGTGGCTCAGTCTGTTGGTTAAGTGGCCAACTTTGGCTCAGGCCATGATCTCAGCTTACGAAGTTTTGAGTCCTGTATTGGGCTCTGTGCTGACAGCTCAGAGCCTGGAGCCTGCTTCAGATTCTGTGTGTTCCTCTCTCTCTCTCTGCTTCTCCACCTCTTCTCTACTTCTCCCCTCCCAGCCCCCCACCCCCGCTAACAGTCTGTCTCTTTCTCTCAAAATAAATAAATGTGGAAAAAAAAAAAAATCTTATAGTCCTGAGTTGTTTAGTAGATTATTGAAGGATGCTGGGCAATCCCATGGTGGTTATATATTATAAAATTAAGTATAACCTACTGTAATTTTAGAGGTCTTGAATATGAATATGAGCAGGGGAGGGGCAGAGAGCAAGGGAGACACAGAATCTTAAGCAGG